>NW_009953387.1:473633-493087 GCF_000747805.2 Chaetura pelagica | reverse complement strand
TGACCAAGCAACTTGCTGCAGACACATCAGGCAGATTGAGGTGAGGATTAAACATTTTAGTGATGTTAGAGAATCACCACTGTGAGCAACTTTTGTGGGAACTTTGCATTTCTGGCTCAAAAAGAAATATGATTGTTAACAGATGTAGGAAGTTAAAGAGTTCCTCACTAAGTAGAGGGTGAAACAATAGGAGGTGACATAAATATAAATTTGTCCTTGATAGATGGTTAAAGACTTTATAGAACTAGTAATAGAAAATAACCTCAGGTCGAGTTGACTCATTTCCAATGAAATGGAAAGACAAATAAAGTCATGTAAGTTTAGATTTCTTATTGCAAAAGGGGAAATGTTATTAAACACCAAGGCACGAAGTCAGCTGGACTGTAGAGATCAGAGACCAGGAGGTTACACCACCTAAGACTGCTGGAAGGTGGGTAAGTTTGGGGAGCAGTGGGACAGGGACACCCTGAGGCAGTGGTCCCTATGGACTCTGCTGTCCCAGGGTCCTGTGAGGAGCAGACACAGATTGTCCTAATGTAGGATTATACAACCTGTTGGGGTACAAACCTTCCCTGAACAGGCTGTGCGGTCCATTTTCTACTTGTTCCAGATTCTTCCAGGTGCTTTATCTTGCCAAAATCTGAAAATTAATTATTTATTAAAAGTGTGTGTGTGGGGGGGGGAAAGTTAGAGGATAAATCTATCCTGTCTCACCACAAAAGCATTTAACCAGTTCTTTTTCTTAGTCTGTGAGTCTATCGAACCATATTTCATGTGTCTACATCCTGATTTCTGAGTGCCTGGAACAAGGTTAGAGCCAGTAAGACCAAGGTGCAGAAATAACCAGGTGAGGTTCTTTGACTTGTGCTGTGCAGGAACTGGGATGAGGATGTTTCAATCAAATCCAAGCAGCTTTCTCCTAAGCAATGTGCTTAGCATCAGGGAAAGAAGAAATTTTCCAGTTTTGAAGGATCTAGTTTTAAAAATACCTACCTTAGCCTAAAAATGCTGGAGTTTTATATTAAAAAAAAGTTGATTTCTTGCCTTCTTTCTGTTGATTTTAACCTTGTTTCCATTGCAAAATCAGAGCTGTCACAGCAAAGATGTGTTGATGCCTTTTAGGCTATTGCTGGAAAAAAAATAATTATAAATCTGCCAAATACCACAAAAAGTTGAATTTAACTATTCTGCTTCTCTATTTCACAAATTCAGGGTTGAACTTCAAAACCTTGTGGGACTATTTATAGAAGGCAGTAGGAATTCTTTTCCTTCAAAAAGAAAACCATGGACATAAAATATAGCCAAGTTATGTGGAGAGGACTTGAAGATATGAAATGGAAAGAGCTATATAATACTACTCCAGAAATAAGTACTTATAAAAAAGGGGGTTGGGGATTTTTTTTGCATTATCTCTTGTATCTACCATCTAATCCAATGGATTAGATCATTCAGCCCTAAATGAAACACAGAAATTCCTCTCTTTGTCAGTGCTGGAGAACATACCATGCAGGGTCCCAGCTGGGTCTGTCCTGGATCCAATGCTACTCAATATTTCATTAACAACTTGGATGACAGAACAGAGACTATACTTTGGATGACACCAAATTGGGAAAGAGAACAAGTATTAAAATTCCAAATTATTTTGGAGCAGGCATCCTACTGATGACATTTAATAAAGATGAGTGTAAAGCAATATATATGGGAAGAAAAATCAAATCCACACAAATACAATGGTGGAAGTGTGCAGAAAGTGACCTGGAGGCTACGGGAGACCTCTGAGTGTTTGAGTCAACAAATACATTGCTGTGACAAAAAGGCAAACAAGTTTCTGGGATCTCTGCAGAACCATTAAAGCCTTAATGAAAATAAAATGTCCATTTCTTGGCTTTAGCCTTTTAAAAAGAGATGAAGAAAAACTGGAAAAAAGGGCAGAGGAAAATAATAAGAAATCATAAGCATTTTAGAAAAGCTCTGATGAGTTTGCTCAGCCTACAAAGAGGACACTCAATTCTGTTTTTATTTTAAATATATTTATGTACATATGGATGAAAGCATATATATGTAAATCATTATTTTAAATAAGGTGACAAGCACCTTTTTCCCATGTCCAAACAGGGCTTGATGAGAAGTAACAGGTTTTAACTTGCAGGAAGGGAGTTTTTCTATCTGAAAGGATAATTAGACACTGGAGCAAATTACCAAGGGAGGTTGTGAAACTCACTGGCAATTTTTAAGAACAGATTAGACATACATCTGCCAACACTCATGTAATTTTAGTTGGTCCAGGTCCAGGGCACAGAAGGAAAATGGCCCAGATGTATCTTGCCTGATGGGAGAGACACCTAACGGGGAACTGTCAGTCTTGGGAAGCTCTGAAGGGCTATTTTAAGGGCAGAGGTGATAATTTCTATATGCTGCAGGGCCAGAGGTGGCTGCATTCCTCATCTACTTGCTGGAGTTAGCTGAAATCAATCTGCACATGGGTACCTTCCAGGGCAGGGTCCAGTTTAACATCCCTTCCACGCCACCAACTTCTCAGGGCTTCTCTATTGAATATTGGTATTGAACAGCATATGCTGAAAGGCAAGCAACACCCAAGACAGGGTGTAATATCCAGGATATACAGATCTTATTTTTGCAATTATCCTTTTATCTGAACACACCACTTCAGCTGCCAGAGACACAGGTCCCAGGCCACAGTCAAATAGTCCACGGTTTAAAAATCAAGACTATCAAGAACAATCTCAGCCATCAGCATAACATTCAGCAATCACCTAAAAATAAGCATATAAAATATACAAGTGTTTATGTACCTGCAAATAATTGTGCAGCTGGATATAGGTTCCCACACCATCTATACCCATCCAGTAACACCAACTGCTGAACAATCCCTGTAGGATTCCTTGGCAGGATTCCATCAAGAAATAGAATTTTTCAAATCTTTCTTCTTTCTTTTAAAATACTGTGACTGCTGCACTGCCACCCAAAATATCATGCACCAGGGGTGTATCCCCCCTAAATAACAGCCTGGGATTAAAGCACCTGTCCAGGAGTTCTGCCCTTTGCTGAGAGACTAAATGCTCCTACACGGCCTCCTCTCTGGCCACGCTGGTGCCCATCTGCTTGCATGGCTTGTTGCCTGCAGCAGGTTGGTGTGCCAGCTTCTCTAGGTCAGGGATGCCAAGCTATGACAGCAGTGGATGGACAACCTGCCTCATGCTGCCATGCTCTCCTTTCCAAAATCAGCCCTCATCCGACTGGTTTTGTGCATCAAGTATCAGGTCGCAAACTGAAAGTACCTGCAGGATGCAGGAAGGAAAACATAAAAGGTTTGGGGTTATTTGCTCTTTCCAAAAATCAGGCTTCTAGGAAACATATAAAGCCCATTTGGGAGATAAGATATTATAAAAATATTGCCCATAGGAACTCTCTGAGAGCAAACCTTTGGCAGTGTTTCAGTAGCTGCATTAGGCAACTCTTAGGCAAAAGTATTGCTCCAGCTCTTCCGGGCAAAGGCTCATCTGTGTGTGAAGTGCAGCTCTTCCTTTGGGCTAATTAATAAACAAACAGTATTGACAAACAGACCATATCACCCAGAATGGAGCAAATGCCTGGAGGTCCACTACGTGCAAAGCACATGCTCCTGGTTAAGGATGCCCAGCTCCATCTGGTCACTGCCCCTGGTGTCCCAAGGTGAGGGGAGAGGGCAGGGATGCAGTCAGACCGCAGGCAAGACAAGGGCTTCAGCTTTTGCACAAAACTTGGTATCTCAGGGGTCTTTAGACATGAATTTGGGGATGATGTCACAGGATTGAGCTTAGCAGGTGAGGTGAACCTCTCTCAGATGACAAAGGTGTGTTCAGCTCTGGAGGCCACAATGTAAGAAGGACATGGAATGGTTGGAACAAGTTCAGAGGAGGCCACAGAGATGATCTGAGGGCTGGAGCAGCTCTGCTCTGGAGGTGGGGGTGTTCAGCCTGGAGAGGAGAAGGCTCTGGGGAGACCTTAAAGCACCTTCCAGTGCCTGAAGGGGCTCCAGGAAAGATGGGGAGGAACTTTGGATAAGGGCAGAGAGTGATGGGGCAAGGGGGAAGGGTTTCCAGCTGAAAGAGGGAATATTAGATTGGATATTATGAAGAAATTCTTTCTTATGAGAGTGGTGAGACACTGGCCCAGGTTGCCCAGACAAGCTGTGGCTACTTCATCCCTGGAATTGCTCAAGGCCAGGTTGGATGGGGCTTAGAGAAATGTGTGGGAGGTGTCCCTGCCCGTGACAGGGGCTTGGACTAGATTATCTTTAAGATCCTTCCAACCCAAACCAGTCTGGGATTCTGTGAAAACTGCATGAGAAAACCTTTGTCCACTCTAGGAGATGGAATAGGTGAGAAGGAGGAACTTTCCTGTTCAGATCCCTCATCTCTTCCTCTCCAGAGAAATCCCAGCAACCACAAAGCTTCTCAAAATACGTGGCCACTGCTTGGGCTTATGTGGCATTTCATAGGAGATGGAGGAACTAAAGCATTTTTCCATTAACAACTTTTATTTATGGAGAAAAAACCCATGTGCTGTGGAAGTGGTCTTCACCAGTATGGAAAGGGGCACTTGGTACCAGCAGGAGTAAAAACAGTCCCAGCTCTGAGCACAGTGGCTCTGCCTACACTATCAGCAGAGAGAGCAAATGAAGACATTTTGATATTTTAGAGCATAAATCACTGTCAAGAAGCAAGGCCATGTTTTTTGGTGTAAACACCAGGAGTAGTTTAGTGTTCTGCTCCTACACCTGAAAATCAGCTGATTTTACATGCTAAATACTACTGATGAGAGAAGATTTTAGGCCGAAAGAGCAGCTCAGACACTGGAGGCTTTACCTCCAGGACAAAACATGCAAATGGGGGAATCTTGGAAGAGGTGCCAGAGCCTGAACAGGCACGTGGACCCAACTCTGCAAAACATCCATCAGTTCTTGAGGAGGTGCATCTACAGACAGACCTGGGAAAGCAGAACCTTTCCCCCACCCAGCTATTTCCTGCATGTCAATGAAATGTTTCCATCTGCCATTCAAAGCTTCTCCACAAGTACTAAAAGCTGACGCACATGAAAGGCAAGTAAAGATGATTAAAACACATATATATGTATATTTATATTTCTCACTGGTAGAAAATCTTGTCCCTAGAAAAGGAGCTGACGTGGCAACATTTTACTGGGTGCTCTTTTGGTCGAGATAATCAGTAGCTGTGAAAGTCACAAAGTTAGGGCTAATGCCAGTGATATAATAAAGCAGAAATGAACCCCAGGGTGCTTGTTTCCCTTTCAGTACAAAACCATTTCCCCTTGTGCTGTCCCTGCAGGCCCTGCTGAAAAGTTTGTCCCTAAACAAATCTCCCTTCCCACAAGAACTCGCAGAACCCTTTGCATTTTCCCCAGCAGAGACAGCTCTTCTGGAGGAGACTGGTCTTCCCCCATAAAAAGCAGAGAAGGGTAAATCAGAGCAAGAAGGGTCACGCTACAGCAGTGTTAGTGCCACCTCCAGGAGGGAATGCCTTCCTGAGGAACCGTGTCAGGAATGCACCTGGCCCAGGACTACGGGGCTCCCGACCGCACGTGCGCGTTCTCAGCCATGTAGAAAATTATCCCCAGCAAAGCTGGTCACGTCTTCAGCCCCAGGCTCCTCGTCGCTTCCAGGCACCGGCTCGTGGCGGGAAGGTGGACACGCCGGGAGACAGAACGAGTGTAGATCATGACAGGAACCACAAAGGGCGCAGCGCTGAGTGATGGCGCCGTAATGGAAAGGCGGGAGCGTGACGAGCTGGACGGCGCGTCTGATCCGCAGCGCTGAGCCATCCTGCACAGCTGAGGGGCAGGAACTCGGCTCATAATTCATCACTCGTCCCACCTGTGATTCCAGCTCTCCACATGTCTGCTCACCTTTCAGACTGACCACCTGGGAAAGCCACGGTAAGTTAAGGGGAGCTGTACAAACCAACGCCCAAAAAACCCACCACGCAGGGATTGAATAGACCCCTCTGTGTTCCTTGTGTCCAGACTCACCTTTCCCTGCAATCACCTCCCTTTATTCCATGGGTGATTATTTATATTGCCACAGCACCAGGGCTGGAAACTGAGATCCCAGCTCCACTGTGTCAAGCACAGGATCAGCACCATTGCAGGAGCCGACCTTTGCTTCAAAGGGAAACAAACCCAAGGAGCAGGGGGGAGAAGTGTGGGGATGTGGCTGAGCTGCTCAAGGTGACATCCGGGCCTGGGCGTCTGGTCTCCTGAGTCTCCAACCAACCAGGTCTGGATGGCACCACAGCTCAGGGCACAGTAATGGCTTCAATTCTTTGCAGCAATACAAGTAAAGCAAGCCATCCTGCTTCATTTTATTAAAGTCATATGTTATTCTGGAATTCTGTGTTGCTGTTATTCTGCCTGCTTAGTCTGGCAGTCTAAGTGTATTTGAAAACCAATAAAATAAAATATTACCAAAAAAACATAATACTCTAGAAATCCACTCCCTTCTGTAATTACAGTTTAACGTCTAACATACTTTGTGCTTCACATTCAGCAAACTTTGATACAGTACTTAGACTGAAATTATGGTGCACCAGAGTAACATACATTTGCTGGCAATGAAAATGGGAAATAATTTCTCTTTTATAATTAGGGGATGTCTGCAGGATGGAGGTGCTATTTGTTTGTCATCACAGAATATGCCTGCCTTGTGTCAGGCAATCAGTTTGACATGTGGAGTTAACTTTAGGTTATCCAGACCAGGCACATGCATTTGTTCTCCATTTTCTCTACTGTCTCACAGCAAGTCAAGACACAAACACTTTCCTAGGCATGTTACACAGAAGGGCAACGTTTTCTTGTAAGGAATGTTTATTTGTTATTTTTTTCAGTCTCTCATTCTCCAAATACTCTGTTAGTAAAACCACCAAGAGACAGATTCTTTATCCACATGAACCAGGAGCCCACAAGCTTTAAGAATCTAAATAATAAAAAATGCTAAAAAAAAAAAAAAAAATTGTGCTGCTGTATAATAATGAGGAAATACTCGGGTTTTGCTTTTTTGCCAGCATTTGTGGCATATTTCTAGACATGATGTTAGTAATAGAGACCATGTGAACAGTTTGAAAAGCAACATCTTAATAAAAAATGCAAAAAAAAAAAAAAAAAGTTGTGCTGCTGTATAATAATGAGGAAATACTCGGGTTTTGCTTTTTTGCCAGCATTTGTGGCATATTTCTAGACATGATGTTAGTAATAGAGACCATGTGAACAGTTTGAAAAGCAACATCTTCTAATTGAATGGCTCCAGCATTAATCATTATTTGTTCTCTTGTTAATTAACAATTTACCAATGGCAGCCAGAACTATATGGTTAAACTACTTCTTCAAGATTACTAAAAGCTTGAAAGGGGTTGCCATTACCTTCCCTCAGATTTTTGCCTTTTTTTACTGGCAATTTCTCTTTGACCCTGTAGGACAAGTCAGAAATTGAAAGAAAACAAAACAAAACAGGGATTGTGTAATCTATGTCCCTCTCACCAAAGTCTCCTAGTCTGTTCACAGGCAATTTGCTATTTCCAGGAGCAGACACTGAACAGTGCTTTAAAATCCCATCTCCCTCACTTGTTCAGGTCCAGACAAATACGTTTAAGTCTTATGCTGGATGGTTTCTCCTCTTTCCAGTACCTGGGTAGATAGCACATGCTATCTACTACTATCTATTCTTTCAATGCAGCCATTCCCAGTGATTTCAATAAAACACCAGTACCAGCACAGCTGGTCAATCCCTGGCTCTTACCCTGCTGAATTCAGTCAACAATTCAATTATGAATTCAGCAGATGTCTCAGCTCTTTGGACCACCGGGAATTTCTCAGCCCTAGCGCTCCGTTGAGGCCAAATTTTCAAAAGTGGCCTCAAAAGTGGAAGGGGCTCTCCAGGGATGCAGTGGAAGAACCACTGCTTGGGACATTTTAAACCAGAGACAAAACAGTGGTAATTATCCATCAGGGAGCACTCTTGCTGGGAAAGAAGGTATAGGGGACGTAGTAGGCCTTATTCATCTCCGGTTGCTGTGATCATAGGAAAAACTGAGCACGAAGAACTGGAGCTCACTGTCTACTTATGTATGCAAATTGTCTTCTTTGTGCCTACATTAAACAACAGCCTGTGCAGGAGTAAACCGGATAGGTAATTATCTAGTCTGAATGTGCACATGGTCGTGCACATGGAGATGTGATGAGATGAGATGAGAACATGCACATATTTAGCATGCACCCTTTCACGGGCTGCTTTTGAAACCTTGATCCTTAGACAGGTACACAAAGAGATTATCGTGATTATCTGGCATTTCCTCAAGATCAAGAAATACAGGCACAAGAACCATAGGTTCGCCTTCATAATTTAGGGGTATGATCATAACTCAAATACCATTTAACAAAGTCATACAAAAAGCAGGACATATTCCTGCCATTGCGCTGCGCATCCGCAGAGCAGGGGAGCGTTGCCTGAGCATCGCTGCTCTCCCAAAGTCATTTTAATCTACCAAGCTCTACACAAACTTTTATGTAGGAAAATAAAAGCCATTTTATTTTCTGAACCATCTCATTAATTCCTGTGCAAGTTATTTTCTGTTTCACACAATGTACTGAAAATTTCCTGCTAAGGAAAAGAAGAGACTGGCAAGCAGAGGCCACTGCTTTGGTCAGGGTGCAGCTGCAGTTCACTGCTCCTTTTTGAAATTGTGTCCTGCAATTTTACCCATTTTTCCCCCAAGACTCAAGTGAAAAATAATACAAGACCTCACTGTTGTCACAAACCCAGAAGGAAGTAAGACACTGTGGGAGCTGTGGCAAAGTATTTTATGTGTTCTACCTTGAAAGGCACAGCCAGGTTGAAAGGTCTTCCAGCAAGGACTCCAGCTTTCAGCTTTGCTGGGATTGACCATAATGATTAATTAATTTATTTATTTAATGTTGATAAACATGCTGGAACTAGCTATCCTTTCCTAGAAAACTGGTACAGTTAAGCCTGGCAGAGGTTGCCCACATGCTGGTGATAGTGACTTGCCTTTGTAAAGTAGCATATTAGCCTGGGTCTATTTCAGCTGGAAAAGAAAACATTTGAGTGGCAAATTTTTTGCAGATGATACAGTGTTACTCTGTGCTAGCAACAGCACACAAGCAACAGGGCAGTAACCACAAGAGCTGGCAAGGGAAGTACGCTTATTTCATTGATTTTAGCATCTTAAAAAATGAGGTTCTAACTCAATGAATTTCAGCAAAAACAAACAATGGCCACAAAGATCTTGGTGAAGGGCACCCAAGCTGAGAGTGCCACACCACGCTGCTGAGAGTGGGAGCAAGGGCTGCAAATATTTGAAGGAAACTTTGGGTCAAGTGGGGTGAAGCAGAGTCCATCCCAGCTGCCCTGCCATGTCTCTTAGCACCAAACACCAATTAGGCATCTCCTCATCGTCCTCCACCAAGGGATGCAGATAATCAGGATCCCTCCTTTCCCTCTGCCCACTTTTCAGCAAGTGAACAGCCTGGGAAAGGCGTTAGACTGACAATACTGAGAGGTGAAGTTGTCACTTTTTCTCCGGCACGGAAGTGAAATAAGAAATCAGACTTCCCTAAATGGCACTGACAGCCTCCCTGATCCGAGACACACTGTCCACTTTCAGACCCAGGTTCCTCCATGCTGCTTGATAACAAGGGGTACAAATAAATGCCAACTGTCACCTTGGCTTTCAAGGCATCAGCTCAACCAAACTGGCAGGAGGGCAACCCCCCAGCTGACAAAGGAACTCCCAGGGCCCCCTGAGCAGTGGCTTGAAGCACAGCTGGACACAGCTGGATCCATCCCTCAGGGACTGCCTGGGCACCCCCTCGGCAGCCTCTCCCATCAGTTCCCCAGATCCTGTAGATAAGCTCATTGGTTTGGTTTGGATTTGGTTTGGTTTGTTGTGGTTTTTTTTTTTTTGTAAGCCACTGGGGGGTTTGTTGTGGTTGGTTGGTTGTGGGGTTTTTTTGTTTCTTGTTTCTTGGCTGTTTTTGCTTTGTTTGGGGTTTTTTATTTGTTTTGGATTTGTTTGTTTGTTTGTTTGTTTGTTTTTTCATGGCTACCAATATCATATGGTTGATGGCAGGCAGGATGCTGCAGGGTGCGTTCATAGAGGGGTGCAAAATATGTCCCATCTTGTAGAATCACAACAGAAACAACTCTGGATAATGGGTATTGTACCAAACGTGAGAAACACAGGCAAGGAGATTGCCAGCTCTCAGCTAAAGCAAGGAGCAAGGTCTCGTTTGGTTCAGCATGGGCTCACCAAGAACAAACAAAAAGACTGCATGGCAGAAAAAGACATTTAAAGCTTTCCTCTCAGGTAGAGGGTTAAATACTGGCCATGCTGTCTGAGATCTCCTCCTCACACTGGTGTCCTGAGCAGTGGGCTGACCCAGCACCTCTCATGCCAGGGAGAGATGCAGAACTCAGCCCTTACATCAGCCCATCCCTGCATAAGCTATTCAGTTGCACAACAGAAGAAATCCAAGGCAATCACCTCCCTCGAAGATCACTTGATGCAGAGGAACCAGTGGCAAGGAGAGAAGGCTTAGAAATTCACACTGGGGTCTCCTGTTTTATTTTTACTGAGAAGCAAGAAATTGTGGCACCAGAGGAGATCAGTGATGGAGCCTAGTGGGCAGCACCTCCCTCTTCAAAGGAGGGTGAAGACCCCCATAAGGCCCCATCCAGCTCATTTGGGGCACCACAGAGGGCAAAGCTCCTCTTCCATTGCCTCCAACAATCCTCTCTCAGGCTGTGGCCTGGGGTTTGATTACCCTTATCATTATCTGAGCTTCCAGGGCTACGTATTTTAATAACAGTCATAAAATTATCCAGTCTGCTCTGAAATCCAGCCACAGCATTTGTTTCAATGACCCCCTGTGGTAGTGAATTCAGCAGATTGACTATGTATTGTATGAAGAAGGATTTCCTTTTGTTTGTTCACAAAGCACTGGCCTTTAATTTAATCATATGTCCCTTTGCTCTTGTACAGTTTGCTGTACTCTACCCATTCCTCCCCCTCCCTTTTATTTTTTTATACAATCTGGACATCTCTGACCATTCCAGTGCTAGCTATAATTATTTCTCTTAATTCAGTTATTAAAAAAATGTCTGTTTGCAGCAGAAACATTGCGGATCTTTAGTAAAATTGATACAAATATTTTATTAGGATAATTAACAACATTCAGCACATGCTTGTTTGGGAGAGCATTTGAGAAACTGAACGGGCCTGAAATTTGAAACAGATGCAGGACATATTCATAAATAAAACCAGACCAAGTCAAACTGTGGCCTGCATAATAAGACATCACTCACTCTGTTTGCCATATATTTGCAGACATGTTGTTAGCTGCATTTATTACAAAAGTTAGGTGCTTATTTGGAAGCTTTCACTTCTGTGAGCTCGTGATACTTTCTGTAAAACAAGAACCATAAATCATAGTGTGCTGGTCTGAAAACCATGCACCTCCAGATAACCAGCACTTGTCATTAGATTGTCTAAAACACAGGATTAGCCAAAATACAGATGGAGAGGAAACGCAGACTGTTTACATTGAATATTTTGGACGAGAGCCCAAAGAAATTACAATTGATATGGATATAGCATTTCTGAAGAGTTATGAAGCAAAAAGTGCAAGAAAATACTCTGACAGAGAAAATAAATAAAGCTGACAGAGGTTTAATTCCTTAGATCCTGTGCTGTGGATAAAAATTAGAAACATTAAGCCATTAAATCATTTCACCAGTACTTTAAACAATAGGAGCAGGCTTGCATGTTACTCTACAAGTTTAGAACCATCTCTTTTGTAGACTAGATAAATATTCAGCATTGTAACTCTAACACTTTTCACACTTCCCATATACTGCCTGACCTATTTCCCAGCCCTTTTTCATGTGGGACAGGTTTTAAATAAAATAGAAATTCCTCTTGCTTCTTACAGATTGGAGTTGATTAAATATTCTACTGATAAAGGGTAAGCAAATGTCAGATTCAATATAATAAAAAGAGAAATGAGAGTTCATACAAGCAGCAAAGCAAACAATCCATTTTCATACTTTATTAGAAACATTTATTGCCATAATGACTGCATTATACTAAGCAAGCAGGTGGAAAGGTGCTCTGTGCAAGATATTCTCAAATATCTTTATTTTGAGGATTTTATATCTCCAATATTTAGACAGATGTTTTATTCCCTATAATATAGTCAGAGTATGAAATGCTGTAATTTCAGTTACTACATAAGGATCAAAATTGTACTTGAAGATCACGGCCTGTCATTGTGATTTCAACAATAATGGTAGACCATTAAATGCTCAATTTTTCTGCTTTGACTTTATATTCCCAATGGTGAGTCGCTTTAGCTATAGATGGCAGAGCTCCGCGTGTGCCGGCAAATGCTCTGCCCAAATTTGCGGAACACATTGCGACTGCACTTCTCAGCTATTCTGCTCCCTATATGATTTCATAGATATGCAAGTCTGATCCAGGACCTAAATGACAAGGATAGCCAGTTTTTCCTTCTGCGGGCTCCACCGCTATCAAGCAGCTGGCACTCGTTATCTTAACAAACAGTGGGAACTGTAATTAAGCAGATCTGTGTTCAATAAGACACCAGTGCCACCAGTGCTCCCCTTTGTAACAAGAATGGTTACTTGTTTCAGAGCTTGGCTTTCTCTTAATTTACCAAATCAGGAAGCCCAGTCAGCAAATAATTTAACACAAGATTTCATTATTAGCCTTCATTTAATTTAAGAAAGAATTTAACCTATGTTCGGTGCTGAGGACCTGGGCTTGCATTCCTCCTGCAGCCAAACTTCCTGTTAAAGTCAGCAGGAGCTGTGGTGGTGTAAGTAGTGCAGGACTCACTTCACTCTTAGGATTGTTTTTTATTATTATTATTTTATGGCCAGTGCATTTTATTCTCAAGGATTCTTCTGCTTTGCCACAAATTTAGAAATATGTGTCAGTTTGGGTTCAGGCAAAGAAAAAGAAAAAGAGAAAAGGAAATGCCTGACATATTAACCAAGAAAATTTACTACGGAGTCTCTTCTTTTTATTAACAAAAATCATTAAGACATCAGTTTTTCTTTTACTGGCAGCATTCCACAGCCAGAGTATTCACAATGTCTAGGACACTTTCATTTTGTAATCTGGAGGTTACAGTATATTAATTTTCAGGATTTATCACAAGAAAAGTGAAGTCATGCTAAGTACAGCAGGTGTAACTAACTTTCATGTCAAAAAAGCTGTAAAGAGTGCCAGAAGCTCTGCTGGGCTAATAATAAGCTAAAAGGATATAAACTTGATTAGTCTCACTTAAGAACCAAGATGATAAAGTAAGCTTGAAAAGGCCTTTGCTCTTCCTTCAACTTCAGTGGGTTGAAGAGAATCATGAAGTTTAACACCATGAGATACTTGCTATAATGCCAGTACAGTTATTAGTTATATGTTAATTTAGACTGTACTGCACCCGCCTGCAGCCACACCAGCAGATTTTGTAATTCTGTCCAAAAGGCCAAAATCTCTGCAGCATCTCAGTGCTGTCACATTTCCTTAAGTGCACCTTGCACAGTGATATAAAACCTCCTTATTAACAATTCCCAGCTATCTGAGGAAAATTATTCCCCACGTGGAGGATCAAGAAAGTCCTTCCCCTGCTCTTGAACAGATATGAAGGTGTAACATGGAGAGGGACTTAGAGGCTCTTCATTGCCCTCTGCCATTGCAGGGGTCCAGGGGCACCTAAAAAGGGATGTGGGGCTGAGCAAATGCCTCAGTTCACCAGTGCTGTGGTGTCTTTGCACCTACCACAGCATCCACCCCCTTTGCTAAAATCCGTTTTGGGTCAAAAATGCAGCAAGTCAGGTCCAGCTGCCAGGAACATGTCAGAAGGGTAAAGCCAGAGTTTGTTGTAACTGTGCTTTTCTAATGGGAAAATGCGCCAAATTAGCACATATTAGCAATCATATTTTCATAAATTGTAACCACACATCTTGGGATTACCACTTGCTCCCATGGAATGTAGTTGGTGTCCCTTTTCCAAAAGTCTTTGAACGTGAGATACAAAATCATGTCTGGAAACAGCTGAGCACATGGCTCTGACAATTGCTTGCATTTCCACACCGTTACACACCCATCCTTTTTTTAACCCTTGAGAATTAAAACTAGTTAAGGAATAATAATTCTTAGTGGTTTTTATTAACTCTTCTCCCTGTGTTTTCACTATCCTCACTTAACCTTTGCTCCCCAAACACCTATTGCTTCTTGGAGTTGGCCATGACTGCCAGTTAGCCAGCTCCTTTCTCATCATTTTCCCAGAAATCACAACTCTCATTCACCCCCAGGTAATCAGCAGTAACTTGACTGAAAAATGACTTCTGGTCATTCAAGAAGAAAATCAGTCCTGCTTGCCATCCGAGCCCAGGCAAGAGGATGGAGCCTGGGGTTTGGACTCAAGGAGAAATAAGCTGGACAATGGCTTTCCAGCACTGAGCATTTCCCCAGGTAAACACGTGGTGATGGGAGCAGTATCCTAATGAAGAAAAGCAGTAGATTATCAAATGTAAATTGTAGTTAATGGTGCATAGGGTTCTGCATGCTGATATTGATTATTACAGATTAAGATAAAGTTTTGGGATGGAATGTAGTTGGTGTATGGTGACACTGGTAAATCGGGTTCCTCCATCAGGTGCCGTGCCAACACAGCACCATGTGTGCTGCTGCAGTGTGTGCAAGAGGCACCAGGAGGAAGGAAGGGAATGGGAACCAATACTAGAAACACTCCCATGGAAAGAGGGAAAGAAAAGAAAAGAAGACTGAGAGTGGAAGGGGAGAGATCAACGAGTATGAGAGGTGATGGGGCAGAGGGACCAAAGCGTGCAGAGGAAGGCAGAGATCCAGAGTGGGGTGAGCTGCAGTCTGTAAATAAAAGATGCTATTTTCTTTAAAAATTGGAAAAAATATATTTAAAACCACCAAAAGCCTGATATTTAGGCAGCTCACACTCCAGGGAACACCAGGGCTTGGGATATCCCAGGGAAGGCAGGCAAGGACACGTGCCCTCCACACCTGCACAGACAGGTTAACAAGTTTGAAGGGCCTAAAAATTCTGTGCTGTTCCAAGTTACAGACACAGACACAACACAGAAGGTATTTTCTCCCTTTCCACTTATAACATCTTTCATTATCATAATGCATCCAATTATCATATGTATATTTCTGCTAGAAAGAGACAAAGCTGCTGGTGTGAATTAGGGCATGATCTGTAGAAAAACGTCAAAGATCTCAGTTTTGAGGACTATTCAGGTTGATGTCCTGGATTTGGCCAGAACATAGAAATTATGTTTGTATAATAAATTAATCACTGCATAAGCTACAAAACATGAAACAAAATGTACAAAGGGTAGATCTCTAAATTGCCAAATCAAATGGGTTTCAATAAAACCATACACTGAGTTCAAAGTTTCATGCATATATCCATGCAAAAAAACCCTGCTAAAACAGTTTTAAAAGTTTTCATCTAGCTATCAATTTTAATGCAGCCATCATCTTCCTCTGTTTTTTTTTTCCTTATTTATTGCATAAATGCAAGATTTTTACCAGGGATTCCCCTGAGAACCTGCATGCAGACCTGTCAGGAGGTGCACTATTTCTCCAAATGTCAAGAACCTTTCTTCCAAATTTCCCTTCAGTGTAAGATTTGCACACACGGCCCAGCTCACAAGTGGCTGTTAACTCTGGATCCAGCCTGTCTCTGCAACAAGAAGGACCAGCACATGAAATTTAAATCACACTGGGACCCTCAAAAGGGCTCAGCCTGATCCAGACTTCAAAACACCCAATTCAGGGCTGATGAGGACAATGGCTGTAGCTCCATCTTGCAGTTTACGAGGGAGGAACAAGGTTGCAGCACTTGTTCCAAGGTAAGGGTGGTGCATGCAATACAAAAGCTATGCCTGCCTCAGCAAGAAACCCTCCTAGGAAGGACCAAACCCCAGAAGCTCAAATTTCAGGAGGCCAGACAAGCCTATGGTTTAATAGTTGCAATTACCTGGAGTTTTTTGCCAAGCTGTGGTGTGGGTACTTTCACACAGCAATCAGCCCTCTCACCACCCAGCTCAGCATACCTTTGAAATTCAGACACTCTTCAGCTGGATGGAGGCTGGAGGAAGGAAAGCTCAGTCAACACCACAGTGCACGTGGCTTGTAAAGCTTTTTTCTTTTTCTTTCTTTTTTTTTCTTTTATTTTTTTTTCCTTTTTTTTTTTTTTTTTTTTTGGTGGTTGGTTTGGTCCTAATTTGTCAGGAAAACCAAGTGGGTCAGGTAAGGGAAGGAGAGCTGGAAAATCTCAGCTTTGAAAAAGTATAGTAGAGGAGGGTCTCAGGTTTGCCTGGATCTCCTGAAAATACCAGCTGGGAATGCTGTGCTGTGCCCCCTGGAGAGGAGCCAAGCACAGGTGACCCTCAATGCTTTGGAAACCAAAGTCGTGATCTGTCCTTTGGTGACTGAGTCCTAACGGTCCATACCCTGCCTGTCCCCAACACATCATAATGATTTAAGTGTCAAAACTCAGCCAAATAATTAGCAGAAGAAACCAAGGGCTTCTGCTGTAAGGCTGTGATTAAATTAGCCATTTATGGATTTCTGAAAGAAAGGAGAGTAAAATGTTTTATAGTGTAGTTAAAAGAACCGGTGAACGATTCCCTCATGTTGAACATTTTCTAATGTCAGAAGCAGGGTGGATGACATAGAAATCATAAATCCAATTGAGAAGTGTTAAAAATCACTTTAGTCTGCCAACTTACTAGAAATTCAATAAAATGGTATGGGAGAATTTATTTGTGTATGTGCAATAGATATGTGTGAAATTAAACCAGAGGAGGTGTCCATGTGCAAACACACACAACAGGGAGAGGTTCACCAACCCCCACTTATCACAGATGAGGTAGAAAAAGGATACAGGAAAACAAGTCTGGATGTCTGACTTTGGGAGGAGAGAGGGGATGGAGCAGGGTGGCATGATGGGGGTGGCTTCTTTTGGGGCTGGCTCTGTGCACTGGTGGCCCCATCGCACCCGCACTCTGGGGATGGCCCCGGTGCTTCCTGTCAGGTAGCTATTTATTTTTGCAAGTTTCTTTTTTTTACTTCATCCACCCTGTTTAACATATTTTAACTCACATTTTGCCTGCACGGAGTGGGACTTTTGAGAGGCATGAGATGACAGAAAGGCTTTGTTTTCCAGCCAGATTCCCTCTGTGTATGTTCCTCTGGTGTCTGCCTCGGCTTCCAGCTCCATCATCACATCCAACAGAGCCTGGGGCAAAGCTGGAGAAAAACACCCAGCACATTCAATTTACAAACAGAAATAAACACCTTTCGGCAGGTTCTACATAATCACTAAAAAAACCAAACACAACCAAAAACAACAGAAAAACAAGGGAGAAATGAAACCACCCCCCTCAACACAATATTTTCTATGTAGTTTGTGCTTGGCAGTGACCCTTCATTTTCTTGAGGAAATAACACTATTATGGCAAGATGTCTAGCACTGGGATCTTGAACGGCCTCGCAATCTCCTTTCTGGTTTCCTGAGGAGCTGGGGGTTTGTCACACCTGGGCAGATTGGTTGGCTGTGCCTGTGTGGGGCCAGGGTGCTGCCAGCTCCCCGGGCGATGCCGGCCCCGTGCAACCCCCCAAAACCACATCCCAGCTCCGGCCGCCCAGCCTCGCAACTCCACCCGGCTGGTGAAAATGAATCAGATATGAAAATGTCTGAAGCAATAAATTAACACCCAGCAGGGGGGTGATAGCTTAATCCTTTCTAGTCCAAACAGTACCTGACACCCATTACTGCTGTAGGAGGTGGGACGCTGCAGCGGTACTGGAGCGAAAATGATCATTCCCAACGGATTTGAGGCATGGCAATAGGTTTGTAATGTGATTCTGGGAGGGAACCTGTGCTGGGTTTTATAGTGTTTGTGCACTGAATCCAGGTTAACCTGGCAGTGTGTTTCCCTGGGTTTACTTGTTTGATTAACCTAGAAAGTGGGAGTTTTAAGTTTAAACAGAACTTTATTATTTTAAGTCTTTGTTGAGGGTATTACAGTAACTGCCCACTATTCATGTAAAGGCTGATGATGTATAGTTAACCCATAACACAAAACATTACAGTCTTGACTGGATACATTTGTTTGTAGAATGATTGAACAACAAAGATAAAACCAACACCAGCAGTCAGCATCTACCAGTAAGCATCTTCAGAATAATTTAATATTTACTGCAAAGAATCATAATATCTCTTTGGAACTAATACACTGAAAGTTTCAAAATACAGTTTTTAATCTAACTGACACATAGTTCTGCAATACTGTCTTCCAGGAAAATAACATCAGCCTGCCTTTTAGCATTGATGGCAGATAAACAAAAAAGTTGTTGCCAAGAACTTTATTGCAAAATTGAACGTCCTGGGAAATATATTTAATTTGCTGCTTTTCCTAATACTATGACAAGTTCTCCTTTCAGGTACACCCATGTAAACCTACACTGACTCCAGCTCTTGCTAGAAGGCTGGGTTTTCTGACTTTCTGTTGCATCTATATTGAAACTAAAGGAGCCTATGAGCTCATGAACAAGTTGAGAGAGCACTTAGATACTTCTTTCCCTTTTCTTCCCTTTCTTGGCTGAAATTGAGAAGTATGAGCACTAGACAGAAAGACAGAATGCAGAATTTGAGCACACTTCATGCATCCCACATTTATCTGCTGAACTTTCCTTAAAAGCAACCAGCCACCTGTAATGCCAAGACCTTCTGACTCCTTCAAAAGAACAATAAATAATAATTATATGAAAGACACAAACTATAATAATGGTACATTCACATCATGTGGGTCAGCTGACAGGGTTGGTCACCAGATTCTTTGCAAGGAACCACAACCTGCCCATGGTACACTGGTCTGGGGAGAAATGGATTTGAGTCTGGTGCCCAATAAAATGTAACACAAATCCATGATATGGGCTGAACGATCAGGCTGCAATGTTATTTTTACCCAGGTATGAAATAACCTTAGCTACGTGCAACTCTGCCCTCCTGTGTGTGTGTGGCCTTGATAACTCAGAGGTTGTACAACCCCAAATTGCTCTAGAGGCAGCTGTGGGAAAGAAGTGAGGATGTGGAGCCAGACCTGAAGAAGCTGGCACTGCTTCTAAAGCTCAAAGTCCACTAACACAAGGGTTTCTCATGGCTGATCTTTGCCAGTGGCATGGAGTCAGCTCTGCCTATCTCATCCACAGCCAAGGGTTGGACTATGGTTCTGCTGACTGGGACTCACCACGCTCCCCTGGGAACCACCTAAAAATTGAGTAAAATATTAGCAT
>NW_009953387.1:447328-473578 GCF_000747805.2 Chaetura pelagica | reverse complement strand
ACGTGTGTAGGGTGAGGTGGGGTGAGGGGGGGGGGGATATAAATAAATAAATAAATAAAGGTAAATATTGACATTTTGGCCAGCAGCATCTTTGCTGGCCCAGGCCAGCTGAGAAAGGGTGGGCAGGGTGCAGCCCCACTGCTGTGCACAGGCAGTCCCGACCCTGCTCTGGAAGGGAAAGGTGCCATGAAAGTGCAATTCATCTCCCTGTGATGGACACTTTAGAGCAGTGTTTCTCCACTGTTTAAAGTTGAAAGAACATCAAACCCCTTTGAAGAAAACCTACAGATCACCTTGGAAAGCATCACCACAACTGTCTCCCTCCATAGTCTGGGGCCAAAACTTTGTGTGCTCCCTGCTTGCCTCTGCTCCCTTTTCAAGCTGTTTGGCTTTTTGCGATGCCGGCCCCGTGCAACCCCCCAAAACCACATCCCAGCTCCTGCCGCCCAGCCCCGCAACTCCACCCGGCTGGTGAAAATGAATCAGATATGAAAATGTCTGAAGCAATAAATTAACACCCAGCAGGGGGGTGATAGCTTAATCCTTTCTAGTCCAAACAGTACCTGACACCCATTACTGCTGTAGGAGGTGGGACGCTGCAGCGGTACTGGAGCGAAAATGATCATTCCCAACGGATTTGAGGCATGGCAATAGGTTTGTAATGTGATTCTGGGAGGGAACCTGTGCTGGGTTTTATAGTGTTTGTGCACTGAATCCAGGTTAACCTGGCAGTGTGTTTCCCTGGGTTTACTTGTTTGATTAACCTAGAAAGTGGGAGTTTTAAGTTTAAACAGAACTTTATTATTTTAAGTCTTTGTTGAGGGTATTACAGTAACTGCCCACTATT
Organism: Chaetura pelagica; assembly: GCF_000747805.2. Taxonomy (NCBI): domain Eukaryota; kingdom Metazoa; phylum Chordata; class Aves; order Apodiformes; family Apodidae; genus Chaetura; species Chaetura pelagica. The sequence goes on along the minus strand of NW_009953387.1, from coordinate 472,731 downwards.
CATGTAAAGGCTGATGATGTATAGTTAACCCATAACACAAAACATTACAGTCTTGACTGGATACATTTGTTTGTAGAATGATTGAACAACAAAGATAAAACCAACACCAGCAGTCAGCATCTACCAGTAAGCATCTTCAGAATAATTTAATATTTACTGCAAAGAATCATAATATCTCTTTGGAACTAATACACTGAAAGTTTCAAAATACAGTTTTTAATCTAACTGACACATAGTTCTGCAATACTGTCTTCCAGGAAAATAACATCAGCCTGCCTTTTAGCATTGATGGCAGATAAACAAAAAAGTTGTTGCCAAGAACTTTATTGCAAAATTGAACGTCCTGGGAAATATATTTAATTTGCTGCTTTTCCTAATACTATGACAAGTTCTCCTTTCAGGTACACCCATGTAAACCTACACTGACTCCAGCTCTTGCTAGAAGGCTGGGTTTTCTGACTTTCTGTTGCATCTATATTGAAACTAAAGGAGCCTATGAGCTCATGAACAAGTTGAGAGAGCACTTAGATACTTCTTTCCCTTTTCTTCCCTTTCTTGGCTGAAATTGAGAAGTATGAGCACTAGACAGAAAGACAGAATGCAGAATTTGAGCACACTTCATGCATCCCACATTCATCTGCTGAACTTTCCTTAAAAGCAACCAGCCACCTGTAATGCCAAGACCTTCTGACTCCTTCAAAAGAACAATAAATAATAATGATATGAAAGACACAAACTATAATAATGGTACATTCACATCATGTGGGTCAGCTGACAGGGTTGGTCACCAGATTCTTTGCAAGGAACCACAACCTGCCCATAGTACACTGGTCTGGGGAGAAATGGATTTGGGTCTGGTGCCCTATCAAATGTAACACAAATCCATGATATGGGCTGAAGGATCAGGCTGCAATGTTATTTTTACCCAGGTATGAAATAACCTTAGCTACGTGCAACTCTGCCCTCCTGTGTGTGTGTGGCCTTGATAACTCAGAGGTTGTACAACCCCAAATTGCTCTAGAGGCAGCTGGGGGAAAGAAGTGAGGATGTGGAGCCAGACCTGAAGAAGCTGGCACTTCTTCTAAAGCTCAAAGTCCACTAACACAAGGGTTTCTCATGGCCAGGATCTTTGAGGTCCCTTCCAGCCCCTAAGATTCTATGATTCTATGATCTTTGCCAGTGGCATGGAGTCAGCTCTGCCTATCTCATCCACAGCCAAGGGTTGGACTATGGTTCTGCTGGGGGGGGATATAAATAAATAAATAAATAAAGGTAAATATTGACATTTTGGCCAGCAGCATCTTTGCTGGCCCAGGCCAGCTGAGAAAGGGTGGGCAGGGTGCAGCCCCACTGCTGTGCACAGGCAGTCCCGACCCTGCTCTGGGGGGGGGGGATATAAATAAATAAATAAATAAAGGTAAATATTGACATTTTGGCCAGCAGCATCTTTGCTGGCCCAGGCCAGCTGAGAAAGGGTGGGCAGGGTGCAGCCCCACTGCTGTGCACAGGCAGTCCCGACCCTGCTCTGGAAGGGCAAGGTGCCATGAAAGTGCAATTCATCTCCCTGTGATGGACACTTTAGAGCAGTGTTTCTCCACTGTTTAAAGTTGAAAGAACATCAAACCCCTTTGAAGAAAACCTACAGATCACCTTGGAAAGCATCACCACAACTGTCTCCCTCCATAGTCTGGGGCCAAAACTTTGTGTGCTCCCTGCTTGCCTCTGCTCCCTTTTCAAGCTGTTTGGCTTTTTGTACGTGTGAGAGCACATGGGCACGTTTGGTCACCCCACGCAGTGTCCCACACCACTTCTCAATGTCATACAGCTCACCAGTGGCTTCAGGACCACGAGAAAATAAAAGTAGGCTGCAGTATTGAAAAAAATGATGCATGTCCACATTTAGACCTAATGAAATCTTAGGCATAACAGACTTGATTCTTTGCCTCTTTGCAGCACGTAAAAAGCAGTTCACACTTGGAAAAACCCAGAACAAACTTGGCATTACTGCTACCTCTCTGACAAGGTAGTTTTATATACTCAATTACTACTGCATTATCTTTCATCTCTACTCTATGTGAAAACAGTAAGAACCAAATATATTTCACTTACCGTTCCTTCATTCAAAAGAGTTTGCCTTTGTCTTCCTTTACCCTATTCACTGACAGCAAACTTCATGAATTAACTGGCTCATGGTATAACTCATGCATGGAAATCCAATATAACCTCTTGGCTATAAGCAGGAACACTTCTCTTATCGTACACTAAAAGAATTTTTACTAGTTAATTAAGATTTGTTTGCTTAATTTTTGTCAGGCAGCCCGGGATGTTGCTGTTCTGTCATGTGGCTGGGAAAATCGTGATGAATCCACTGTATAAAAGTGCCAAAATAAGAAATGTTAGACTGCAGTGTCTATGGTAGTAAATCTTTTTTGTAATCCTAACTTCATATTTCCCTTGAATTGTTCCTCTCGAGCTGTGCAGACAGTTGAAGTATTTGAGTATAGTCACATATGCTTTGCTGCTGCTAACAGCCTGAAGTTGGTGATCTGGAGGCACAGACAGGGAGCAGAGGGTGCTGTTGGCACTCCTCTTGCTGCAAAATATTACAGCACACCTTCTATAGTGCTTGCTTTCGAAATTTCCTTTGCACTTTGTTTACTATATATTCCAATAGTGTAATATTAAACAAAAACAGTGTGTCCTGTGCCAGAATGATTGATTACTACACCGTGGCAAGGTCACCTCCTAGGAACAGGCTGAGTGCAGTAAGGGCTGTCTGACTCATACAGTTAACACTATATCCGCATTGTATGAATGTCACCAGCAATCCAGTGATTTATTGCTTGGAAGGCTCTGTTCAATTTTTTCTGCCTGACCAAATTGCACATTTTCTAGAAAAAGAAGCAAAAATATTTCAGCACATGGATTACCCCAACTCCTCATTTCTCCCACTAGGTTCAACGAGTCTTTTCAAAGATGCTGATCATCAAAACCCCATATTTTTCACTTTTTTTTTTCCACCCTCTTCTGACAGATATTAGGCAAAAATGATTATTACACTAATGAAAAGGTGCAGCAGAAGATTAAGGGGTTTTTAATCAGATTTTGGTAACATCTGTGGGCCAGGAATGAGGGCAGCTGTATGTTCTGTTTCTTAATTTTAGTAAGATTTACTCTGGATATAAAATATTAGCCTCAGGCAAAATTTAACTGGCTCAAAATAAAAGAAATGATAGTCTTACAGAAACTACCTAACTCAAACTGTTTGAAAACAGTGACTGAGATTAATCCCTTTTGCTCTCAGAAATGCCTACTTTCTGACAAAGAAGATATAATTATAGATTGAGAGAAATGACTTTCAAAATTAACATTCCAGCAGACCCCAACATAATAGATACATTCATTCCTGGTGTATCTGCATGGAAATCAAAGGAGATACATCATGTTTGAATCCGGGCTTTTATTTTTAGAACATAGAGCACATTTGCAGCCCTGGCTCACTCGCACCCCGAGCACAGAGGGAGAGACAAAACTCAGCCCTGCACCCAGCTGGGAAACCAGAATGTGGGTCCAGGCACCTGGGCTCTGCAAACCTGGGGCCAACAAAGGGGAACAGCGTTTGGGAAGGCTTTTGGGTGCCTAGAAATCCAGGCAGGTGGATTAGAGGTGGGTGTTGCTGCATTTTCAAAATTCATCTTTTTCTGTAGACATCTGCACCTTCAGGTGTTTTTTTTCTAAACCTTTAAAACCTACTTTCTGTTTCTTTTTCCCTCTCATGCTGCCCTTGTATCAATAGGATGCACAGGACATAAAAATTAAATAATAATAAAAAGATAAACAGAAAATCTGGGGTTAATCAAACCCCTTATGAACATTAAAAAATAGCTAGATAATGTAACTTCACAAACGCCACGTAACGCATCAATTAACACTGCATCTAGCGAACCATATCTGACACAAGAACTGAGATCTATCAGGTCTCCTGAACCCATTACAATTACTCTGTTTTTTTTCTATTATGACAATAGGAAATATCTGTGCAATGAAACTCCCATTACCTACCTGCCCTTCAAAGCACTCTCTGAACATCAGCTCAGAGACCACGATTTAGGAAGCAATGACTGGAACCATCTTGAGACATTAAAGAGTGTCTTCCAGCTCTTTTAGTACAGTTTTTATTCCAGGATCAACATTTCCCTCAGCAGTCTTCTCCTGCTCTTGTTTATACCTGTGGACTAATTAAGCATGTTAATTTTAAATGGGAAAGAAATTAATTTGGGGTGAAGGAGAGCAAGGATCTAAGCACCGACTAGTTTTCCATCCCTTTAGTCTATTAAGTCCAGAAATGTTCTGGCTCAATAAGGACAAATTCATTCATCCAGTTTACTCCAATGAAGCAAACAGAAGAAAGTGCAATGAAACAAAGCAAAAGTCAGCAGCATGAGCTCAACTAACCCAAGTGCCCCCAGCAGAGGGTGGATGATGAAGCCACTGTGCCTCAGTGCTGCCAGGAGCTAATTCTGCAGCAGCTCCATTACTACCTGCACGTGACTTGGGTCATACTTCATCTTCTAATTGATATCTGCCATTGCCTCATAACTAACGATGACTAATGGTAATATCTAGAAAGACAAATAAAAGCTAATGCAAACCCGTGCTGTGGTGCAGTTCCCTTTGGAAAGCTCCCGGGCCATTAAGAAGCAATTCCAAGTGGAGATTGATGTGCCCTGGGGGTTGCTCCCAGGGATGTGCTGCATCTCCACACCCCTGGGGCAGCTCACCCCCTGCACTGCTCTGTAGGAGGACACGCTCTCCGACCCTCTCCAGCTGTGCCAGTCAGTGCCACAGCTGGGAATGGCACCTTGATGGCTCTGCCAAAAGGAAACGCAGCCCAGGACATCCAACTGCATTGAGATGCAGCCAGCACCAAGGCCAAGGAAGGCAACATCCCACAGCCATGCCAACTTTTGGCAGCCACGCTTTCCTTATGGTGGTTTTGTTGTGGTTTTTTTCCATTTTTTTCCAACAGGTTCTGTGCCACAGCGTGACTTCCTGGATGTGAAAGATCAAGGAATCAAATCCCCACGTGCTATAGCCAGACAATTACAAGAAAGCATGGCTTGTTTTCAACAGGTAGCACCTCGTACACAGAAAACCAGACTCAGTTTATAATAATGCACTGGCTTGATTAAATATGCTGATTTTTCATGAGAGTCATCTATGTCCTTTTGGAAAAGTTATGCTCTTTTAATTACAAAGTTTATGTCACCCAGTGCAATTTTAATGTAATGAAACATTAAACTGGACCTTGTGCTTGATGTAAGATAAAATTATTCATTGAATATTAGACCACTAGGCCACCTACTGTTCTTTTACAAATGGTTGAACTATCACGGGGTTACAGAACTTAACATGTAAATTGCAGCAGAAGTTATAATTTCTGTTGCAAATCCCAAAAGACTGTCATTTAAGTCAAATATATGAGTGAAATTTTGCCTCTGTGCTGTAATAATGCAGGGAAAATGACCAAAATCTGAACATATCTAAAGTAATTATTAACCCAATAATAATGCACTTTTAGTTATTTAATCAAGAGCCTTAAAAATTATTAATGGTGAGTTCTTCTTATAAAAATGGAGTTTTAAACACTGGCATTTCATTTTAGGGATAAAAAACACTTGATCTAGCCCATTAGTGAGATCTTTTGTAAAGCCAAGCAGCCTGTGTGCTTCAGAGCAATCCCTGCTCATCTTGGAGATCATTACTCTCACACAAGCAAGAACAGCTCTATAAAATAATCTTTCTTAAAGCGAATTTAATATTTAACTCCACACCGAAAATCTTGGGTAAGTTCAGTAAGATTAAAAAAAACAGGGAGTGAAATCCCCACACCAAGCAGATTTGCATGGATCCCACTCAGAAGCCTGTTCAAATCCACCGGATCGTTTCCCTTTATCCCCAAAGCCTTCGGATCGGGTGTATAAATAGGAGAGGGCAGGAAAATTATTCGCAGCCCCTGCTCCTGCCTCCCAGCTGCTGCTGGAGAGGAATCTGAGCAGCGAGTGTGCATCACCCGGAATCTGTAATAATAGCACCTTTCCTGTCACTCTTTGTCCCTTCATTTTTCAACGGGATTGGGTCAGGAGCAGGCAATTTACATTTTTATATAATCTTTGCTCAGGTGATTCAGCCGCTCTGACGTTTTAGCATTTTGTGTGTGGCTCCAGGTCTCACCTGCCCTCCGTGTGCATTTCTATGCCATGGGGGTCTGCCATCCTCCCAGCTGATACAGATCTATTTAGCTTCTCTCCTTTGCCATACCTGCAGCCTGTAGCAGGTTGTCAGGGAATGAATTTTCATTTTCTCCCCCATGAGTCCATCACGTGGCTGTCACCAGAATTTGCTCTGTCTGAACTCCTCCATCCCCCTGATTTATGGCTGGTTGATGAGAGGTTGGAGGGCTCTCAGTGTAGCAATAATCTGCACCCTGGCCCGGCACCCATCTAAAGTTAGGATTTCCGATGTAAATATTTAGTCCCTGTGGTCTAGCAATCATTTACCAAATTATTAAATAACTTTTTGTCGGACCGAACACCTTTGGGATATTTCTCTAGGTCAATATTCATCAGCAGACCCCGAATGTAAAGGTTAAGTGCACATTTCCTCTGCCAAATCAGAATGAATTTCAAACCTGATTGATTCTGGTCATGGAAACCGTAAATACTTACTCCAAATGGTAGATAGGTTACTAAGTCCACTCATTTCCACATCTGATATCGATAATACTCTGCTTCCCCCTTATCAGCCCCTCTCATATTTCACCGGGGCGAGCGGAGCGCGGGGAGCTGGCCGTGCCTGTCGGGGCTGCCTGATGGCCCCTGCCTTCCCCCGCACCATTCTTCAGTGGTCCTTGAATCTTTCACCCCTGTCACTCCTCTTTCATCATTATCTGAGGTGATCGGTCAGCCCTGTGCCACCACCTGTCTCTTCGATCCGATGCCAACAGTGCTCCGGAAAACTGTCACTCCCGAGCTCCTTCCATTTATAGTGAGTCTCATTAACACCTCTCTTCCCTCTGGCCATGTGCCACTACAATTTAAGATGACTGTTGTTACTAAACACGCACCAAAAAATATGTTAAAATTGCGTTAAGAGCCTGATTTAAATCTATTAAAGCCTGACAATTCGGAGCTAAAATCTCCCTCTGTGCCCGCGCACGGTTCGTGGGGGGGGGGGTGCATGTATTTTACATTAATGTATTTATACCTGTATAAATAGATATATGCATGTATTCCCCCTCCCACAGTTTCCCCTCAGCCTCAGCACTGCACCTCGTCTGGGAACAAACACCGCTGCCGTCCCCCAGACACAAAGCCTGAGTAAAGAGGATTTATGCCGGGAACATAAAGGCGGCCAAGGGAAGGGAGAGGAGAGGTGGGGGAAGCATGAGGGGCTCCTGGGAAGAGCTGGGTCCGAGCAGCCCTGCCCTGACCCCGCAAAGCAGCTCAGTGTGCATTTCTATCTCAGCAAGTGGGCAATCCTTCTCAGGAGAACGACTCATACCGATTAACCCCGTGCATGATGCTGCCTTCGTTTCTTTTCACCTTGGTTTTTCTGTCCGGCAGCAAACGCGGATGATGATACCTGGATAATAACTATGTTCCCAGAGTGCTTCCCCAGAAGGAGACTGTGGACATACCAAGTTACCTTTAGAATAAAATACTTTAAGCTTTTAGGCACCCAAAGATGATGCATTAAAATGATTGAAATTATATAAACAGCATCGGGAGTGTGGACAATCTCTGAGCTGGGGTAAAACATTTTGCCACTCTCTTAATACACTTTCAATCCCCTCCTTGAGCTACAAGAGCTGCTTAAGACCACTCAGGTGGTTTTCAACTGACAACTGTTTTTCTTGCTCTACCTTCACCCTTGAAATGAATTAGGATTTTCTTCTGCCCAAGTCTCCTACAACAGCTCTTGACTGGAAGGCACAAATGAGAAACAAGGCATGAGCAATTACAAAGAGTGAAGCCAAAGGTTTTGTCTCTTTTTGGGAAGCCAAGCCAGCACAAAAAGCATTTTGAAGGAAGGGAGAAGCCTCTGCAGTTCCCACATGCTCCTGTGACTTTTCAGGTGGACCTTCTATGGCCACCACTTCCACGGCCAGCCCTCCCATTTAAAATGCTGCTGGGGATGTCCTGGAAATACAAAAATAACCATGGATCTCTCCAGGAGAACCCAGTGTCGTATGCCTAAGCACCCGCATAAGCCTTGACAAGGTCTGGGGCTTAAGATTTCACAGCTCTGAGGTTTGTTCTGGTGAGAAAATGGCATTTGGAAAGCTAAAATCCAGTGGGACAGGGATGCACGGGGCTGTGCATGGCCACGAGATCCCATGGGCTGATGGACACAAACGTGGAGGTTTGTACATCTGAACTATTCCAATGCAGGCAACATTTTACATCAATAATAAAGCTGGCACAATTTTAGTGGTTCTTTTAAAAAATGCAGGTTAAAATGCTGTGTGGTTTTAGGAAAACATGTTAAAATCAAGTGATGTGATAGATTTTATGTTTTTCAAAGTCTCTGCATACTAAAAAGCATAGACATATATAGCAGCTTGCCAACTTAAAAATAAAACACAGCATTTTTATTGCGCTGGATTCAGCCCAAAACCCCAGGTTTGATGGCCACGAACTCTGAGAAAGTACCAGAACCTGAATTTAGAGCTGTAGCAAAATTTTGCTACTGGCTTTTGTTCTAATGATGGACAATGTTTTTAAAATGAGCCCACTCTTGCACACTCAAGTTTCAATTGGGCTTCAAACATGAAGGCTTCTCTCAAGCAGGCAGCTGCCTGCAAGTAGAGGGGATGCCTGTACAGAGCTCCCTGTAGAATAAGGTCTGAGTGAGAGCAGGGAGAGAACCAGAAGACAAGAAGGAAACAATCTTTTAGTTCTTTTTTTTCCGCCTCTACAATATATAAACAGCACAATTTAATTTTAGTTGCTGTTTTGTGTTGGGGTTTTTTTTAAATCTATAAAACATTTACATACAGACTGAGATCCTGAATGCCAAGTTTGAGTGCAGAGTGAATTGTTTTTGCCAAGAAACACCCCGTGGAAAATAAACCTTTGTAACAGAAGCACTCTTAGGAGCCCCTGGATGAATGGGGCTGCTGTAGCACATCCTCCAGGCAGGCTCCTGCTTTTTCCAAGGTTTTTCCCAATTTTCAGACATTCCCTTCATCTACACAGTGTTTAACAAGGTAAGATTATATCTAGCAATGCTGAGCTCCACCTCTGTGTTCAGGATGTAACACTGGAACAAAACACCTCCAATTCTTGCACTTGTTGCTGTCTATCACAAGGCTTCCCTGCGTGTGGAGCTGGGGACCACCAGCACCCACAAATGCAGCAAAGAATAATGTGCATCCGATGGATGGAAACAAGAGAGGAGCTAAGCCACAGCTCTCAAAGCAGCACTCAAGCAATTCACATAAATTTCACCAAGAGATGGATACGCTCCTTCGAACATTCTATTGTGTCTCTGCAAACTAGGAAACTCCTTCACCTCTGATGCCAGTTCTACTGTTATCTATGTACTTGCCGAGTAACGCCTTCTGAAACAGATTGTGAAGTGTCTTGCAACATTCAAAGGCATCTGATTGAGAAATTGAAAATGTGAACATCTAAAAGCGTGGTTATTCTTTTCTGATTATTTTCCTCTTTTTGATCATTCATCTACATCTAAAGGCTATGCATATAAGTAAAACTCTTCTAATGTTTTCATGTTAAACAAGCCTTGTACATTGCTGTAGTATTTTTTTCTCCTTGCTATGCAATGACATCTCCAAAACCTGTTTGTGCTACAGGTGATGTTCCCATAAACACTCAGAAAAGCAGCACGGTCAGATGACACCTTCCCTTCAGTTTCTGAGGGTACCATTCCTCACACATCCACCTTTATGCTCTATTGTATCACATAGAAGTTCAAAACCAGCTCTGAAAGGAAACCAAAGCTGAGTCTTGTTGAGCTCACAGCTCTGCCCTGAGCCCTGGCTGCACCAAATGGTTAGTGGCATCTCCCTGTCATGTCGATGTTGGGAATCATATTTCTGATCCTGCAGTTTGCTTTCAACATTATTGATCATGCAGTCTTGCTCTATGATCTGGAACACGTCTGTCAACAGCGTTTCTTGGTTGTACAATGTCCAAAGTCACAAAGGAAAGTTATTGTCAAGAGCTTGGGGAGAAGTCATGCTTTATGGCTACACAAGTGCAGTAGATTTGTCCATTTGCCAGTCATCACTTACTTACTTTTGTGGCATTAAATAATCTAAATGCAGTGACTCTGGATGGATTGCCAGGCTCATGACACCTGGTTATTGATTCCTGGGGTGCTGTGCGGTCAGAGGAAAGGCCTGGTGCGGTGTGGCACCGTCCTCCAAGCTCTGCACTGCCCCCTCCCCTGCTGACCCCCTCACTAAGGCCTGGACAATAGAAATTAGGCAAAAGATGAAGGCCTTTATGCATATGTTTATGCATATATTTATGCTTATAGAAAGCACAAAAAAAGACTTTGTGCTTTTTGTCACCATTAATCCCAACATTACTTGCCTAATTCCGAACAGCATCAGTTTTCCTATTTATTGTTCTTCATATTCCACCTTAAAAATAATCTTGGTTGTGGTGCTGAAACCAAAAGAAAAATCTGCAGATGTTAAGAAGCTGTTGTGCTGTTAGTGCTCCTTAACCTGCTCAGGGGCAATGGTTGTTTCTTTTTTTTTCCCTGTCCAGCCCCTGTACCTTTTTGCCCAACGTGCAGTTTTGGGTGCTGCTGAGAGGCAGGCTCTGCCTTCACTGTCACCATTCATAGCACATAAAGCAGTGAGATCCTCACTCCCAATACCAGTAAGTACAAATAACTTCCAAAGGCAAGCCAATATTACAAGCACAAATCATTCTTTAGCACAGAAGGAAGGAACAGCAACAGTATTTGAAGATGCTGATTTTAATTATGCATTCCTGTTGCACAGAGTTAATATTTTAAGCAAGTTTTCAAGGGATTTCTAACTACATATGCCATGGTTTAGGTGTTCATCAATCCAGAATGAGTTTGAAATACTGGCCTTGCCTAGACAAAGCCAAAACTTAACCTAAAATCCAACCTTACATAGTCTGTGAATAGTATTTTTAAAATAAAGCAAAATCCTCATTCATAGTCTTTGGCTAAATCATCAGCAGATGATGATCACATACCAGAAATAAGCTCTTCTAAATGCAAATGAACACAAAGAGGATGGCAAGAGGGTCAGACTGCAGCAGTCCCAAGAGCAGTCATCCTTCTTAGTGTTTTGAAACTAAAGAGAGCTTAGGAGGAGGTACCTCCCTGCCTCTATAACCTCTTCACAGGTTTTAAATAAAAACAAACCAACAACAAACAAAAAAACAAAAGCAAATAAAGCCAACCAAACAAAAAAGCTTATGCTTGGCTCAAAATCATCAGGTCATGTCTGTTGGCATGCCAGATGTGTACAGTCTCTCATATTTAACTATAGGGGTTGCTACCATACAGTAAGAACAATGGATTGCAAATGATTTATTTCATTTAATGGGTTATCGAGACATTTTTCCAAAATTTCAGACAGGAAATTTCTAGTAAGCTTATTGCAATAAAGTTTTTGGCCCAGCTGTACCACAAATAACTATCAGCAAGAGCAATAAATTGTAATACTTGTGGGAAACAGTTCTGGGTAGCCCCCTCAGTACTGGCTTGCAACAATCCTATTCTCCTCACAGCAGCAAGATCCCACTTGCCATTACAAAAAAATGTTTATGTTGACCGTTGCTCACCTATAGACCACAAATGTATTGGGAATGGGTATTTGAGAGTTTCACTACTTCTGTTCTATGCAGATGAACGAGCCCTGCCCACTACACCAAAGGTCCAAAAAAGATCTGTAAGCTTTTCTTTTTATATATATATATATTCCTTTAAATGTGGGTGTGAGTGATGAAGGCAGGACAATAAATCATACCCAAGGCCCAGATGTTTGCAGTTTGCCACCGTCCATCTCAGTCTAACGTGCCTGGCAACTCCACCCAACCATGGCTGTAGACAAGGCTTCCAGGAGGTGTTTAGGGAGCTTCAAGGTTGGGGAAAACAAAGATGATGCCACAAACTGGCAAATTTAGAATACAGGAAGACACTTTGTTAGTGGCACCATCACATTATTCAATGGTTTCTGAGGGGGCTGTGCACTTCGGGGCACTGGGGAGTGAGCAACCTTTCAGTCTTCACCCTTTTTTGCAGCTTCCACCAAAGTCCCTGCTCCAAATGCCTTGGTTCATTCCTTCATTCGAGCCTCTGACCTGCTGATTTGTTTATTTTTGTTGTTAATTTGCCCATCTGCTAATGTTTGTTTTGTCATTTGTTTACTTCAAGTTAATGTTTCTTTGATTTTATTGAGGAGCACTATGAGGTCCTAAATGATACGGGCATGTATAAAAATAAATGATGGTTATTTATCATTACCATTATTGCACTTGGGCAAGTCTTTAGCTCACTAAAGATGCTGTCTTCAGGGGCCTCTGAGATTTTACTTATAATTTTGGGGAGATTTCTAATTTCTGGGATATATCCCTAATAATGAGCTGCCCAAGAAAACTGTGATCTTAATTTTCCTGAGCGTGTGATGAGACACATTAATGATGACAGGTAGAAACAACCCAACCTCTAAGTCCTGCTTCCCCAATTGGAGTTGGATGGTTTTTACCATTTTAACTGTTAGTATAAAAACCAAAGAGCAAATGCATATGAAATTTGGGGAAAACCTGTAGAAATCCAAGCTGTCCCTAACTAAAGTGGGAAATAACAGCGTGGGTTAAAGAGGAGGAAATACAGTGAGCAAAGTACCTGCCTGGCACAGGGAAATGGGAGAAGGTTAACCAAGTTAATCTTCCCCTATTTCCTGCACTCCTCACAGAAAGTCTCCAGGCTGAACTGTCATTAGGAACCATATAATTGACTCATCCACAGGATTTCCTTTTTGTGTTCTGAATTATGGCAGATTTTCCACATTCTTCTTTTCTTTTTTTTTTTTCTTTTCTTTTTTTTTCTTCTTCTTTGTTTTAATTTGAAGCACAGGTAGAAGCTTTGTCCTATTAGTGAGAACACAGAGCCACTTCTAATTCAGGACACTGCTACCACATATTCCCCAGCACCATTAAAATCTGCTGATTAACCAATGGACCAATGGATCTCCGTGTGCTATACAGCTGTCACATCAGATGTTTTCTCTGCTACAATTGGTGTGTAATTTTGCTGGGTTTAAGTGCAGAAGAGGGGAATTTCCTTGTGATGGTACAAATAATTCATCATGGGCTATGGCTCAAGATTGTTATGAGGGAAAGAAATATCTCACGGTTATACTGTAGTTCATCCTACACCTGACAAGAGAGTGTTTGGCACATATAGTGGAAGCTTGATAAAATGTTTTAAAATCAGACACCAAAAAAGAATTGCAAAAGAAATTCTTCTTCAGAATCATTTTGTGCTGAATTATTTCTTTTTTACTTCAAAGCCCTGTTAATACACAGAAAGCATAGCAGGTCTGCTCTTAAATGGGTGAGAAAACCCAGCATAATCACTCATTTCATGGAAAGACACCTTCCTCTTGGTTTTGTTTTCCAAACTGATTTTAAGACCAGAGAGAAGCGTGTCCTATAGCAAGCAGTATAAAACAAATGTTGCTAGCTTTGCTTCATTATGTGGCACATTGTAGCTTTATGCATGTACGCTGTGTGAACAAGAGGGTTAAAAGTTAAACAGTAGCCTAGGGCTAACACACTTGCAAGCTGAACAGGTACAAAATAGGCTTTTGTTGCTTTCAAACTATTACTGTATGTCTTTAGCAGAAACTAACAGAACGGGCATCTGGGTGCAAAAATGTATTTCCTTACGGTTCCAGGTATTATGGAATGGAACTATTTTAATGGCTGAAATGCCCATATGACCTTTAATCCAAAGTCGTAAATTTGTCAGTGTCTGAAGCTGCCAGGATCTCATTCCTAATGAGGCCAGTTTTTAGGACTTTGTATATCACGAGTACCATCAGAGAGCACCAGGGAAAGTAACCTCCTGTGCGTTTGGGGAGAGGGTGTTGGGAAATCATTAAAGGGGAAAGAAAGGGAGAGCACCTGGTGAGGAGGGTGTCAGTGCAGCTTTGCACAGTGTGATGAAGAAATGGTGAAACACTGCGAGCTCAGGTTATTCCGTGTTTCAGAAAATGATAAATAACTCCTAGTCATGTTTATGTATAATGAATTACAATCCTGCTACATTTACCTTAGTAACATTTTACAGAGGTTGTATTTTACTCCCAACTACCAATTATGTCATCATCCTGGCATTTACCTGGACGTAATGATACACAGCAAACCCATTCTTGTAACATAACTCATTGCTTAAAAGTGTTTGTAAAGCCACACAGCATCCTATATACTCATAATGACTTGGATATTGCTATTAAATTTTACAGATTAAAGTTTACTAAATCTTAAAGTCTTGCACTGGTTCCAATATTTCTTATTAATCCTACAGGAAAAGATGCTCAGCTATTTAAATGTCAAAAACAATGTAGCCCTCTTTAAAAAGAAATAGAAACAACCCAAGCAGGGACAGGGCACTCATTGAATAAAGACACACAACAATGTAACTGTCCTGCAACTTCAGTATTAAGCTGCACACGAATTTCAATAGTTCATTGAACACATCCTGGAAAGTTCTTTGCACCATCATTGTTGTTTCTGTTTTCTTCTGAAAACAGGTTGGGAAGGGCACAAGCAGTTGCCAGCATCTCACTGCAGGTTTCATTTCTGCAGAACCCAAAAAACTCAGTCAGAAATATCTACTGTAACATTATCTTGCATTTATTCAATTTAATTTCAGTTGGAGAAGGATAGCATATAGATCTTTTTATAAGCTTGTAAGGTCACCAAATTTAAATTAAAGTGACCTCTTTTAAAGCACATTAATAAAAGTACTATGTGGAGGGAAATTTAATATGAATGGTTAAAATGCATGGAATTCAGATTTTACTGTCAAACAGCTCAATTAAACAAATTGAATTTTTAAGCAACAAAAGGGAATTGAATCAAATTAGAAACAGAGTGGGCTCTGAAATGTGGACATTTATGAGTGATAGTTGCAGGGCCCTCCAGCAGTGAGTTTTCTTTATTTGTTGCCTCAGCAGTTAGAGGGGTTGGCAGGCTGCAACACAAAAGGATAAAAATGTTCACCATTGAAACACAGTTTTTGGCTCCCAATAAATCATCTGTCACTTCATCACAGCCCAGTAGATAATGAGCAATAAAGTTTTCACACTCAGGCAATGAGGAAGCAGACACAAGAAATACAACTAAAGCTGCTCTCTCTCTTTTCTGGAAATGCAAGGTGCTTTGTGTAATAAATGACCTCTGGATTTCTGGAAAAGGATCATTCCAGCGTCAGTAAAAGAAGCCATTTGATGCACTAAAAAAAAGGCAAAATCTAATAACATTATTTAGTTCCTTTAATGAAAGAAATAACCACATTATATCTCTGAGCTACAGCCATCTATAACAGGAAGAGATTCCAGGGTATTGCCTCTGAAGTTGTCTCTCTACTGCCAGCAAAAGCACATTGCTGAAAACACAAGAAAGCTGCACGATAATGTGAAGTGGGATTGTTTGCAGAGATTCAGGAGACATTTTTGTTAGGAGCCGGAGCTGGTGAGGTTCCCTCAGCTGTACTTCCCCAGCAAGGCTGGGTGCCCAGCACATCCCTAGGGGCACCCCACTCCACAGGGGACCTCTGGGAGTGTGTCAGCAATAAGATGCAGTATCATCAGGCCAAATTAATTGCAAACAGGACTTGTCTTGACCAGAACATCTTTTTCCTATTTTTTTTTTTTAACAGCATTTTACCTTATTCTGGTACCTTCTCATTTCTGTGGTGGTGAATATTTTGCAGTTATTATGCCACAACTCAAGCAAACACTATTGCTCCAAAGTTCACAAAAACTTGTTGTTGTTGTTGTAATTTTTTCTAATCTGAAGTTTCAACTTCCTTCAGCTTGGCCATGCTAAGCATGCCCATAATTCAAATGCCATATCAAAGACACTTCAGCAGGGGTGTCTGGGATGGCTACGTTATGAAGTCTAGTTCACATGCAAAATGTATCAGTCAGAAAGTAATGATGGAGCCCATAAAAAACATAAAACATAACATACATTGATCCACATTTTTACTTTGTATCAGCATTTGAAGTGACTTGAAGTAAAACAATATCAGATATTCTTGTCATATGCAAATGCAACTTCATATTTGCATAATATGTCAAGGTAGAAAAATGCAAATAAACTTTGGTAAAGTCTGCATTTTTGTCATTCTCTTATATAGCTAATTAGCAACTTAAAAGGAAACAGAAAGCTCCTCTTTTCTGAGTGCATGTCAGCTAAAAAAAGGCATTGAAACCTGCTTATTTCTAGACCCTGTAAGATGAACAATTATATATCCATTTTATTGAGTTGCTTACACTGATCCATAGCTGTAAAGGTTGTTTATTGGCTTCCCAGTTGAATGCAAAGGTAAAGTCCTGTTGGAACAGAGGTCACACAAATGTAAATGAAAAAGGCCACATTCTGCTGTCTGAATGGTGTAAATCCAAGGAAACTTCCCTGAGGAAGATAAAACCTTGGATTTACCCCAGTGAAGCAAAACTGGGCTTCAAAAAGCTCCACAGATGGACCTTGGCAATGACAAATACGTGACAAAGGCTTTTCTCTAGCTCAGACCCTGTCTTAGTTCATTACAAGGTCCTAATACCCTGTGTGAAGGTTTACATTGTATTCTTTTTAGAATATTAAAGATGTATTATTTATACCTACAGTGGCCAGGCCATAGAATACATGAGCAGAGTTTGTTTAGCAAGAGAGTGAAAAAATATTTGCTACAGGGGCAGTCTGGCAATATTGCTTGTTAAGGCATGCTATTTGTAAGCAAATTTATATGAAAAGTATGCAATGTCTAATACTAAACTACTCCAGCCCCAGACTGAAGGGTGATTTTACAAACGTCCTGCAGCACTCAATCATTCCTTCATTTTAATGTCTTTATTTTATGATTTTGTTGATGAAATACTACTTACCCAGTGCTCAAAATTCCTTTTAGGCTGCAGGCACTGGCTAGTTGACACGGCAAGCCATATTTTACAGCTATATATTTCAGCTTTCTCTGTCCAAGTTGGAGGACACAGTAGCCAAGATGGTTTTTCATAGTAGAAATATATTTTCATATTTATTTATTGATTTGACTAATGTATCTATTTTTCAATTCACATGCTTATGTTTCAATCCATTAAAGTGATTCATGGTCAAATAATATGTTATTGCAAGTACAAAGAGGAGATAAAACCACTGTACACTGGCTATAACACAAGAATAAAAATAATAAAAATCCATTGCACGATTAAATATAGTTTTTAATCCCCAAATGATCGAGAGTAAACTGATGTTTTTAATTATTTTTCTTTAAAATAAGTTGTGTTGTTTTGTTTTTTTCTAAGTAAAATGCAATTACCAATTAAATAAGTTCTCAGGAATAAATATTCTCAGGCAATCTTAAGTACTCAGTATAAAACTAACATAACACATCAAATTACTATCAAAATAAAAAAACTCAAAAGGCTTTTAATTAGTTAAAATGAGAACTGAATGGCAACTGGTACAGGAATGTTGTGCCTGTCACCTCCAGGTCAGGGCTGGAGCAAAGCCTAGTGCTGTGGTGGCCTGAAGTTGCAGCTGTGATGGCTCAGGACTGCACCTCACATTGCTGGGCTTGGTCCAGGGATTTGGAGACAGACAAAAAGTCTACAAAAAAGCTGAAGAAACCCCCACTCCAGGATGAGCAGTGCCCAAACCCAGCCCTGGGACATCTCCAGCCTCCAGCACAGAGACCAGCCTTGCCCTTCACTACTGTGAGATATTTCTCACTGTTTTTGGGGGTTTTTTTTCCCAGAAAAAAACCCAAAAACAACAACCTAACAACTGCCTTTCCTCTTGACCTCTGAAACTTTATGGGAAGCAAAGCCAATGGCAGGAGAGGCCTCGGGGGCTGGCTGGAGAGGGATGCTGAGGGATGGAGAAGGATGTTGAGGGATGCTGAGGGATGGAGAGGGATGCTGGGGGATAGAGAAGGATGCTGCCTCTTCAGAGAGAGGTGAACACGCCTTCTGCCCCAGCATGGGAGCCAGGCTCAGCCTGTGGGATCATCCTCAATGTGAACATGAATTTGTCAGGTCAGGGTCAGGAGGAAAAAACCTTCCTGAGGACACACTCTGCTCAGACCACCTGCTGCAGGCTGAGGGGCACAGCCCCTGCAGGGCTTCGTGCACAGAAAGGATCATTTGTTCATGAATGTGCACCTTCTTCAGGGCTGGAAAATGTTTCACCTTTTCTGGAAGAAAGCTGCTGTGTTTTTTAAACCGATAAACAGAATTCATTTATCAGCCTAACTAGTGGATTTTTCCCCATAAAGCCCCAACAAACAGCAATTCTTCCAGATTAAGGCTTCTGCATTGCTCTTGGTAAGGTTAGATAACAGGAACGTTGCTCATGCCCATCTCTCATGTCCATGTCATGCATGAACAGTCACTTCTCTATGGAAATAAATGTACAACAACAAAGTGATGTACATAAGAGACGTTGCTGGTATCTCTAGAATTTTATAAGAAAATCAAAGCCAAGGACTGAATGTCCACAAACAAGTTTCAGGCATGCAGATGGCAGCAGACTCAGGCTCTAGCACCAGCATTAAAACTCAAAGCTTCATATTTCCAGAAGAAACCAAGAGTTTTGGACCTTGTGAGCCTGAGACATTGGGAAAAGGGCCCAGTTACTGAAAGGTGCTTGCTCAGCAGTCACTCCAAGCCCTCAAATCCGATCCTCCAGAAACCTACTAATCATTTATCAGTAGCACTTTTGGAAACAAAAGTTCCAGATTCCAGGAGGAATAAAACAAAAAAAGAAAAGAAAGGGAAGATGAGGGAGAGAAAAGGGACTCTTTTCAATCTCTCTTTGGCTGGAAGTTAGCATGTAAACATAAATGAATAAATAAATAAATAAATATAAGAGAGTAATTTTAGCAAGGAGTATTGAGTAAGTTGTTACTAATGATGAAGACAAAAAGGAATTAAAACCTCAATAACCCTAAGTATCATTAAATGGGGAGGATAATAAGCCAAACTACAGAGAGATCTGAAATTGAAATGTAAAGGACAGGCCCAGAGAAGGGGAAGTCTCAGAGCCCACAGTGAGCAAACAAGGAGTGGGGTGACATCCTCCTTTAAACTCCAACCTTTTTACACTTATTGTGAGGCCCGTGATGGCTCAGTAATTATAGATCAGCCACGGGAAATATCCCCCATGCAGGAGCTGAGGCCAGTATAGAAATAGCAGGACAGGGGGAGTGGGGAGGGCTGGGGAGGAGGGCAGAGCAGGTGGAGGCCCAGCTCAGCAGGCAGCCCAGGAACTGACGGACAAACTTCCAGAGCCCGCCAAGTTGCACCATTTCATTTCTGCACCCCAGCTCTGGGAGCATGAAAAGGTAGTTTAAAGTCACCTTAGGCCCCCCCTGGGAAGCAGAAGCACAGAAGGCTGTCAATGTGTTGAGGTAGAGCAGCTGAGAGGCTCTGGAGAGAGAGAGCTAAATGAATAGAAACTTGTTAAATGATGTGAGTTAATGAGAGCATTTTGGAATTAACCAGCTTCCATGACTTTAAATAAAACCGCAATGTCATTTTAAATTAGATTTTGTACATTTTTTAAACCATTATTTATTTATTTTTCACGAGGTGCATTGGTGGGAAGATGGAAGCATTAAAATTTAATCTCCTCAACCCACTAGTGGTCAAATACTGATACTTCTTCCTCACCATGAGTCTGGGAACATAAGGACAGAGGCAATAGCCAAGAGACTTACCAAGAGATGGTGGAGTCACTACCCCATGCACCCACTGTTGGTGGGTGTGAGAAGCTGAGGTCTACAGCCAAGGATGAGACCATAGATGGCAGAGCCAACACCCAGTATCACCCTGGTGACCCCAGTCCTCACCTCAAGTGAGGTTTTTGCACAGCAGGTTAACACAGCATGGCTTGGCAGCCCTACCATGTGCCCTGCCCCAGTGCCATGCTCTTGGCTGGGACTGGAATGATTGGTCTTGACAGGAATGGACTTTCAGTGGTCATCACTTTCCTTGTCCTGCTGCAATGGCAGTCAGGAGAGGTGAAGTGGCTGCAATTTTTTTATTATTTATTATTGTTCTTGTTGTTCCTGTTACTATTATTGTTGTTGTCATGTTTGTTATTTAAGTCATCTTCTTCACAGATAGGTTGTTTTAAATGAAAACCTCCCCCTGCCAGTGAGTGGAAGATGAGGGACCATCCTTTGGAAGCAAATCAAGTGAGGTGAGCCTGGCTGACAAATGAAGTCAGTTCTTGCATCAGAAGATGTGCTGCAAGCAGGAAGATGTCTGCACCTTAGAAAAACAGT
The DNA here is from genome assembly GCF_000747805.2 of Chaetura pelagica. NCBI lineage: Eukaryota > Metazoa > Chordata > Aves > Apodiformes > Apodidae > Chaetura > Chaetura pelagica. The sequence continues at coordinate 452,136 of NW_009953387.1, read as the reverse complement.
CCAGTGGGGTGGGCACCAGCCTGGCACTCTGGTGACTAAGGTTCACATTTCTTTTTTTAATCACATTCTCACAGACAATCTCAGACCTGATCACTTCCGAATTTTTCATGCAACTCCACTTGAAAATCTTCTAAATGTATTTTTTCTCACTTCATTTGTGGTTTCTTGCAGGGACAAACTGGGGCTGTCAGACTCATAAGGCCAATGTGAAATGAAAGGCTGTGATGATGGCCCTGGTAGCACAGTACCAGATGCTACCCAAATATTTTAGTCAAATACCATTAATGTTGCCCACAGTCCAGTCCTAGATTGCCCTTCTATGACACTTCCCTGTCTGCAGAACTGCTTTGTTAGGGAGAACAAAATGCCTGTGCTGATGCTGGGTTAACACAGCCATGTCTGCAGCAGGATGAGCAGCCAAGGACAAGACACAACCCCCAAGGGTGGGCAGGGAGCCTCCCTGGAGGCATTTCCAGGTCATACCCAGGTTTATGATGCACCAGGAGCACACACAAGGTTGCAGCCCCCCAAGAAACTGCTCCATGCAAGAACCTGGTATATGAAATAAAGAGTCACCAAAGCCTTGGGGCCAGACCCTGGGTGTTCATGGCAGATATGACAGCAAGAACAACTGGCTGCAACATGTGCAGCTGAGACTGGGGAAAACAGCTGTAAACTGGTCACAAAATGGAAGAGAAAGTGGAGGGAAAGCAGAAGGATGGGGTGGAGGACATGGCAAGCCCCACAGCTTGTCCCACTGCAGGCTGCTCCCTGCTCTCACCAACACAGAGCCACAGTAAACTTCACACCAAGCTGCAGTTTAAAAATTCACAGAGCTTTTATATGATAATTACTGTTATTATAACTGGCCCATGAAATAAACACCTCTCCCAATTATACAAAAGGCACAAGGTCCTTAAGAGACAGAAAACTCAAGATATTCTTTGCTTTCCAGCATAAAGACATAGAGTGAGAGGAGTGCAAGATGAATAATAATAATATTATAGTACATATAATGTATGTTTTAATTAGCTAAAGGTAATCAAATGAGGTTTGTCACGATTATATTAAGGTCAGGTCTCCACATGGTTTCATCAACAACATATTAAGACAAGGGAGGTGATGCCAAATTGGGGTTTAAACCTAATCAACATAATTAAACAAAGCAAGAACATGTGTTTAGAGCTACACCCATTTTACTGATCTCTCTATTTTAATTACTCTTGTAGAGTAAATATTAGTACCAAAATAACTCTTAATTAAATTTTTCCCATACAAACAGAAAACACAATCTTCTTTTAACTTGCTATTTTTGTCAAATGGATGCACAATATCTAGGTCTTTTGTAGTAGAAACCATTTCAAAAGTGTGCTCAAATTATGTTAAGCAGCCTAATACATTCCAATGTCTTGACATACTGGCTTCTAATGTGTGGGAAACGGGAAACTACACTGGCCTAAAAAAGTCATGGGAAACCATAAAAACAAACTAAGCATAATTTAAACTGATTGGATGCTTCCTTGCAAGAAGTTCTTCATTTCTAAACACAAAATGCGGACATTGAAATGTGGTCAAGTTATGATTTAAATTAGAAAAACATGTTTTCTTAGGTTTCTATCTTGCAATATTTGGCACAACTCAGACACTGGGGAAAGAGTTATTTCAGTAATTTTTTAAAAAGTGCTTAAGTGGCTTTGCTCTGGGTTAGGCTGAAATGGGGCTTGGGTGCTCAGCAGCCCAGAGGATGAGTTTGCAAGGACTCACAAAAGTTTAAAGCTGTCTAGGTGTCTAAAACAAAAGGTATAGGGGAATTTTCAAATTCATTGATGTATTTGATGAAGAAGATGATGTCCCATTCACATCTTCTCTGGATAAAAGGCTACAGGTATTTTTCAAAGTACAAGAGACCTTACAATTGCCTTCCAATACCTAATGGGAGCCTCCAAGAAAGCTGTGGAGAACTTCATCAGAGAGGGCAGTGATAGGACAAGGAGTAATGATTTTAAACAGAAAGAGGGGAGATTTAGGTCAGACATCAGGAAGAAATTCTTCACTGTGAGGGTAAGAAGACACTGGAACAGGTTGCCCAGGGAGGTTGTGGCTGCCCCATCCCTGGAGGTGTTCAAGGGCAGGTTGGATGAGGCTTGTGCAGCCTGGGCTGGTGGGAGGTGTCCCTGCCCATGCAGGGGGGTTGGAACCTCATGATCCTTAAGGTCCCTTCCAACTTTCACCAGTCTGTGATTCTATAAGTCTTTGGGACAAACCCAAAATCTGCTCAGGTGAGCTCTTTCCCCCAGTGTGAGTCTGCTGCCTCTGGTGGGATCACTTAGTTGCATAAGTGGAAGCAGAAGCAGGCCTGGCAACACAAGCTGTAGCTAAGAAATGCAAAGTGAAGCCATCCAGGTCCTCCTGGCAGCTGAGATGAGCCAGAAGGTCAGTGTGCTGAGATACCCACACCTTGTTTAGAACAGCTGAAGCTGGAAATCAGATTTTCACTTTAAAAAATGAGATTAAATCAGGCATGAGGGCGGGGGCTTTTCTACCCCTAACACAGCATGGCAAGAGTTAAAAATATGAGAGTGCAAAATTATGAAGGCCACAGAAGGATCATCCTGCAGGGTGCTGAGCCACAGAACGAGCCCTTCTGAGCACATGGCTGGCAAGAGCTGGCACGAAAAGGACCCCAAATGAGTTGAGAAGTCTTCCACTCCATCATGAAGGATTGTTCTCTGGAGTAACTACCAGTGGGGAAATGCTTAAAACACTTACCATATGTGGCTAAGAAGGGTCTAATTTGTCCATTTGGAAATTTTGCCTCTTTTGAAAGGATAGTTAATTTAAAGTAATTTATTTCATAGGTGAAGCTTTATTCAGAGTGGTTAATATATCACCCTGGGTTGCCTGAACAATTAGAAATTGTCACCAAAGAAAAATGTCGCAGTTCATGTAAATAACTATTTACCTAAAGGAAATGGGAATCCACAAGAGTCAGCATACTTTAATGAGCCATGACAATAGGAAACAAAAAAAAAATACAAAAAAAAGCCAATGGTACACTGCATCTGCTAAAGCTGACACTGCTTATGGTAAAAATTGGCCAAAACAACTACTATTTGTTTTTTTTTCATGTCAGAAATAATGCAGCTTGAAATTTTCAACAGGCAATATGTGTCCAGCCCATTTGTTACTTCTAATGGCCTAATTGTTCTCTTGGCAGAAATAAAAAATTAGGGCACTTATGTCATTTACCTAATTTTCTAATTAATGCAATGGTAATAGAGAAACTGAAGCAGGAGAATGGGGGGGGGGGGAGGTATGAGAGGAGGAAAGTTGAGTGAAAAATGTTTCTCCTTGCCTTTCTACAATTTGTCTTTGTTAACTTTCCTACAATCTTTGCCTCCTGAACAGCAGGTAGAGTGATTGCTGCAGAGATGTGTCATAGCTTTGCAACTGGACAGAAGTAACTCTGACCATTGAAAAATATGACTTCTTCCACCTGAGCCACCGAACAGGCATAATAAAAGCACCAACTGCAGCACAATGTTCTTTATGTTGCCTCAAAGGAATGTGCCATTAAAATGATGCAAGAAATATTATTCCCCAAAAAAGCTAAGAAATCTGCACTTAAGGCTGCAATTCCATCTGAGTTTTCCAGCCCCCCACGTCCCACTCAACTGTCCAACTCATCCTGCAAAGCAAAGCATGGCCAGTCTGTGTCCTCCTTAGGATGCAGGACAAAAGAGTAATTTAACTTTGACTTTCACCCACTCTGCATTTCAAACCATCACCTCCAGAAGGCTGGGGTTATTTCTCTGTGCTGTTTTAGCAGAGAGCAGTAAAACTGCAAAGATGCTTCCAAGCCACTCGATTTTAGCTCATGTTGCCTCACGTTGTTGCAGAGGGAAATGCATCAAAATGCATCAACACACTTTGGAAACACCTCTGAATGTGTCTCAGATTTACTTGGTCTTGCAGTACTGGTAAGTGACCACCATCTTCTCAAGATTTATTATTGAAATGACACGGAGGAGGCTCAAGGTGACCTGTTCATCCTTTCTGATATTTACACCTACTTCTTTGAAATTATGCCACACCTTGCTCTTGACACCAGGAATGCCATTAAAATATTGTTACCAGGTGTCATGGTTTGGGACAACAAAGAACCAGCCCCAGGGCTGCTCACTGATCTCCCACTACCTACACACACACCCTGGGATAAGGAGGACAAAGCTCCTGGGTTGAGGCAAAGGACAAGGAGGGTTCTTCACCAATTAAGGTCACAGGCAAAACAAACTCAACTGTAATTAAACTGTAAATAAACTGCAAGCAAACCAAGCAAGCATACACATCCTTGCTAGAAAATTTTCCTTAAGGCCCAAACGGAACACAAGAGAGGGGATACCAAGAAGGTCTGAGATCCAAACCTCCACCAAATGTCGTCTCAGAGTCATGAGTAAATGAGTCTGCTGAAGGTTCCTGTGGGTAGGTGGCTCATCCCACAGTGGATGAAAATGCTTTGCTGTTTCTGACCATGTCTTAATCTGGGGAACCACACCCTGAACATATGCCCAGCAAGTTTTTCCTTGGATTTCCCTGACTTAAAGCAATCTTTTCTTTAAAATTCTGGAGTATCCTGCCTGTGCCAAACCTTGATTACCATGAGATGCTGGCTGCAACATTTCAAGAGTTAACTCCAAATCCAACCCAGTGAAGCCTTCATTTTCAACAAGCCCTCATCACCCCCAGGTCTAAGCCCACACGGTGACAGCAGGAGCAGGTCCTTCCACTGCCCAGGACAGAGCTGGGAG
>NW_009953387.1:438115-446789 GCF_000747805.2 Chaetura pelagica | reverse complement strand
TCCTTTTTCCCACCTGTACCATAGCATTCCCTCTGCAGCCCAGGAGCTGATTTGGCACGAGAGAGGTATAAACACAGGGTTTACAACAGCAGCAGGAACTGGCAGGAGCTGAACTCCAGCAGCACTAGCAACTATTGCTAAAATAAACATGTAATAGGCAAAGGTCATGATGCCTCTTAATATAAAAACTGTGTCTTGTATAATGCATTCAAATGCCAGAGTGAGAGAGGGAGATAATATGATCCATTTGCCAGATTCCTCCTTTTAGTTGTAACACGAAGCCATTCCAGGCTGGAATGACCCAGAGATGATAATGAAGCGGATGATGATGCCATTGCCTGTGATAATGGTGTGACAGGGAGAATACCCTGGAAAACTGCACGAGCTGATAAGTGTAAAGGTATAAACAAACCCAAACAATATGGACTTACAGGCATTAGTGCAGAACAAAAGAGAGGGGGGAAACTGGAGCCAACTGATCAACATTAAAAAAAAAAATAAAAAGAAAATAAAAGTCTTTGCAAGGGTGACTTTTTCAGCAATTTTCTGCAGTTTCATTCACAAGCCCTTCAGCAGCAGCTTCCCGAAACCAAGCCCTTCCCAGCAGAAAGAACAGAAGGCAAAGTGTCTCATACTGTGGGGGGATTGCCTCTCCCTGCCCAGGAACAGTTTGTAGCAAACAGGCCGCGATATGAAAATGTATTTAATGCAATTAATAATTTAAGAAGTGAGAGCATGTGCTCTTGGAGAGTTAAATGCTTGTCAGAGTGATAGATGCACGCTTCACCACCAATACATTTCGTATGAAGAGCAGAGGGATTTTGCAAACTTGTGTTGACCTTGGGTTGCAGTATATAGGAGGCAGATTGCACAGGCAGGCCTGCTTATGGTAGGAGAGTGCGTCAGCTCTCAATTTACAGCCCTTTCCCCAATTAAAGGACTGTAAAAACATTAAAATTAATGCAGTCTTAACTCCAGAGCAGGCTCTACTTTCTTAATTAGTGCATAATTATTCAGTTTTTGATATCCTGGAAAATTATCACATGGAAATTATTTTAGGCCCAGCAACAATAGCAAAAATCTCTCTACTCCCCCAACTCGATTAACATGTGGAAGTAATTAACACTTTATTACAGTGAAAATACTATTACTGCTAATGTTTAATGACTTTTGCCATTGCATCATAAGCAGGAAATTTAGAACACTACAGAGCAAGGGTCTGCTATAAATATAGTACAAAGATTATAAACCAGCGTCAGATGCTTCGCACTAACAGCGTTTAAGACAGGGATATGACATACAATACATTTCCAAAATGTCATGTGCAGGAAATATAATTTTCTTGATAAAGTCCACTCCGTGCAGAAAAACAGCCAGTGCAATAACGTTGGATGCGTACAGTGTGGGCAGCAGTGCTAGAGTCCTTGTAAAAGCCTGTTGTTAATCAAATTGAAACATAAAACCTGAAGCATAAAGTTATTTTCTCGTAACGGTCTAATAGAAATTTCCAATCAAACAAAGGCCAAAAAGTGTTATTACGACATGAAGCTCCTTGTACAAACAAGTTGAATTGAAGTAGGGGAAAGTTTCATGGGATTTATGGATTTTTGTTATTTAGAGTAAATGTCTACTGTAGATCTCTCATAAATGTCTCAAGAAATTATGCACCAGCTTCAGATGATTCACACTAACAGCAATTAAAATGCTGAGTCCACATAAGTGTCAAAGAGGTCAGTGCTCAGGAAATATCATTTCATTTCAGCTGGTGTGATGGAGCCAAAATATGCTGGAGACAAAAGAAGACCAAAAGGAATGGAGACAGCTTTGTCCTGAGCTGGGCATCTCTGCTGCTGTGACAAGGAGGAGATGGTGACAAATCATTATGACCAGGAAGATATTGACCCGTTCTGCATCTACAGATGAGTAGAACTAGGGCAATGTTTGCTAAAATCCTTCACTATCAGAATGCAAACAGAGAATTGTATTTAATATCCAGCAAAGGAAATTCCCAAACAGAAAACAGTCTAAAGAAATGCAATACAAAAGCTCTGCAGAAAAATTCACAAATCTAGAAGGAAACAAGCAGAAAATAAGGCTGACCCTGCACAGCCTCAAGAAAGACACATGAAGTCGTACTTTGCTGGGTTTGCTGCTGCTTATGCTGTGGTACTGAGAATTAACAAAGTTAAGCACTAATCATGATTCCAGCCATGGAATTACTTAAAATTTTAATATTCTATGTGCATAGCTCATTGGGCTTTCCCCTTTTAAATATTTTTCTTGATGCTTTAAAATGTGTTCGTTGAACTGGACCAGTTTGAATGGCTAATACGGTTCATAAATTAAGAAACCTCTTGTTTTAAAAACTTCTCCTGGATCCATTGGCCATGGGTATGGAGCAGAAGAATTTGGCAAGAGGATGCTGAGTATAAATTCCTATTCTGGAAGCACCTCTTACCAGCCAACGTCTGGAGCCAGCAGGCAAGAATTCACCTGAAGTGGACACAGCTACTCGCTCTGGGATTAACTTGTTGCAGTTGCAAATGAATCATGAAACCAGCTTTGGCAAACCTGAGCCTGGACCCTCCGTGGAACTGAAATAATGTATGTGAAAAACCTGAACTGGATTATGAGACCATCTGGAATGCATTCGCCTCATGCATTAGGAGTAGCAGTTTCCTTGACAGAGGTTGTGAAATATTAGAATTCCTAATGGAAGAAATATGGTAGTGCAAAATGACACAAAAATCACACAACCTCATTCCCTGACACGGAACGGTGAAAATGCGAATCTTTCTCTCAAGGGTGCTCTATCAATCCTTTGCAAACCAGGCACTTCAGCAGGCAGAGGAGGGGGTTGGACAGGGGTTAACCCTTCACACCGCCTCCACCACACAGGGCAAGAGAGAGTTTCTCTCTTTGGGGAGGCTAAAAATGGGAGGAAATTATGGGAATTGTAAATCCACTCCGGGGAATCCCTCCTGAAGCGAGGAGGCACAGGGAATCCAAGGAGAAGCAGAGCCCAGGGACAGACTCCTGCCACTCTTGCACCCTTCTGGGGTGACATTGAAAGGCCTCTGACCCTGCTCCCTCACTTAATGCTACCTCTGGTTTATGTCGAAGGCAGAGGGCAATCATTCCAGCAAGCTTATGGACAGCATCAACCAAACAACATCAGGGAGGTGCTACAATTAACAGCAGCCAACATTGCAACCTTCTCCACAGAAGTCTCTTGGTTCAATCATCTGTAGTGGTAGATCAGCCTGGGCTTTGGAAGACTTGACCACAATGACTGCTGCACCAACATCTCTGCACTTGGGTATTTGCATTCAAGTGTTGAATATTTTCCTGGTCAAAATGATTTCCCAGCAAAATGTGTCATGGCTGGGGCTCTCCTGAAACACATACTCACACATGTTGGGCTGCCCCCAGAGGGGCTGACAACCTCCACCAGCTCCAAATTCTTCATGTTTTGTTCTTAAAATCACAGTATTTATCCAGGTCAGCCATTCCATACATCAGAAATTAGAGTCACCAGAGGTGGTGTAGTAACAGATGATACCTCACAGCACATGTGATGGAAGTTGAGACATTACTTATTTTTTGTTTAACAACAAACTTGGATAATTTGCACTAATAACTGAGAGAGGAATCACAGACTATGAGATTTTGTGTGCTAGCTTGGAAATGATTAAACAAATCACAGGTAGCACTCTGAACAAAGTAATTTGGCCACTTTGGTGAACAAGCATCCTTTAGTTCACAACAGTAGCTTATTCTATCTCCAGACAGAGAAAGCAGGATAAACCAGAAGGACCATTTGCACTGCTGCTTTCTAGAGGCTGCAGTTGCTGACAAGGACAAGAAAACCACTCTTGGCTCTGCTCAAGTGTGTGGACACAGGGCAGCTTTGGGAGTGAGGCGGCCACGGGTGAGGGCTGAGCTGGGAAGTGGCAAGTGGACAAACACTGCTGGCCTGTGTAAGGCCAGCCACCAAAGCCTTGATGATAGGTTTTGTTCAATGGATTGGTTGGGTGGGTGACACTTGTATTCCCAACCAAGGGCAATTAAATCAGCAGGTCTCAGCAGACTTACAGACCATGTGTATATTCAATAGCTCTAAGAGAGCACACAGGACACCTTTGGGAAGGGGTTGTCCATGAAAAGGAGCAGATGTATCCACCATAAAATGAACCTCACTACTACAGAGGAAAGGTTAGATTAACTTAGATGTCATGGCTACACTTCTGCTGGGGCTTTATAGCAGTGGTCAGGCCAGTGACCCTCTGCGTGGGCTCACTGGAGTCCTCTTAAATAATGTACATCTTCTAACTGATTTAGGAAACTCAGCATTTTTTCTTTCAAGTACTTTTCAAAATCCCATCCCTAGTCTCCCTCATTGTCATTTATAAGAGGCACAAAGCTACTGTTTATTGCTGCTTCCCTGCAGAAAAGGGAATAACTCAAAGATAGATTTTCTGTTTAGGAAATAGATCTGGGTTGAATTATTCAAAAAGGCTAACAATATCCAGCCCCAGAAAACTAAGAAAAGGCATAGAAGACTCCAGAGCCAAGGGGCTTTTATACAGCAGCCAATTGTTATGAGTCCTTTTAATTAAATACAAATGAATTAATTGATATGAAGTACTGCTAGGCGATTATTTTGCTGGCATTTTGTCTCTTTTGAGACACACTTGTTTACTGCATCTCTCATCTGCCAAAGCCTGCCACCATCCTGCACTATTTTAAGCATACATTTAAGGGGTTAAAACTAAGTTTGTACTGTCAGAAACTTTTACATTAATTTCATATTTGTGTTAATGGTACACACATTAGAACCCAATAGTATTTACATTTTTTAATCCATCTCCCATCCCTAGGCCATCATTGTACATGAGATATTGCATCTTAATGAATTTTTCTGGTTAAAGATTTTTAAATAAATGAATAAATAAATAAGTAATGAAATAGTGATTTTTTATTTTTTTTTAATCTCACTGTACACAAGTTTACTGGTTGATTCTTTTGCTTTCTGGTTTGCAATGAAATATTTTCATCATTTTCCAAAGATATGCATGAAAGTGCAAAAATGATGGCTGGTTTTGGAGCAAACCTCCAGCAGCAGCAGTGAGCAGTGTATTAGTTTTTAAAGAGGAGGCAGGTAAAAATGAAGGGTTATCTGGAAAACCATAACTACCTAAAACAATTTCACATCCTCTGATTATTTTGGGGAATTACTGGACAACACATACTTCAGTACATGTGTGATCCATTTTCCTAAGTCAATGACATGTCCCCTGGTGATTCCAAAGTGCAGTATGAGATCACATGTGACTCAAACCCTTTAGACAGAAGCAAGACATATTTCAGCACAAGGAGGAGGAAAACACCCACAGGACTTTTACATTGGTTTTGGTGTGCTATGGGCTTGGGCCTATGGAGTGAGCAGCTCCTGGAAGCATCAAGCCCTTGGAGAGCTGCTGGTGGTGTAGCAAGTTGTGGACGTCCAGGACACCTAAAGTCTAGCCCCTTCCTGCCACATCAGCAACAGTGCACACAGCCTACCTATCTGATGCTTTTCTTTTATGTGCATTACAATAAATAGCAGGCTGGAGAGTAATTAATTTACCATTGGTGAAAAAATTAGCCTAGTGGAGCACAGAGAGTTTTCAGAGACAGATTGCCTGCAGCTATGCACGCACAGACACATTTGAGGACCAAAGTACTCAGAAATGCTGTCACAAAGTAAGCATTGCAATACCAGTTGACTGGAAGTCACTACGTGTGTGTTGAACTCCAGCTACTCATTAAGCCAGGTGCAGTTCCTTCCACTGATGCAGCTCTGCTCCTCAACAAAAAAAAGCCAGTGGCCAGATATGCTCTGCTACCCCAACATGGTCTTCAACTCCCACCACCACACTGTTAACCAATCAGTAGGATGTGCTGAAGACCTCTATATAACATACAAATATAAAACTACTCTTTGCAGCACTGCAGCAATTATGCAATGCAATGCAATGCATATTTTGCTGACTTTTTAATCATAGCTATGATGGTAATCTCATCTATCACCACTGGGAAGTCATTAATCAGATCTTCTGAATCATTCCTGGAGGTGTGAATGTACCTGCTTTGGACTGCACAAGTTTTTACAGACTGAGTCACACTTTTCAGTCTCTTCTCTTCCACCACTAAAGCTGCAGTTGTGCTCTCTATAGGAGAATGGACTTTCATGTACCCGTGTAACTCTAGGACCTGGGACTTTGCTACATCTTGACTATGTCTTTTATCTCTTAGTCAGCATCTGGGCTATCAGCAAGCTCCTATAACCCTTCCTGGTGATCAAAGCACATGAATGGACAGACAAAAACTGTCTGGAGGAGAGTGCCTTTGTTTTTCCTGTTTACCAAGTTAGACATTTTTCCACATTAATCATACTTAGAAGACTTAGCAAAAGCCATCAGTCACTTAACAAACTGTCCCATCTTTATCTGGAAGTAACAGATGATGCCGAATACTGGTGCCTGCTAGACAGACCATGCCAGGCTCCTGATGAAAGGCAGCAGGCAACTGAAGGGATGGCGCCACTTGGAGCAGCCCCTAAAACATTATGCAGGAGGAGATGGCTGAGTGGAAACTGCACAGACATCCCCACCTTTAGGCTCCCCAGGGACCACCAACAAGGACCAGCTTTTTGGAAAAAATCAGGCCCTGGCCATTCCTGCCACCACCTGGAGAACAGGGCAAAGCAGACTGTGTGAAAGTGTAGGAAGAGTTGCCCCTGTCCATGCAAGGGAGTTGGAACTAGATAATCCTTAAGCCTCCAATCCAAACCAGTCTGTGTTTCTATGATTCTATGGTAACTCCATCCCTTTGGCACAGAACAGGGATAACCACCCCAAGCTCCTCCTTGGTGCACCGAACTAGCACAAGAGAGCACAGCTCAGGGTGCAGAGCACAGCCCCATGTCTTGCTTTAAAATTAAAGGCCTTTTCCCTGGTTGCCTTCTCCTGACCTGTGTCAAACACCAAGCCTTGCTAGATTACTTCCACTGGCTAAACTAGCAGAGAGGGGTTTTGGCTCACCAGGAAAAAAAAAAAAAAAAGCAAAAAAAAAAGCTGGTGTTTCTGAAGCTGAAATTTCATAGCAAGTCTCCTGAGATCCTATGCATGAATAATGAAATAATTGTGTGTCCTCACTCATTGCTCTCGCATGTTCCCAGCTCTCCCATTGTCACTGAGGCAGCAGCAGCTCAGGCAGTACCTGCTGGAGGATGACTCGTGGCTCAGCCACAGCCTGGCAGCACCATCCAGAAACCACATCATAACAAATGACAAGGGGGCTGAAGTGAATCTCCCAGCAAGACATCAGGAAGACATTTCAGTAATTTCCTTTCATTATTATTATTTTTTTTAACTTTAGCTTACCCTTTCCCACTTTCTGCTGTTCCCTAAGCCCCTATGGGCCAGAAATACTTACCCCAGCTGAGCTCCTGGCCCATGTGCAGCTATTAGAAAGTCAACTGCACGGATTCACCAACACTTGCAGGATGGTGGATTTGCACTGGGATTTTCTCTGCAGATACCCCCTGTGCTCCCCCGTGCACGTTACTGTCACACCCAAGAGCAAAATAGTCCTGTTAATCAGCCTTACCTTGGCACTGCATCTTTATGCCTGTATTTCAGGGCTTTGCAATACAATAAAATTTACAGCTCGTATAATTAAGAATATGCCAGATTAAACAAATTAAAGCTTAGCCTTAAACACGAAAGCTCTATCAGATCAAGACATTATGCATGAAAGAAATTTCAAATTTAAATCAACAACTTCTGAAGGCTCAGCACACAAAAGCTGTAGAGGGGTGCCTGGGAACTACTACCAGACCTATTCCTAACCTCAAGGTACAATTCATGGCACGGGGCATTAGAAGGTCACGAAGATTAATTGAGTGCAAGGGTTAGTTGGAGATTTGTGGGGAAGCTGCACTGTTCCTGCCATTCCTTTGTTGTTGTATTTTTTTTTTCTTTCTCCATGAAAGTAAAAAAATAATAACTTCTGAAATTTGCATTCATGAAAGGCTCTTTGTCTCTGTGGTGTATTCCTGGGAGCCAGAGCTTGGAGCAGAGGGGAAGGAAAGCCCAAGCACCCATCCTGCTCCAGCAGCTTCAGCTGTTGCCCCTGGGAAGGAACACTCAGGAGGGATTTGGCAAGTCCCTCAGCCAGGGTGCTCCACTCTGCTGGCCCTCTGTGATGTTTGGCTCTGGGATGGAGCCTCAGTGCTCACAGGGGATGGCTTCCTCCACCAATAAACCCAATTTTGTTTAACTGTTTCCCTGTCAATGCACGCCAGGGTGGCCCCATCCGCAGGGATGGAGGGGTCAAGAGGGGCAGCAGGTACCTCTGCAGGAGCCAGCCCCAGAGAAGACCCTCCCAGCTGGAGGAAAAGGAAAAGCACAGGTAAACCCCCAGATTTTGGCATGGTGGCAGGCACACATGTTTGCCAGGGGAGACAAGGTGTGGCATCCCAACCAGATAGGAAGATGAAAGCACAGAAGAAATAGTTTCTCAAGGTTAATCCCCTCATTTTTCTTCTATTGTATTTTGGCATTTTTCAGATAACCATAAATTATTTTTTGTACTCAGTTTCTCTTCTCCCACATCAGAACCTGATGTA
>NW_009953387.1:403165-438092 GCF_000747805.2 Chaetura pelagica | reverse complement strand
GATAAGAACATGGATGACAAATATTAACATCAAGATCTGGAATTCAATACTGAATATTATATTGCATACCACATCATACCAGACACTAAGAAAAAGGACCTGGCTTCATAAAACAGGACACTGGTGACAAAAATAGACGACTGCAGACAATGAGCATGTTCCTGCATCCGTGCAGGAGATGTCCCCCTCCTCTGCACCATCATTCTTTGCACACAAAGTTCAATCAAGAAGAAGTTACATGCCACTGCAGAATGACTTTACCATAGATTTTTACAATCATCTGAGAAACTTATTGTAGGAAAGCTCTGAGGTCAGCAGCAGCCTCCATCTTCCCATTTGTTTCAGAAAAGCTGTGCATGACACTGGCAGTAGTTACATATATTAGGGAGTACACATAAACATAAAAATATTTATTTCAGTTTTGAAATCATGCTTCCTATACAGCTTGTGCCAGATTCCAATAAGCATCTAATTAAGATATAATTTATTTTTTTTCATTCAGTGCTCTTGCAAATTTTATTTATCAGGGCTGCTTCAAATGCTGAGGACTATCAAAACAGCTACCAGAGCTGCAAGTTCAGCAGAAAGAGATTTTTCAAACAAAAAGGGGCCCAAGACAAATGCTAAATTAAGGTAAAAATAAAAGAGGGGGTTTGATGGTATTTAAAGAAGCACACTGCCAGGAGGTGTTCAGCACATCTTCAGTAGAGATCACACAGCAAACTTTCATTTTTCATGAAACCATTTTCACCAGCATGGTGCTAAGCTACTTCTGAGTATCCCACCAAACAGCTTCAAAGCAAAACCTTTCCCCAATTCTAGCCAGAATCACCCATTTGGACCTGTTGAAGGTCCACATGAAGGTGTGGAGGAGAAGCAGCCATGTGCACATGGCAGCAAATCCAGCAATGTAACCAACATCATCTGCAAATCACTAATGTGTCTGGAAAAAGAAGACCCAAATCTTGGATTTATTATGTTTCAGAATTGGCTTCCTATTTTAGTTTGGGGATGCAGTTATGGAGATTTTGTGTTTGAACAGCTTAATATTTATTAAAAGCAAGTGTGAGTCACTGAAAGAAAATATTCCTAATGCTGAACATGTTGTTGTCCTTGTTGACAAAACTAGTAAGTCTACAAAATGTACCTAAAATCTTCAAAACTTAAAAAAAACTCTGAGCTAGTAATGTTTTTGTCATTTTATAACACTCAGGCTATTTTTCCCATCATTTAAGCATAGGCAGAAAATGTCTTGCTTCCTTATTTAGCAGACTTGTAAAACCATTATCAATCATAAAAAATATGTATTAGACACATTTATTCCCCTGACAAATTTATGCCAGAAAACTGATAGACTTATTATAGAACCTCTTCCCACAATAACAACAACAACAAAATCCATGATTTCATGTTCTTCTCTCTCAGTGCTAGAATTTGGGAAACAAAATCCTCACCCAACAGCACAGCCCTTGGAGCCAAATCTGGTCATTTTCTGGGAAAATCTTTTCTCTCCTAGCTCCACATATTGAAAATATCATAAAGGTATTATTATCCACTATGGCTATCTAAAACTCTAAAAAAAGAACTGTATTAAATGGATTTTTTAATCCCCCAATGTTCCAGTAATCAGTTAAGCAGATTTAAATCTGGTTTTTCTATCACTATTAGGAGAGAGAAAGAGTCATCAGACACACATCTTAAGGTTATAATTTATTACTAAAGTTTCACTGTGGTTTTGTTGTGTGGGGTTTTTTTCATCAGCGGTGAAGCTCTGCTCATCAGGATTTGTAATAATACACTTATTGTATATGATGTTGGGAATCCATCCTCTGTAATACTTCTTGACATAATTGCAGCTTTTGACATACTCAATCGTGGGATCCTTCTAAACCATCTTGAAAAATATGTTGGTCTTTCAGGTTCGGTTATTCAGCAGTTCAAATCTTATTATAACCATCGACAACAGTTTGTTAATATAATTTCTTTCCATTCCTCCTCTTACATTGTCATCTGGAGTCATCAGTTACAATGTCATCTGCAGTCCCACAGGGAGCTCCTCCTGGTTCCACACACTCCTTTATCTACCTGCTGCTTTTAGGAGCTGCAGAACCTGAGCTACAGAGACACTGGCTCTCTTATCACACTCCTGCTGACATTCAGCACTTTAATTCCCTATTCCTTGTGCTTATTTATTTGATCAATATTCTAATGCTTTTCACTCCTGCTCAGCTATTTAGATGAGACCCAGTTAAAAAAAAAATAAAAATAAAAAAAAGAGAATGTTTTTTAAACATTTCAAAATTATACCCCAGACAGATAGAGGCAAAACAAGTTTTTGATTACATACCTTCTTCACAGCCAGGTGATTCATATTATTCTGCTTTTCAATTCCAGAATCGCTTTATTTATTTATAAATTTCCACATATTGGAGTATGTAAAAATGCCCAACAATACCATAAAAACTCAACTATAAGCTATAAAAAAGGCATGAAGGGAAGAAAAGGAGTGAAGGAAGGCAAAAGAAAAATCAGTACCGAGTTGCAGCTAAATTTCACCACCTGGATTGCTATTTATGATACCACTGCCATAGAACGGAACCAGTCAATCTGAGTCATGGAGAACCTGAATCTAAACTTTAATAGATAATATTACCCCATGTTCCCCATAAAATGCAACCAGGAGCTGCTGTTTCAGAAATACTGAGTACCTGTAGTTCCCACAGAGTTTGGTGGGTTATCCCAAACACTTAGAGCTTCTGAAATCCAACCCAGTTGTCAGTAACACAAATATTTCTCCTCCCTCCACACCCACAGCAAAGGATTAGCAGAAAGAAAAATATCCTAGGGCTTAAGAAAGAGCAGTATCCTTCTCTTTTCCCCTGCAACAGCACATGGACCGTTTCTGATTTTCAGAGAATAAGTTGTTGCAATGTCATACAGATTCCTGTTCCTGGTTTTCCAGCTTTTAGCTGGTGTTCAGTTGCCCTTAAGAAGCAAACAGCTGGCATTGCCAACACCAAATATGTTTTTTAAATAAATCTAATTCTACTTCTAAAAATTATGAAGGACACCAAAAGAATGAATAAATAAATAAAAAGCTGGGCACTTAAAAAAGAATGGTCACTCTTCTTGCTAAAATCTTCCATTGCCACCAAAACCAGAGAGTCACACAGCCTTACCCAGTGTATGGGATGGCAGAAGTGAGCACAGCTGGGTACAGCAAATCAGCTGTCAGCTTTACTGTGGCATGAAATGAAACCTCTGCCGAGAAAAAAGACCTGTCTGGTCTCCTGCATCAAGGATCTTTCCTCTTCTTACAGAAGGGATGAGCACAAGAGGACATAGAAGCTTTGCCTCAAATATTTCTCTGGGTTCTGCTTGTAGAAATATAACTCAAAGCTGGCTATAACTACTGAACTCCACTGACAAACATTTGTGCAAATAACATTGAAATCAAGCCGGTGAAATTTAATGGGAAGGATATTTATTTTGCTTTAAATAACTGCTGCACCTCAGCTGTGACCTTCTTACAGCACATTTCTTCTGCACAACCTCTTCTCCACCATCTGTTTGTGAGGCTCTTAACCACACAAAGAAGAGTTTTGGTAGACCATGGAGGAAATTAGTCCTTTGGCAAAAAAAACCCTCAGGCCTCTGAGTCCTCCATTGCCTTTCCATGGGTAAGGGAGACCAACAATCTTCCACCACCTACAGCAGAGCAGGGAGGCTCAAGGGTTCCTTGGTGTTCCTTGACAATACCCAAGGATGGTAACAACAACCATCCTCATGTCACAGGTGTCTCTATACCCAGATGTGTTGTTTAAAACCTGTTTTACTGAAATTAGTCTTTTGTCAGCTTTACTATGTTGTTAGGAATATTTCCATATTTCACAGTTTAATGATTACATTTCATTTCTGCTATCTTCTGCTGTGTACAAATTCAGTGGGACTCCTGGGAAGAATGGTATAAAGAGAAAAACCTACAGATTGGGTTGTTTTCACATGCATTTTTATAAATTCAACTGTTTAAAAGAAACATCAATAGAAGAATGAGATAAATGTTGGGGTGGGACAGAAAGGAAAGAAAGGAGGAAAGAAACATTGATTGTATACAGTAGTACTTTAAAATTATTTCCTTTCAGATCATCCAATTCTCTACCTATTTGAAATTACCCACCCTCACCAGGGTTTGAGTTTCTTGACAGAGCAAGTCCTATATTGAGTTATATGCAAGATTTTCTGGATTCTGTTTGATTTTGAAAGTAATGCTTAAAATCTGTGTGCCCACATCATAGTGAGGAAGGTTATGAAAAAAGGCAGCATAGCCACACACAGTTTTTCTTCAAACTGCATTTTTCAATTCTTTTCTTGTTAGTGGTGGTGCTGCAACACAGCAACCCTGATGCAAATTCAAAATTAATGGATCAGGCATGAGAATAATTATTGCAGAAAAGGCCTGGATGGTGCCTTTTCCAAATAAACTACATGGGATTGATGCAGAAATGGCCCAAGTGGGCCCTAGTAGCTCATTCAATAAGGGTCCACTCAAATTCCATCTGTGAACATTTGGTGAGCCCTTTTATGACAGGGAGGCTATTCCTCCAAGTTCATATTAATTTTTGTGCACATCTGCACACTCACCTAATCCCTGCCCACATGCCACTTCAACTACAATTAAAAGAACAAGTTAAATCTTGGGCAAATTTTAATCACAATAAAGTCTGAAGCATTATTAAACATTAAAAAAAAACCACCAACCCACTATAAAAAACTATTTTTTTTTTTCTTTCTACATAATTTTTCTTAAAAATCCAACTCATTAGTTTGATGAATCTCTAAGCATTGCCCTCATGGTCTTGAATTTGCCTTGGAGGCAGAACAATAGGCACAAGTGCCATTGAAATTTTTGAGCTACTGGAGTTCAAGACAACAGGATCCAACTGTGTGTGAGCAGCAAAGTGTTTCATTGCACAAATCCAGAGTTTACTCTAAGATCAACAAGTAAATTACTGTTTTCATGCTATTGTTATGATCCCTGAATGCATACAATCAGCATCATTATTTTAAGCAAACAATTGCAAGGGCTTTAAATAAAAAATGCAGTATGCAGAACATTTACATTTTAAGCATAGCATATTAATAGAAAGGAAAAAGAGAAAGATGACAACTAGAAATGTCAGCTGGTTTAATCATACTTAATATGAAAAGACTGCTATAACTTTAAGAATGCAGCTTAGCTGACTTTGGAGCTTAGGTTTTTATTTTTCTACTTTATAGCATGCTTCAAAACTACTTGGACAAATACAAAACAAGAATTACAGTACACCATAAGTTATTTTAATATCCTGTAGTGGTGTATACTTCCAATGAAATCCCAAGACTATTATTAAGGTTCTGTGTTTGTGTGAAAATGTCAAGTTGTTTCGAGTGACTACATACTCTAAATTATATATAACTGTTACTTTATAGCTAATAGGCACTAAAATTACTTTAAAACAGAAATGTAAAGTTATATTTTCATCCTTTTTGACAGATAATAAAGCTTATTTATGAGATACATTTTCTCAAGTATTAAAATATATAATGTTTACAAAAACATTAAAAATACCAATACTTGATATTTAAGCAAGAAACAGAGCCATGATGGAGATATTTTCCTGAATATATCCAGCATGAAGTCAAATAGATGGTAACGCAATAATTTCACTTGTGAAAGTCATTTGTTAAAACCGTAAAAAATAAAAAAGCTTGTGTCTCAAAATGAGATTTAGATGCTTTTCCTCTCTCTGCCTGTCATTAAGCTCCAGGTATGAAATCCTTGTGTAGGTCTTTTAGATAAAATGATGCCACATGACATACTCCCACCCTTTATTTTAAGTTGCATCCAGGAAGACACGGCGCTTAATTGCTTTGTTGTCGCGTCCCCACTGAGGAGACAGAGGGGAAAAAAAGTTACTCCTTTTTACAGGCTCGATGGAAAGGGACATGAGCACGAGAATATTTCCTTCCCTTGTAAACTCCAGTTGGGGTGGAGAATTTATGGAAGGGAAGATTGCTCCTGGCGTGATGTACACTTAAGTGTACACACCATCTCTAACCCGCCAATTACTCACGGTCTCAAATAAAAAGGCTTCAAGATGCAAATTATCAGTGTTTATCCCTCCCGAGCACTTAGTAAATAAAAAGATATAAACGTCGGGATCCATCTTGTTATCTGCAAAGTGTGAGGGATACCAGCCAGCATCAGCCCTGGTGCATCCCAGCTGGAAGGCAACCTTCCCAGAAGGTTGCAGCGTGCTGGTTGCAGAGCGGCAGGAGCTAATTGCTCACCCTCTGCTGTGATTAGGATTTACCTCTTCTGCTGAGGGGCTGGGGCTCCGTTTATGCTCCCTCCTCCTGCCGCTGCGCTGGGCGATATTATGCCCAAGCATGAACAAAAGGAAATTACCCTGAAGCAATGGAGTGCCACAACGCCTTGTCGCTATTAATCTTTTAGTAATGGCAATGCTAATTTGACGTGGTGCGTGGTAATTTATTAATAGAAATATCTGAAGTTCTACACTTAAAATATCCTGTGAGAGAGAGGATGGTGCTGGAAGCGGGAAGGGGGATGTGAAGCCATTCACCTCCAAAGTGCTGCCTCTGCTCCCACCCACTCTCATCAGTCCCAGGAGGAAGTTGCGCCCCAACACTGAGACCCAAGTGTTTGAAGGGAAAGCAGACTGATGATTTTGGAAGGTGAACCCAAAATACAACCCATGAGCTGTGGGGGTTGAGAACCCTGTGCTGAGCATCAAGCTCAACAGTATTCCTGGGGTTGGGAAGAGCAAGGAGGGTTAATGTCCTTGGCAGAGATAATTCTTGCCGGGCGCTGGTCAGTAGGGGATGCTCCTGCATCAACCAGCTCATGGCTTTCTGGGAGAGGGGGGAAGCTGGGGCAGAGCCCCTGGGAGCCCCTGGCCCCCTGCCCTGAGCCCACTGCCCAGCCTTGGTCTCTGCAGGAGGGCACAGCAGGCTGCTCCCGGGAATCCCAGCTCCTACAAACTGTTTGGCCATGTTTATAAAAGGGCTAATCCGTGTTCACACCATAAGGGCTTTGTTCCTTCTCCTGAGCCATCATTAACTATTAATCGAGGGTGGGTTTCTTCAAAGGTCTGCTCCATTTGTTGTTTGCTCTCAGAGAACAGGAGGCCATTTAAGATTCAGGAGAGTGCTAGGAAGGCAGAGATGTTTGTAAACACCATAATGGTGATATGAAGAGACTAAATGTGTTTTAAAAAATAAATTAAAAGACAAACAAAAGAGAAAAAAACAAACAAACAAAAATAAACAAGGGGAAAAAAAGGTGTGAGGTCTTTTACATAGAACCTCATCAGAAAACTGCAGAAGACCTTCATGATTTGTTAGAAACATGGCACTAGAAAACCTGGGGAAACTTTAAATTCCACCTGTCTGATTAATGTCAAGGTTACTTTCAATCCACGTTGGTGGCACACAGGAATTTCATATCCAAAGACGTTAGCAGGAGTTGATGTAACGTGAGCCAGTATTTATTGACAATAACGGCCACTGGCCAAGGTAAAACCTGGCTCAATACATTAATAGCATTGCATTGTCTTGGGAAAATGAGGCCATTAATGCAGGTCAACTGCACTACACAGTGCAGACTGGACTCAGGTGGAAGCCATCAAAAACTTCTTCTTAAACTGGAAACAAGAAGAGTTCAAACCTTGCCATATCAGTTAAGAGAAAATACTTGCACGTCTTCTGTGGCCTTCCATTCCCAGCACCCTCTCCAAGTAATTTCACCTTGACCATACTTGCTTTCAGTTTTTGCAAGGTTTTTTTCATATCTTATACAAAATGGTTATCCTTGGTCTGGCTAGTTTGGAAATGGAGATCACAGAATCATAGAATCACTTAGGTTGGAAAAGAACTTCAATATCATGAAGTCCAACCATTAACCCTACTCTCGCAAGTCCAGCACTGAGACGTGTCTCCAAGTGCTACATCTAGATGACTTTTAAACACATCCAGGGATGGTGACTCAACCACCTCCCTGAGCAGCCTGTTTCAATGTCTGACAAGCCTTTCAGTGAAAAATTTCTTCCTAATGTCTAGTCTAAACCTCCCCTGGCTCACCTTAAGGCCATTTCCTCTTGTTCTGTCAACAGTTACTTGTGAGAAGAGACTAGCACCCACCTTTTTACAATGTCCTTTCAGGTAGTTGTAGAAGGTGAGATGGTCTCCTCTCAGTCTCCTTTTCTTCAGGCTAAACAGCCCCAGTTCCCTCAGCCACTTCTCATAAGTCTTGTTTACAAGGCTCTTCACCAGCTTTGTTGCCCTTCTTTGGACACACTCCAGTGAGATGATTTAGTGCATTTTATAGTAAGACCTTCTGGTAACGTTCTGCTTCCTTCTCTATGAACCACAGAAATGAAAATATTTACTCACAATTCATCCTCCCTGTAAAGAACACTACTGAAATGCACTACTGCAGAAGATGAGTGCTATGACTCCAAAAACAAGGCCAGAATCTTACCCAATAGATGCAAGTCACCTGCTGGAAATTCATTTCCATTAAGGAGCCATAGCTTCCAACACCATCACAGATAGAGCACCATCAACACCCCAAAAAGGGTTGCTCTGTGCATTAGCATCACACATTGCACTGCGTGTTCCTGCGGCCAAAACCAGTGAAAAATTCCCATTTGCATTCTGTTCTACCCTCTGCACCCTCCCCAAAGGGTGGGGCAGGCTTCCTTGCTTTAAACAGGACATTATTACCACCATCCTCTTGGGTGATTGTTTGTTTCTTAAGACGTGTGAAGTGTCTATGGATAATTTTGAACTTCAGGCATTGGAGGAGTTCATTTATAACCTGATACTTTATTATTTGACTTTCCTAAACTCTTTTCTTTTTTGTTGTTTCAATTTATCATATATCACCACTCAAGCTAGACAATGATAAAAAATAAAGGTGTTTTCTTTTGTCATGTAGAAAATGTGATTAATCTGTTGTCTTTAACAGGCCTTCAGACCACCAGACATATGTTCAATGTTTGGCAGCAATAAAAAAACCCACAACAGCAGCTAAACAAATATATATATTTGTAAGGATTATAAATCAGAGCAAGTTATGCTGGCACTCCTTTATATAAGACATTAGTGGGAGTATATTTGAAATATTGTGTGCAATTCTGGTCACTATATTACAGGCAGGACATTGAGGAGATTGAAAAGGTGCAGTGGAGGGCAACCAAAATGATTCAGGATTCGGGAGATATGAATGATGAAGACAAATTAGCTGGATTCAGGCTGTGATACTTAAGGACTTGGTTCTGCAAGATGCTAAGGGGGTCCTGCCTGAGCCCCTCTCTTGGCACCCTGGGCATCACTGCCCTGGCAGCACTGAGGCAGCCCCCCCAGGACAGCAGGCAAAGGGGACCTCCTCATCCAGCTACAACTCAACGAGGAGTAAGTGGACTCACCACTACAAGTTGCAGGAGTAGTAAATAATTCAGAGGCATGAAAAAAACTGACAGGGAGGAAATTATCCATCCATTCATGTACTGAATTTAAGATTAGAGGAGCTAAAAAACGCTGCACGTAAAGTAGTGCTAAAAGCAAAATATTGCCTTTCAGTAAGGAAAGTGTATTTTTTCTAATTTCTTTTCTTCAGATGGGTGCAGTGAAAGGCTCATTTTTGCACCTGCAAAAATTACTTCTGCTGCAGAAAAAAAATAAAATAAATAAAAAATTAAGCCATGTACAAGAGTGGAGGGGGATGTGAAGGTGAAAGGGTAAATTCTGTTCACTGCAAGACACGCTGCTGACCTGGCTGTTATCAGTACAGCAGGGGACACTGGGACACTGGCTGTAGGGACGAGCCAGCAAAGAAGACCTCTTGGAGAGGAAAACAGTCAGAGGGGAATCCCTTCTTCTCAACTAACTGTAGAAAAGGCAGTACTTCCCAGAAATGAACCCACTCCATATAACTTTTCCTCCCCTTTTTTCCTGGAGCTCAGATAGATGTCCTTACAGCAAGGAGAAAGCAGTTCAACAAAGATAGAGAAGAAAAAAAGCTAACACAAAAATCTCTTTAGTTTTTGTTATTTACAAAAGCAAAATCTTCCACACTTTGTACTAAATAAAGTATAATCACACCATCTGCTCAGGTCTGAGGAAGTCACAGCTTTATGGGAGGTGGTGGGTGGAGGGAGTTCTTCTAAAATATCTTTACTCCATTTGTATTTTGCCTAAAAAGATTAAGGCATGGAAAACATATATGAATATTTGTTCTGCCATGAGGTCTCAGTCTGGAAAAGCACTCAAGGCTCTCCTTAATTAAGGACATTTATATGCCATGCCTTGCTGTTTCCAACACCTGACATAGTACAAAGTATTTCAATCTACCCTTCACGGGGCAATCTCAGCATCGTACTTGTGGAGTCAGATATTGCTAGGGCTAAATCAATCCTGTGACTGATGCTCAGCAGAGGCTTAAGACATTTAAATATAATATCTGTTTTCTGAGAGGATAAGTATTCCATGCCTCACTACTGTGCAATATTCAAAATGCAGAAAACAGAGATCCAAATGCTGGGAAATGGGAGGCAGGAGCCTGAGAAAAAGAAAATGACTTCAAGGAGATGGGAGTGTGACCTCAGCGTTGGTCAGTTCAGGTAATTTTCACCCTCCAGCAGGACTGCACCATGTCAGAGGCCAAATTACAACCCATCTGGTCAGTGAGACTTGAAGCTCAGGAGATTTTGTGAAGAACAGAAAGCTACAAGAGCTCTATATATCTGTCAACGGCTAAATTACGTTATGGATGAGAATGGACTTCAGTTTGGGACAGTTCAGAGATCTTTAAGTGAAATTTTCCTACCTAGGCAACACCTGTTCAGCTTATTTCTTTGGAGAATAACTAGAGTTATAATTCTGAAGGCAAACAAATCCCATTTTTGAATACCACTTTATTTCCTACTATTTTTTTCATGTAATACAAGCTAAATCTGTCACCCCCACCATGCTTACCTAAGAACTTTGAATATAAGACATCATTCATTTTCCTGAAGGGGAATTTTTCCATAAAATGTATAAGGAATATTCATACCAACACTAACAGGAGCTAATACCATAATGCTCAGCCAGAAAGCAGCATGACTTAGCTCAGAAATTCCTAAAGTATTTACTAGACTCCAGGGATGGGTGATCCTACCAGGATAAAAATGTTTCCTTCTCAAAATCTGAATTTTTCTTCACAGGAAGCTCAAAAGGATTTTTAAAATTTATTTATTTTTTTGTCCAAGATCTTTAATCCTACAGCTCATGTTCCTCTACACCAGTAAAAAACAAGGAAGTAGTCCATGATGTAATAAATGACCACTTAGGGGACTTCACAGCCCAGCTGGCAGCCTGTCTATGAGAAACATGGTGCAAAACAGGGCACCTTGGTCCATCAAAGCCCTAGGAGAGGATCCAGCTGTCAGGTTCACTCCTCACTGTACTCCTGTTCTTGCTTAGAAGCAGCTCTGCCCCAATCACAGCTTGAAAGCTGCAGGACTTTCAAAGAGGGGATCAAAACAGTTGCAGCAAGAGAAATTTGCTTTTTCAGATGTTTTCCAAATCCCTCATCGCATCGTGACTAAAGGCGATGCACGTGTGCTTGGGTCTCACTCCTGCAAAAGCATCAGGTGGAAAACATGGACTATCAATGTCTGTCCCACAATGGGGCTGCAGCCTCCACCCATGCAGCCAGACACCTCACCAGCCAGGCCAGCCCTGACCAGTCCCACAGCTTCCACCAGGAAGCTCCTTTGACTTTGGTTTCCCTCTTCCAAGCCTACAGGCAGAATTCCTGCGAATGCCATGGGTGAGACCCTTGAATAGTTTAAACAAACCTAACACAATGTAAAAGTAAATCAGTAATCTCATGTGATATTTAAAAGCTAAACTATATTTAGGTAATGTTATTTAACTCATGTAATATGCCAAATATATTTGAAGAGTATATTTATACTGTAACTCCATTGATTTCCACAACAGGGATGAATTAGGCTTGCCTTTCTTAAGCAAATAAAATAAACATTGTACTCAATCTTTAACTTTCAAGCTAAGTATGTTCCAGCTCAAACATTCCTGTTGCCTGAGCAGCCTAATGGATTTATTCTCTGATGTAATTTTTCTCATGTCATTTTGGAATTTGATTGCAGCATATTTAAAATGTTGGTTGCAATCATAACAAAGTGCAGCATTTAAAATGCATTCAACACACACATTGTCCTTGCAGAGAATGGTTATTTGTCTCTGTCCTCTGAGGAAGAACATGGTATGATGAGCAAAACCTGGCATAATAAAGAAGAATGATGTGTAAAACCCCACAGAAAGAATGGTTCTTTATTTCTTAAATTAAATATGTTTGGGGTGTGTTAAATATCTTACCTGATACAGTTTGAACAAAACTGTTAGACAAATAAAGGCATGTTTGCTATTCCATCCAACAAACTGCACAAATACAGAAAAACCTTCACATATGAATAATTGATAAAGGATTAAAACTGTTAAAAGCATGTATTTTCCATGCACCAAGGGTACTTGTCTAATAGGTTTCCACTGTGATAAACAAAATACATCTCCTGCTCCGTAATTTCAAGAGAGTTTTCCAATATTAAGATCAGATGTTTTATTGGTTGCTACCGTTTGCAGCGGGGCAACCAGCATGATAATAGCATCCGTGTTCACTCTGCTAGGAGTGAACACTGAGAGAAAAATAAGCCATGGCTTAGGGAAAGGTGACAAAGTCAGAAAGGGGAAGTACCCTTTGAGGGGCAGACACGGAGGGAGCTTTGCAATGCTGCAAATCAGCCCTCATAGCTGCTCAGTCACGTCTTCTTGAATGTAGTTCTTTGATAAAGCAACAAAGTTGTACATTTTGTCCTAAAGCATCCATAAGATACTACCATGCTGGTCTAATTTAATGAGAAAGAAAATAAGTTTGTGAATAAAATCTAGGATGAAGCCAGTCTGGTTGGCAATTATCATAGGGCAGCAATTATTGACACATTAAAACCAAAGAAAATGAAAACACTTTAGCAATCTCAGGGCAACGTTGTTGAGAGAAATCCTGCTTCCCTTAATCACTTTAGAGCTAGCCTGCCTGCATTCCTGGGATTTAGCCACTATAATCATTTCCCACCTCGTTTTAAAACAGCTAAAAACCAGAATCTTGGGGAATTTTTTTTAATATTTCAGGGCTACTAACACTGATAATCTCCTATCCTGGTGCCCGCTGCCTTCCCAGTGCCATCAGTGATATTTCTGCAGAGGATGTGGCTGTTCCCAGCCTTTGGGCAAGCACAAAACTTCTGTTGGAGGCTGGGCAGGAATTATCAGGAGCCAGGCAGCTGCTCTTCCATTGCAGGGCATGCGTGACTGCATCTCCACTTCCTTATGAAACTTTAAGCTACAGCTAAGATCACTTTACTGTTCAAATAAGCACAGAGCACCCAGACAGAGACAGCAGTTTGGTTTCAAGAGCCCAAAGAAACCAACATTTTTTTCCCAGACTGCCATCAGTTTTTAAAATAAGAATTCAGATGAACTGGAGATGAGCAGTGTGTTCTGAATAGCAAGAAGATAACAAACATTTTCAGTGCTCATTCACAGCTTCCACTTTCAAGGAAAGCTTTGCCTTGGTTTGAAGTGCACAGAGAAAATGTTTTGCGAGCCAATATTTTAATTCCTCATATCTATAAAAATGTGTTAATGAAAATTTTCATTTACTTTTAAAGTAAGGAACCCTTGAAGAAGTGGCAGCAAGGTGTGTCCTGGAGCTGAGTGCTGGTGGCAGCTATGGAAAGCATAGAATTAGTAAAAGTCCTGCCCTTGGCTCCCTGAGACTACAAACTGGTAAGTCACAGCAAGTGCCCCCCAACCAATTTTACCTGAAATGACAAAAGTCTGGACAGAGAGAAGCATGGTCTGAAGTGGCAGTCCCAAACCGTGCCCTGCTCCAGCATCTTCACACAGAAAATCAGGCTTAAATGGAGACAGTGCAGGACACAGGCAATGCTGCAAAGCCTTAGGACTCAGCCTGCTGCTTTGCCAAGTCCCTTCTTTTCTTATCAACAGCAAGGGAGGTTCCATTGCCCCATCCAGGATACATGTAGGAGCTTCATCTTCCCTTGTCTGCTGGAAGCACCTCTAGATTTTAGGCATGGATTGAAGTGTGCAGCATCCCTTTAAAAATCCCAACTTGCCTTCCTTCCAAAGGGAAAAAAACCCAACAAGAAACAACACAGGAGCCTTCAACTCTGAGTCTGTTTGTTGTGCACAAGTCATCCAACACTCCTAAAAGAGAGCTAATTTTTTTAGCATCCTTTGCTTTCAAAGCAACCAACTAAATGCAGAAAAGTGGGCCCTCCCCAGGGGACAGCTTCCTCCCTGTGATGCAGATTGCCTGCAGCTAACATGCAAGTAGGACAGACACAGAACTTGAAAATACTCAACCCTACAGACGACTCCATGAAAGACAAAGAAAAATGGCTATTTGGCATGCAAAAACCAGCTCCTGGCACCTGCCTGCTACGGCACCGCGTCCGGGAGGGCTCCCCTGCAACTGTTCATTAGTGGCAACAGCAAATCATTTGTAAACAGAGCTATAAAGGCATCTGAGATTATATTAATATGGATGCATCAAACCTGAATGACCTTAAACACTGTGTATTTCAAATGCCACAGAGAAGTGAGACACTTACCACATTACAGCGTGGCATTTTGTGTTGGGCTTTCTGGGAACTGCTCATGCAAATACGTTGGAGGCAGAGTTTTACCAAGCCACGTTGGGCTGTTCACAACACAAAACACCCCCTTTCCTCCTCAACGTTAACTTACATAACCACTTGCTTTTAAATGCTTTTAAAACTACAGGGAAAAAAGAGAAAAGGGAGAAAAAGAAGGAAAATAAAAAGGCCCGGTGCAAAATATATGCAGAATTTGTTTTCCAATGAAGGTCTAATAGGGCTACCTCTTAAGTCTGGATATGTAAAAAATTGCCCTTTTCACAGCTGATAAAATACAAATTAATCCTTAGAGGATTTAATATGTGCCTATTTATTACTTTCAAGTATGAAAGTACTGCTGCAATTAATATAGCCTACACTACTTTATGTGCTGGTCTGTAGCATTGTCTTTGAAACAAGAAATATATGCAAAGCTTTTATATACAGATATGTAGAGAAATAGCCATGCACATCCAAAACTAATGTATTTCTCCTTAAAACCTGCAGTTGTAGGTGTAAGGCTTTTCAAAAGCTGAGCATCCAGAGGGTCTCTGTTGTTCCACTGCTGCCACCAGAGTCAACATGAACTCCAAAGCTTTAAATTAAGGTGTCTTATGGGCATAAGATAATGTTATTTGTTTGCAACTGTAACATAGCTTTGTTATGAGAAATGCAAACATCTTAAAAATTAAAGGAACATTTTTCTCTCTCATGTCAGACTAATGTTTATTTAACCTCCAATTTTTATTTTTTTTTTAAGTGCTGTTTAATTTATCTGATTGTGTCTCCAAAATTAACTCTTGGAACTCCAACTCCAAATTCCCAGTCACACAAATGTCTGTCTTCTTCCAGCAAAGAGTTGTCATTTTAGAAATTTCTGGCTCTATTTGCAGAAAAAATATTCTTTACTTGCCTACTTCTATGCACATATCTTTATTTTTTTCCCATCTGCTTAGCATATATCGGCCAGGTGACAAGTTTCTAGTACTTTGCACACCTTAAACATCTGCTGACTTTGAAGTTAGGGTGAAACTGATTCCTATCCTAGTATTTTATTAAAGCAATACTCAAAAATTGCTATTGCTCATGTAGATATGTATGTGTGTGCGTGAGTCTCATATATAAATATACATATGTCTGTGTATACATATGTGCATTTTAATAATAATAATAATAATAACCTTCAGGTTATTCATTTATCTGCCATGGCTTCAAAAATTTTTTGGTGGAAATGGAGAAATGAAAATCATTCCATTTTTATCCTTCAGTAATGAATCCCCCAAATTACCATAAGCCTTGTTCTTTAAGTTCAGGGTAATGAGTCAGATTTTATTCATATTTTTGGAGGGTCGAATATCTGTTTGATAGTCTCCCTTTGTTTATTCATCACCAAAGTCTATATAATTTCCGCTCATGGTTGGACATTTATTTACAATCTCTCTGGCTGTATTTATTTAGGGTAAAAGACCACCTTGGTGGGAAAGGAGGAGAGCAGCACTTCTGCCTTACGCTGCCTCTGCTGTCCCATCTCAGCCCATGGAGCTCTTTTGACAGACAGCATGAAAAAAAATCTGCATAAGGAAAAGTAACTGACAGCTGGGGTCAGACTCTCTCTGTTTAATGACACTGCCAGTTACACATTTTGAATTGTTTAAATATGAGTCTACAGCTTCAACGATCATCATCTCACTGGTTCCACTTTTCATACCCAACAGCCAGGAAAGTGACACGTAATTACACACTTACTGATGGTATCGCCGGGGCCGATAATTAAAACTGCCACGGGAGGATTGCTATTGCTAGTCTACAGCTGGGATGTTGTCAAGAGGTAGAAACTCCAGCAGCTTTTAATGCTATCTTCTTACAGGTGGACCACGGGCACCGGCGGTGGAGTAACAGGAAGGCCTCAGCACATCATTCACAACGTCTCGCACAAATGAAGAAAATCTATTAACAACCCAATAAGTGAAATCCAAACACGCTGACCCGAGGGTTAAACTGCCGGGGTGGACGTACTGCTCCACAGCTCCACACTGTTCCTTTTCCTTTTTTTTTTTTCCTCTCTCCCCTTTGGATGTGTTTACAGAAAAAAAAAAAATAAAATTTAAACTAAGACCCAACAAATGCACTAGGAATGTTTTGCCACCTTTGGTAGCACCAAAGGGAAGGAGCAGGTTCCTGGCAGCCTGCACAGGAACAAGCCCTGTTTGCTTCCGATGGGCT
This sequence comes from Chaetura pelagica, assembly GCF_000747805.2. NCBI lineage: Eukaryota > Metazoa > Chordata > Aves > Apodiformes > Apodidae > Chaetura > Chaetura pelagica. The sequence continues at coordinate 421,083 of NW_009953387.1, read as the reverse complement.
CGTGGCTTCTCCATGACTAACTACAACTCAGGGACAAGGAAGGAAGGAGCTGCCAAGTAGAAACTTTTGAGGAAACACGGGAAGATCTTGTTTTGCACGGTAGGTTTTGTTAAAGAGCTGCCTTTTGGGGTTGCACCAGGGACTGGCCTCCTGCCCTGCTAACAGTGGGGCAGAGGAGAGCTGAACCATCTGGAGAAATCAGCACTACCAAGGCAACAGGTACTCCATGGACAGCCCAAATGTGAGCCAAGGTTGTGCTTGGCTTCATGTCTGACTATTGACAAACCACCCCTGCTTTTCCTTTTGTCCTCTGGTGAAATAAAGATTAAAATACAACCAAATGATGGGGGAATTAATATTTGCACAGTCCCTGGTCCTTGCTTTATTTCACATTTTCACAATGTACTGATCCAGCTTTCCTGAAGCACTGCAGGAGAATGAAGCCAGCTGGCTACCTGACCTTGGAGTGGGAAGTACAATTACCAGCACCAAAGCTCCCTGGCAGTTTCCTCACACCAGTCCCCACCCCACGTAGCCACGGGGAGCGGGGACCCGGGGTGGACGCACTGCTCCACAGCTCCACACTGTTCCTTTTCCTTTTTTTTTTTTCCTCTCTCCCCTTTGGATGTGTTTACAGAAAAAAAAAAAATAAAATTTAAACTAAGACCCAACAAATGCACTAGGAATGTTTTGCCACCTTTGGTAGCACCAAAGGGAAGGAGCAGGTTCCTGGCAGCCTGCACAGGAACAAGCCCTGTTTGCTTCCGATGGGCTCGTGGCTTCTCCATGACTAACTACAACTCAGGGACAAGGAAGGAAGGAGCTGCCAAGTAGAAACTTTTGAGGAAACACGGGAAGATCTTGTTTTGCACGGTAGGTTTTGTTAAAGAGCTGCCTTTTGGGGTTGCACCAGGGACTGGCCTCCTGCCCTGCTAACAGTGGGGCAGAGGAGAGCTGAACCATCTGGAGAAATCAGCACTACCAAGGCAACAGGTACTCCATGGACAGCCCAAATGTGAGCCAAGGTTGTGCTTGGCTTCATGTCTGACTATTGACAAACCACCCCTGCTTTTCCTTTTGTCCTCTGGTGAAATAAAGATTAAAATACAACCAAATGATGGGGGAATTAATATTTGCACAGTCCCTGGTCCTTGCTTTATTTCACATTTTCACAATGTACTGATCCAGCTTTCCTGAAGCACTGCAGGAGAATGAAGCCAGCTGGCTACCTGACCTTGGAGTGGGAAGTACAATTACCAGCACCAAAGCTCCCTGGCAGTTTCCTCACACCAGTCCCCACCCCACGTAGCCACGGGGAGCGGGGACCCGCTGCCGCCTCGGCTCCGAGCCGTGCTGGGCTGGCACCACGTGCGTTTTGGCACAAGAGCAGCTCCACGTTTGCAGGTTTGATCCCCTGTTGCTGAACTCAGCCATCTCAAGGGCTTCACCTGGGTTGTGGCCAAGGCAGTCACAGCTCCAGGCTTCCCGCTAACCCCCCTCCCTGACTTCAGAGGAGGTGTAGACTATCAAGTGCCATCCATAGCCAGCTCCTTTGTGCCTCCAAGGCCACAAGAACTCTCCTGGCTCACACCTGGCACATGGTGGCCACTGTCCCTTTTCTGCCTGCCTGCATGAAGTGTCCCTGGCAAATGTTGCCAGCAATGACAAGGACATGTATCCCCACGCAGCCTTAAGAGCACTTCCCACAGCTTGGCCTTGGTGGAATTATAGATCCACAGAGAGCCTAAAAGAGTGAGGCAATGAGTCAAGAGGATGGACATGTAAGTGCTGGGGGAGTCAGGCTGGGAAGACACTCCTTCTCCTGAGTCCAAAATGCATAATTTTCACCTATTACTTTAACTTAAAATCAGAGTGGGCATCACAACCAACCAACCAACCATTGTCCTTGTATTAAAGCAAACCTTTTGGTATATCAGGCCAATAAATATTTATTAAATCTGTTCTTTTGGTATATCAAGTAAGCTTGAAAAGGAGACAACCTGCTACAATGCCTTCTTCTTTCCATCTCTACAACCATGCCTGGACAGAAATGCCACATACTCATAGTACATGCTGCATAACACACAAAAAAAAAAAGACTTCTGCTTCTGCATTGCTGCTAAATTACCTGTAACTTCAGTTTTTTTCTGACACGAAATGTATGGGAACTTGCAGCACAAATGTTGCACAAAAGTCTGACTGCAGAGTTGGACAAAACAGGCATTTTGGCAGCAGCTGCTGAGACAACAGGGTGCAGGATGCACACCAGGAAGCTCTTCTGAAAGTCTTCTCCTCCTCACTCAGACACGCCAACCACGCTGCCTGCATTTCACTGGTGTGTGTTGACTCTTGTCATGTTCAAGCATTTTCAAGACTGTTTCAAGAATGTCTGCACCCATATATAAAGTTTAGGTCAGTTTTGCCATCCAATTATCTAATTCTTAAGTGAAGTATACAAGCTTTTACAGACTCAGAAATTAAGATCTTAAAAAACTAGTTAATTTCTCTGAACTGATTTTTTTTTTTTTTTTTAAACATCAGCTTAGTCCACTTAATTTTGGAAACTTATAAAATGTTTCTACTAAAATCCTTGTTGGGAATTTGTAAGTTTCAGACCACTTCGGGTATTGTAGAAAATTAGATTAATAAAAAACCTTGAACAATTTAGCCCTATAAAACACATTTAACTAGAAATGATGACAAAACTAAGCATAGGGTTCTCTGTGATTTGAATATTTGCCAGTGTACTAGGCACAGAAGTCAAGTTGTTATTAAGTAACATTAATGCTAATACAAAAGTCCTCAGTTGTTGTTTTTTAAATCCACTGGATTTATGAAAACCATTCTCTCCAAAGCTTTGATATCCAACCTGTGTTGGCTAAAGATAAATGTTATTCTGCAGGATAAATGTTATTATGCCAAAGAAATGAGGCAGATTCTCCCCCCTATGAGAACAGTGAGATATCTGGATGTTTTCCAAGATGTAGGTAGCATGGAAACCTGTGGAATGTTGGAACAAAGTGAGTGTGGATCCTGGACCAATGCAGGTATCTGAACCTCACACAGCCCCATCAACTGCTTCAGTATCCTCACCTAGGCCATAAAAACCATCACATTTTGGCTTCACTAAAAGCCGGAGCAAAACCACTGCTGACTTAAAGAAAGTTTTATCTCCATAAATGCAGGGAGTGACAAGGAAGGAGGAAGAAAAATGTGGATCAGTTCTGGGTAGAATCCATGACAACTCAGGATACACTATGCAGGGTTCAACAAGCCTGAAAAACATTAACTTGATTTTTAATTGGAAATTTTAAGATTGCATAAACGATTTCAAACTGATACTTTATAGTACTCTTGACCAGTGACGTTAGAAAACTGATGAAAATAGAAATGCTGCAAACAAAGCAGAGCAGAGAAAAAGAGGGGAAAAAAAATCAGCTCGGAGGAGCAAGAAAGATATAGAAAGGAAGCTGTGTTCCAGAGAGAGGACCTCTCTCTCCAGCCACAGATTAGAACAAATTACAGATCAGATTAATCTCTGAACCCACACAAGGGCAGTAGAAGAACTGAGGCAGGCAGCTTGTAGCTCTCTGCTTTTGAGGAATGTTAAATCAGAGCAAAGTCACCCAAGAATTGCCTCTGGCTGCTGCTGTGACCCCTCCAGCTGTGGCAGGGTGCTCTCAGCAGCTGCACACTCAGTGCTCAGTGTCACCATTCCCAAAGCCCCTGGGGCACCACAGGCAGCAGCACACCAGGTCCCAGAGGGCATGGGAAGGGGCTGCTCCACATGTACAAACACAAATAATGAAAAGGCCAGGACATCATCACCAGGTGCAAACCCACACAGCCCTGTTGGACACCGTTTCCCTGGCGCAGAGCCAACCTACAGTGATCTCCATTATTTAAACACAACATGTATTTTGTTCTTGAATCCTGAACCACTCAAATTCAATCATATTTCCCATCATTTCTGTGTGCAATAGGCATACAGTACAGGAAAAAAAACAAACAAACAAACAACACAAACAAGTTTTCTTCCAATTGGCTTTGTATGGGGATGGATAGTGCAGCAGCAGCAGAGCCAGGGCCATGTAAGGAGCTGCTGGGTGAACTCCCACCCCTCTGCCAAATCATCTTCTCAACTGGCAATGTCCAGCACTCCACCCCAGCCTTGGAGTGTTTCTGAGCAGACATGGCAGTCATGCCACCTGCCAAGCAGTCATCACAAAAGAAAGGCAGGGACACTAAAATGAAGTTCTCAAAACCAATTTTCACTTGTGAATTGAGCCTCACCTTGTACTCAGCTCTGCAGAGGTGAAAGGCTGATACCACACCCTGCCACGCCACTGAGGCTCCACCACCACCTGCTAATGATGTTTTGCATCCAGCACCAGCTGTGGGAGCTGGGAATGAGCTTGGGCTGCCTGGGGGAGAGATTCACAGCCAAGAGGAGATGGCATTCCAGCCTGATGGGGAGCTCAGCACGTTGCACCAGCAGCTGTTGAGCCCCATAGTGATCCTGCCCAGCAGAGAAGAGCTCACAGGGAGCCCAGTGACTCTGGGGGAAATTTGCCTTAGCAGAATTCACCCCTACACTTTGCAGCTGCAAACACCCACCCAAGACCAGCCACTGGTGACTCTATGACACAAATGCAGTCCTTCATGTACCTCTCTAATTGCACTGGTTTCCATGCAGGTTGGAGGGTGTTGAATGGGTGTCTCAAGGATTAGGGAGCACCTGCACATTGATAAAGGTTGATTTCTGAACCAATGCAAGTGAAAGCCAAGTGCTTAAATCTGGGCATATTTTCTGCTTTCTTAATATAACAATTATTGTCTAGGTTGTCCATGGAGCTCAGTGGATGAGCAATAATAAACACAAGCTCACCCTTCAGCCCATAAATACAGGCTTCTTTCCAATCCCTGGCTTAGAAGTGTACCTCAAAAAGAGCAGGTAATTTTGCTTTACTGTCAGCTGTACCATAGCCACAATGCACTAAACATTGCTGAAGTAGGAGAGGATATTTTATTAGCTGATAAGCTGGACTACTATTCACTGAGGACGAAGATTATCAAACAAATTACACTGAGAACCAATAATAGGGGAAAGGTTAATGATTTCTGTAAGCCACCAAATTCACCCGCCCCTGTAGTTTACTAAGAAAATTAGGGTTTCTTCATGCTGAGCTTATGGGAACACTTCACCCATATTTCAACCCTTCTTTCCTTGGAGATCTTTGCCATCGCTGCTTTCTTGCTTGAAAATTTACATTAAGGACAATTATAAAACAAAAATATACCACCGTTCTGGAAAATATACAACTTCTTATCTGAGGGATGTGGATGTTCTTCTTCCCAGTCTACAGACATGGAGATTAAATTTCAGAGAGAGATTTATTTTGTTCTATTGTCCTGTTATTCACCAGAGAATTGTGCAATGCAAGTAATCTGATCAGAATAATGCATAGGGACATATTTCAGAAAACCAATAATTGTGGTAACGTTGAGCTCTGCAAGGTGCCAAAATAAAGTCCAAAATCACACTCACTCTTTTCCACAATTCCTTAATCATGGCATCATAATGTGCTGCTCTGTTGTCCATTAAAGCCACAAGCTTGAAGTAATCAATGCTGGACATTTGGAGATTTATTGTAATTTTAGATCTACAGCACTTTTGCAGGCTGAAAAGCAAAATTATATTTTATAGGTGTGCCATATCTTACATTTTACAGCTTTTACTTCTTTAAGCTGGCGTGGTGTGGGTTTTTGTTGTTGGCTTGAGGGTTTTTTTTCCTTTTAACCTGAGTGCTGCAGGCTTTTTTTATGATGTTAGGAAGCAGTTAAGGCAAACAACAGAAAAAAATTACTAAAACTGATGGTATTTAAATTCTGTTTACTTGCTTAACCTTTTGACTTACCTATACAAAAAGTAATCTTTCATAAACAAGTCCCAAACAAAATCATTGCCTGTTTTACTTTCCTTAAACCCTGGTGGAATAAGCAGAAACTGTAACAAGATCCTTTTGACCATTTTTTATTCCGTTCATATTCGCAATGATTTTATAACTGATGCTTGGTTTGCCTCTCCACATTATCACAATCAGTGCATCCTGGGATTAAAAACCATTTAGGGCCCAACTCTTAAAGAAACTCCCCACACAGCAGTATAATGAACACTGTTCCTTTTTATTGTTGCTAGGTTTATTGGTATGCCAAAGACATCGCAAAGCTCAATCCTCACTCTAAAAAACAAAGGAATGACCCTCTTCCCAGCATGGCTCTGGTACAGGGACAGCACAAAAGGTTTCAAGGAAGGTAAGTGCTAGACCCCCACGTGGCAAACAGGTCATTAAAGTGGGGCTGAGCCAGAAGTTTCACCTGCCCCAAGGCAAAGGTTCATGAGTTTTCTTTCATTTTTAAGAATGTGTTAGCACCTATTATCAGAAAACGAACTCATCAGGCCCTAATCAGCACTGTTTGAGGGGCAAGGCAATTAAGCAGCATCATTAGGTACTCCCCTAGAGGCTGGACTGGGGGCAGCCAGTGCCATCCCCCTGCTTCTGCACCAGCCCAGGTGCTGCAGATGTTGCCAGATGTGGTGTTTCAACTCACAACTGAGAAAATACCCAAGTTCAGGGTATTGCTTCACCATGCCCTAAACTTTAAATGCATTTTTTTAAACTGCTGAAGGCCATTCTGAATAACAATGGTTTCACCATGTGCCTGCACAGAGTGGACTTTGATCTTTCTGCCCATTGGGGCCCACAATGGTGCTCACATGGGCAGGGCAGCTGGCATTTGATACTCAGAAACTTGTGGTTATGGACATGCCAAGGCTAGCTTTTCATGAAGCATGGCAAAGATTTTAATCCAATATTTTAGTAATGTTGTGTAAACATGCAGCCCCTGACTTGTAACAGCACCTTTCAGGCAAGTGGAGCTGAAATCCATACGAATGAGGATTCCTTACCAACTACTGAAATATTAGAATTCATGTGAAATATAGCTGGGCTGGCAGAGAAAATAAGTATGTGAGTCCTTGTTAGGGAACAGAGTGCAGAAAATATATTTGATTAATGTATTTTCGAGGGGTGAATTACAGCTTAGCCAAGTTGAAATGTGACCAGACACTTTGAAACTGTTGCTGGATGCTGTTGGAGAGCACAAATGGTCACGTTTTACATTTCCTGGGAAAGGCAGGCACTCCAGCCAGCAAAGTTACTGAGAAAATACCTTACCCACTGAACAGCCAATGCCATTCCCTGCAGAAAATCCTGATTCTGCAGAAGACTCCACTTCTGCAGCCCACCTGGCCAAAGAGCTGCTGAGTTTTCCTGGAGAAAAACCATCTCAGCTCAAGTACCAGACCTCCCAATCCAACAGGAACAAGACTAGAAACCCCGTAACCAGGTAACCTACAAAAACAAATTTCTAAGCAATTGCTTGTGCAAGGACCAAAATGTGAACATGGTGTGTCACAAGACAAGAATATCAGGTAGAGCAGACCCAGCTAAGAAATAGTGTTCACAAAACAGAGGCAAAAGCACCCAAAACCAAAGCCATGAGGTCTTGGAGTTCCCTGAGCAACCTGCAGGCTCCGATCTCTTGCTGTTGCAGGGAAGGGAACCTGCCCATTGATTTCAGAGAGAGCAGGATCAAGACCATAATGCTTATAGCAGCCATACACATCAGTGTAAACCTATTTGTAGCAGAACCTAAGGGCACATTTCATGTGTGGCTGGAAGGAAAACCCACTGACAATGGGAGGGCAGGAGTGTTCATGTAGAATTTATACTACAAAAGGAAAAGGAAAAACTTTCCTCTATGCCTCTACGTGAATTCATCAATTTAACTTACACTTAAATGGAAAATCGCTATACAGAGACCATAAAAACGTATTATGTTATCAATTGAATGGTTTACACTGCTGGCAAGCTCAGGGAAAACATACCTTTTCACTATCACCAGCCAGAGTGAACCACATTATGAAGGATCCCTTATATATCTTTAACTTTTGTACGTGTCAATTCTCTTCGCATGTGCTCTCCTTACCTTAAATCAAGTGAGTGATGAGAAGAAGGATGAGCCTGGGTAGAGAAAGGAAGATCTAAAGAAAGAGAAAAGCTAAGAAGGAAAATAAAGGGAAAATAAAGTTAGGGATGAAGAGACAGAAATGGAAAATAGAGCAAGAAAAGGGCAAGGTGCTTTTCAGGAGTCCAGGATAACAAATGCATCTCAATAAAGGCAAGTTGCTCTAAAAGGAAAACAATTCACACATCTTTTCTCCCTAAGGTATATTCTAGTTCCACATGCCAGAAGGCAGAGGGCAAGAGGAGACCAGAAAACATGGAAAAGAAGACATGGCACTGGGCAGAACCCTGGTTTAGCCAAATATTTTCTGCAATAAATCCAATGTTGATTAGTGTTAAGAGGCAATATGTAATGCCTGTGTCCCTTCTGTGACTGCCACCAGTGATGATGTTGGGGAACCCTTCCCTGGACCAGAGCACAGCAAAGACAGCTTGAAGGGATGTTCAAGAGTCCTTTTGTTCTGCTGCAGTCCTGTACATTTGCAGTGTGTCCATGCATCCCTCAGAAGCCAATGTAAACAAAGTTGGTCTGGGCACATCTACAGCTGCATCACCAACCTGCTGCTCCAACAGTCTAACAAGAGCTTTTCCTCTCCTGAGTCTGCAGATAGATATATATGTGTGTATATAAATACCTATATAACCCAAATATAAGCAGGAAGCTGTTTCTGAAAACAGAATTTTCTCCAGCTATTTTTGATTCTTATTTTTTGCAAGTCAAAAGCACAGCATTGGGGCACACTGGGGTGGAGTGTGGGAACAAGGCCTGCATGTTGCTTCATCCTGATCCATTTCTCTGCCTCTTCCCTGTCAGTGGGGCCCAGCAGGAACATTCCCCCTTTGGATGTCACCTTGACTCCAATTCCTGCCAAACCACCTCATAATTAGCAGCAGTGATGGGATATGCAGCATCCCAACGAGGGCCCAAGGTTGGGCAGCACAAAGGGCCCTTGGCACAACGGAGAGTTTCCCCAGCCCTGTCCTGTCCCCCCACAAGTCAGCCAGGTCCAACCTCTCCAGTGTGTCAGGTTTCAGCCCACTCTAAAAAATTTTATGGCAGAAAAGTGCAAAGGGAGCAATGAAACTCTCAGCCTTAATGCTGCCTTCCCAGGCAGGAGAGCAGGCATGGGGGTGCTGAGAAGGGCAGGGGGCTGCTTAGGTGGTTTTCTTGCCCTGACCATCCCTTGTGGTCCCCCTTCCTCTCCCTTCGTCTCTCATTACCATGTAAAAATCCACTAATGCAAAGAACAAACATTCCTCCAAACCTAAGCACAGGAAAAAAATTAAACCTAGATTTGAAAAGTACCATTATTTTTGGTTTAAATCCTTTGTGGGAAGTTTGATAGTCTCTACTCATGAACAACCCTAAAATTATTTTACTTTTTACTCTCTTCCCTTCCCCTGTAGAGTAGTTCAGTGATTATTGAACAACTCTATCACAGGGATTACTGATGTTAATCAGGACCACACAGTCACATTAGAGAGAACTTTTTCATAGGAGCTATCCTCAAGAATGCAAATTAATGACTGAGATTGTTCTGGACTGCTGACTGCAGAGTTGGTTACTTGGTGTTAAGAAAACAGCATTGTAGAAATCCCAGGAGCTTGGGGAATGATGACAGGAACAATCAAAGGAGGGCTGGAAATCTATTTATTAATGAGATATAAAGAGATTGGTAAATAACAGTTATACCTTAGGAGGAAGAACATGACAGGATGTGATGCAGTATAAAAACTACTGATCAGCACAGATGAGCCAGATCAAGTGCTTCTGACTCAAAGCACACAATCAATTACATACTTGCACATTCAAAGGAGATGAGAAGAAGTTTTGTGTTGCCCAACCTGAAACTCAGAGAAAGGAACATCACTGAGATCAACATGACAGCAATATTTGAGTAGGAACATTTATGTATCACAGAGGAGCAGCATCCCTAGCTGCAAACTCGGGAAGGGGCATTACGCATCAATCTCCCGGCTGCGAGTCCCTTTCCAACACTGTAAGCAGAATAAGATTTAGAGAGAAGATAATTCCCCAAATCCATTACTTCACATGTCATTGGTGGCCACGGCAGGGTGCAGAGCACTGGCCCAGGTGAGCCAGGCCAGGCACTGCAGGACGTGGCTGATGAAGTGTCTCTCGGACACTTTTACTGTGCGGTCGCATCTCCGCATTTTATGAACCCCTGGCTGTCCAGACAGCTAAAGTCACATTGAGTAAAACAAAAAAAAGCAAGCCCAAAACATGATCTGAGCTGGAAGTCTGTGCTTATAATTATGATCCACCTGATAACACTGGCCACAAAAATAATTATGATGGTAAAGCTACAAGGGCAGCATCAGAAACCAACGTGCATCAGGTTTTATTCAACTAAGCTGCCTGAAGAAGAGCCACATAAAAATGTTAAAATAAACTTTGGTAGACCTGGTGTAAACCAAGTGTAAACTCTGAGTGGATTTTTACTACAGAGTCATAAACCTCTGAAAATAAAAGTTTGTAGTGGAAACTGAGACATTCATCACGGGAACACTGGGTGTTCCAGTGGTTTGCAGCTACTGACCCCCTGCAAATCTTGCCTTCTTCTCCAGAGCTGTGCCTACAAATGACACCCCTGCAACTCCACCACTGCCTCCTCTAGCCTGAAATTATTTCCATGCTGACACCCTTCCAGTGTCAGGCTACAGCCAGCAAGGCAATTCCTTTCCTCCACTTTTTTCACATGCCTCAGGAGCACTTCATGGAAAAGACACAGCTTTTTGTTGGTTGTAGTACATCAAGATCCCAAAATTGCTACTAATTGTAACATTTGTAATTATTTCTAGCTTTTAATTTTTATAGTGACTCTTCATGGTTTTGTTGACCAGAGGGAAATTTTAATCCCAAACGTGTCCAAGTGTCAAATTTACCATTACACTTCATGGAAAAAAAAAAAGGCTTTTAACAAGTCATAAAGTTTACTTATTGAAAATTAGAAATTAATATTTATTGTCAGATTTCCATTGGAGATTGGAACCTTTTGTTTAACACTGTCTGGAAGTGTGAATTATTCAAATGTTTACATTTGAATGCTGCTGTACTCTAATGATTCCATTTTCTGCAGTGTATTAGTGGCAAGATAATGAAAAGCTTCATCAGGATGTTAAGCAAACAGCTACAGCTTCTCGTGGTGGCAGAGGAGGCTCCGTGGCGCAGGGCTGAGGGCAGCCCTGTGCTCCTGCAGAGCTTGGGGTGGTGGAATGAGGCTCCTCAGCCACAGCCCTCTGCTTGCCCACTGTGCTGGCCTACGTGGACACAACAATAATATCCTCATTGCCTGTTCTGTAGCATCAAGATGACCAGGTGGGAGTTAAAAAGCAGTGGGGTTTTTTTCCCCCCTTCCAGGTGGAAGTGCATTTAAGATCTGTGCAGGATTCAGCTTGGCCAGCAAACAGGTTATGCAGCTATGAAGGCTTTCACTATCATTGTTTGGGTTTGGGGTTTTTTTAGGAGATGAAGGACTTGAACAGAGAAAGCCATGAAGTTTGGAAAATGTTAGCACTGGTTGCTTTATTTCACTTGAAAAACAAGGGAGAAGATTAAGTCTATCACTGTCCTTCTCCAGGACAACTCTCTTCACCTAGCTTGTTGTCCATCTTTTATGAGACATGACAGGAGCTTTCACCCCTTGAGAAATCCCTCCTCGAAAATCCCCTTGCACCAGCCACCAGAGCAGGATAAAAAAAGCAGCAACAAACCCCAGGGAAGGCTGGAGGTCACCAGGACCCTTGTGCCAGGCCCAGGCACTGCTGCCTGCCCCATCCCCACCCTGAGGCACAAGCAAGTGCCCCCACCCCGACACAGCCCAAGAGGAAGAGCTGGTCTGGGTTGGCACACAGGTAATATTTTCTGCCTCAAAAGAGATTTTTCTGAGCTTCAGCTGTTGCGTGAGGTGGTTAATCTGTTCCCCTCTCCAGGGTTTTGGTGGGATATCCTGTTCATGCATCCAGAGCCTCATACCCAGGTGACCGGAGTTTCTCGTATTTAAAGAAAACACACAACGCACACGCACGAGAGGAAAGAGATGTTTTTTAAGCTGTTAAGACATTTTTTTCTGCCTCATAAAGAACCAAAAAGAGGCAAAAGCCCAATTTTCCCACCATTACAACCTCAATTCCAGCCCTCACCTGTGTCACTTCTGTTACTCATAGTCCAAAGCACTGCAGCTGCCCTTGTATTTTCTGCCAGTATAATTTTTTAAATACACAAATATTATACTCCAGGGCATGTTTTCCTAGGCCAACAATGCATGCCTCACTTTTATTGTGAGGCACAAGCCCTTCGGTTTCATGTCTTTTGACCTCCCAAGAAATGTATTAATGACCCTATAAAGCTCTCCCTGGCACATATTCATATTAATACAATATACTTCTTTGTTTTTATATTACACAGTAAAAGGGGGGAGGCTGGAAAAGAAGGGGGAAAAAAGACAGTTCTTTCAATATCCTTCCACCACAAAATATAGTTCAGAGGGAAATAAACCAACAGTGATCTGAAGAGGGATAGCTGGCAGTATCTAAGGTATATTTTAACCTGGCTCATTTCTATTGCTACTTATTTCTCTGTTACCTTCAGTTCTGACTCTACTCAACCCAGTAACTAAGTCCAGCTGCTGCTTTCCACGACCTGCCTCCTGCCCACAGAAGGAGGGAGCTCCTTCTGCAGTTAGCATCCTGGGGCAGCCTCCAAGAATGATTTTAAATGAACAACCTCCTCCAGCTCCACACTCTCCCAGGTGAAGCATTTGCACTCAACCTGGAGCTAGAGAATGGCAAACCAGAGCTCTGAAGGCTCAGGGTGCAGGAAAGGAAAAGATTTGAGCACAAACCCTACTCTTGGGTCCCCCCAGTGAGTACACATTTTTGTGCCTCAAAAAAACCCCTTCAAATTCCAAAAGCAGCAAAAATGCAGGGGAAATAACTTCTGCTACCATTTCCTCAAATTATTTTTTTACTCCAAAACAAGTAATGTTAATTTACTAGAGGCTTAGTTCAATACTTGGGCTACTACTTGATCCTAGTGAGCACACCGGGAGCAAGTTCTGCCATAACTGGAACCCCCTGTGCACACACTAGCAAACAGTGCTACAGATAAATAGTTTGCTCAACACTGGTGTGGTATCCACATAGTACAATATAGTTTATCTATGGACATTTTCTAGTGCTCCAATTTTGCTTTTTGATGTAGTGGCTATATTAAAATCCCTATCAGAAACTTGTATCTAACATTGCCATGCCATTATCAGTCTGTCATTTGCACATTAGACATAAATACATATGATCACCCCCTACAGATGGCAAAGCAGGCTCAGCTAGGAGAACACACATTTACATCTAGCTGACATGGACAGAATGTTTTTACCTCTTAATTAAATCAAATATTTGATAAAACCAAATCTAAAACTCAAAAGGAGTGCATTTCTGAAGCAGAACCACTGTGTTTCAAACCCACAAAACAACCAGAGTATTTATTTTCTACTACTTATGACACAAATAGACTAAACCCTAGTTTCAATGTCTGTGTCTTTAGCTCTTCTACTTACATGGGAAAGGAGAGAAAACCTGGTCTCACTCCTACTTAAGACTGGGAATTTTTCCTCCCAATTTGAAGGGAAAAACCTCACAGTTCATAAAGTGTCTTTGTTAACACAACTATTTTTTTTCCTTCTAACAGTTCCAACACTTCAGAAGTCAATAGAAGCAAGTTAGCCAACAACTCTCTCAAAAGGAGATCTCCAAGCTGACCTCCAAATTTTGATTAAGTGGAGAAAGTGTCACCACAAAAATAATAGAAAACACCTTATAAACCCTACACATGTAACAGGGGGAGGGAATTTGCCTGCATTTTGAACTTCTTAGCAGCATCTGAACTTTTGTTTATCTTTGATATTTAAGGCAAAATAGATGGAAATATTCATAATTAATAATGACTAAACCAAAAGATTATTCATTTTATTAATTTTTAAATTTAGAAATGTATTAAAAAACATGAAGCTGAAGTTATTTGGCAAGCTCCTTGCAATGCACATAAATAAATCTCTTTCAGCAAGTCTCCAAGGGTTTTAGGCAAAACTTTGTGAATGCCAAGGAGGAAATCTAAAAACAATTTCTGGCTTGTTTGTTGAGCCAAAAAAGTGGACAACATGTCCAAAGTACAATTTGAAATAGTATTTTCTGTACTAAAGAATGAAGTGATGCATGTTTTCAGTTCAGGACTGTCTAAGGAGCTTTCCAGTGAACTTGTGTCACAAAGACTTTAACTCTTTACACCAACGTGCTTTTATTCTGGTTCTTTAGAGGGAGCAGCAGGCTGCAAAGCAGACTGAGTTTGCTTCTGCTTCTTTGGTTTTTGGTGAGCAAAACATTTTGTCAGACCTTCTCCAAGCATTTTTAATATGGCTTAATATGTGGAAAGGCATCAGTGGCCTAGATTTACAGTAGCCTGGCTGTTGTTAACTTTTCCAGAGAGGATATCCAGCTTCCTCAAACCAGATCCTACTGAAATATTGAAATTGCCTTCTATAGCATTGTGGGACAATGTTCTTCCCCACATAAGACTAAACAAAAAGCATGAATGAGTCAAATTTCTGAAAACAAAACAGCTCTGTGGTAAAGATCCCACAGCACTTTTGTAACTGGGAGCAAGTTTGGCAGCAGACATGAGAGGTCTTGGAAATAAAAATCTCTCCTTGTTCCTAAGACTGAGAACAGTTACCAGGGCAGAGTTGGGGAAACTCATGGTTGATCTGTTCTTTTGCCTTGCACAAGTAACACACAGGAGGTGCAGACCAGCCAGCTCCTGCCCCCCCAGGCTCAGCAGTGTACAAGATCCTTAACAAAAGTTTGCAGAAGTCTAAACTTTGCATGTCATAACACCCTTGTTTTAGAGAAAACCTTTGTGGGATTGATATGAAACACAGCACCAAAGGCTGTTAAAACAACCATGAAAGAAAGTGCTCCAAAAGAAGGCTGAGGTTTTTTTAAAACTGCATTGATCATCCCTTTTAGCAAACACTTGCTCTGCTTTGTTTCAGTTGATAACTTTTAGTAACAAATGAAACAGAACCAAATCTCCTGGGATGCTGCCATTTGAATTTCCACCCTGTGCTCCTGCTGGTGCCCTTCCCTTCAGCCTGCCGATCCCAAGCATTGGCAGGCAGGAGAGCAGGGAGGAACAGAGCCCAGGCCAGCCAGGCTCTAAGGCAGGGGAATTGCCTGAGTTAATGTCTAAGAATCATCTTCTACACAATTTTCACAGATATCTGATCCAAAAAGCATGCACTGAGCGAGCACAAAACCAGCAAATTCTTTTAAGAATGCCTGTACTTGTGCTGCCATTTCCCCTGATGCAGAAGAGCCATGGTTTCCTGAACACAAATATAAAAACTAATATATTTTACAGCCCACCACTCTTGCCATTCTCCTTGCACAATAAGCTATAGTTATGGGAGAGAGATACTTGCAGGAATCTTATGCAGGCTTCAAGTCTCTGTGCATATTGGCTGCCTGCAATATCTACCCCTGCAATGAAATTTGCATCTTCACTCAAAACATCAAAAACAATTGACAGATTCTTCGTTTAAACAAGGTTTGCTTCAGCTCTGAGGTTTCTACCTATTGTTACCAACAACACAAATGAAGGTTTGTGTAAAGCCAGTGTATTAATTTATTCCTTCTTCTGATTAAAAATCTTGCATGGTTCACTGAAAACCTGAGAGTTGTGAGGTTGAAATTCCTGTAGACACCCGCTTCTGGCACACTGTTCTTTTATGCATCGTGTTACTTCCCCGCTTGCCTTTTCCTGAAAATGAATATAGCAAAATCATATACACCAGCTAAAAATTCCACTTTAAATATTCCTTCGTCGTCGCTGGTTTTCAAGTGAGTGATTCTCAGGGAGAAGCTGTCGGTGTGGTTTTGAAAAGGGCGCACATTTATATCGCCCCAGTGGTGTGGCAGCATACTAAGAATCCTTGCTAATGTTTCTCTTCTGACACTGAAAAGTTAAGAACTTTTCTCAGCTGGCTGTGTGTCAACATCTGAACCAGAATCCTCCGGGCCTTGCTCTCAGCTCCTTACTAGTGAAACCAGCACAGACTTAAATCTCTCGTCATCGTGATCCCGGTTTGTTCAAATCCATGGGAAAGGTTAAGCCCATTTCTAACAGAAACCTTAAGGTAGGGATCAGGAGACCAGTGTGATCATGTGTGCAGCAGGAAGACAAAGGGTAATGGAATAAAACTGGAGGAGGGGAGATTTAGATTAGCTATTAGGAAGAAATTCTTTGCTGTGAGGATGGTGAGGAACAGGTTGCCCAGAGAAGCTGTGGCTGCTCCATCCCTGGCAGTGTTGAAGGGCAGGTTGGATGGGGCTTGGAGCAACCTGGGCTGGTGGGAGGTGTCCCTGCTAATGCAGGGGGGTTGGAACTGGATGATCTTTAAGGTCCCTTTCCAATCCCAACCATTTTATAATTCTATCACATGGACACCAGCAGGACATATCCTATATACATGACAATTGCGTAATTTGAGCAAGTACCCACAAATTTTTTCAGCCAATGGACAGGAGTGCCAACAAGAGTCCATTTATTTACTCAACTAAAAGATAGAACAGGTTTCCTTGCCTTGACCTACAGAAAAAATTCACTAAAATTCAGCTCTCTTTAGAAATGCTTCAATAATTCCTCTCTGCTCTAAAGCTATCAGTTCTTTTTACAGACATGGGTTTTATTCTAAGCCACATTGGTGCTTCTTAGAGTAAAATCTAGACAACCAACCACAGCTATTGGATTTAGGAAATGGACTGGTTTTCCACAGCACCATGAATCCTCAACCAGGACTTAGCTGGACAGCTGCTACCTGCATTTTCAGGATATACTGTTATTTTTCCAGCAAACAAAAATCCTTTCTCCAGATTTTATCAAGTCACAGCACAGTGTAACAACTCCACATGCTATTCTTGCAGAGAAGTTCTCCAAATTAGTGAGTTATGCCAGAATTCTCCCTTGGAAGAGGACAGGAAACATAATCAGAGAAAACAGTTCATATCTCTCAAACTTGCAAAGGAGCACTTGACTATGGGTGCCCTACAAGACTCTTGAGCTTTTCAGGTGATGATGATGACCTTTTTGAGGTCCTGCACCCTCTCCCAGAATTGGCAGCACCTCCAAAGACATGGGGTGTATCCAGGAAGACAGCCCAACCTCACAGCTGCAGCTTCTTTTGAGGGGATCCACACCAAAACAGGCAGGGAGGGGAAATATTAGGAAGGGGTTCACAAGCAAACTGCAGAAGTGACAAGGCCCACCTCCTGAGAAGTGCCTACAAGAACAACATTAGTGCCCTTCCTTCTGCAAAGTTTCTCTCAAGGTTTAATATTCCTGTTTGTCTTCTTTCCCCTTTGAAAATAGAAAAAAAATATGAATAAAACAAAACGAAACAATCAAAGCCCAGGAAATTCATAGAAAACAACTGAAAACATCTGAAAACAGCAAGCACCCGAGCAAGAGCTACCCTTGTCAGGAGGTTTTCCATAAATCCTAACTTCTCATCATCTGAAGATTTACTTCTTTAGCAACAGATGGTGTGACCCTTATGCAATTAGTTAGCTCTGCTCTTAGAGACACAGCTCTCTTCAAACCCCAGCACTGTTGCTGACAGAAACATTTTTAAAGCACTATGCAAACAAGACTACTTCCTTTAATTGCAGCATGCAAATGGGATGAAGAGGAATGGAAGGAAGTGAATATTAAGCACTCAGCCCAGCTCTGAGATGTAGCCTTCACTTGCAGGG
>NW_009953387.1:343165-400665 GCF_000747805.2 Chaetura pelagica | reverse complement strand
ACACAAAACACTTGGGCTGTTGATAACCAGGTCTCCATACACACCACAGGCATATATTTCTTTTTAAAAGAGTAATATTTTGCTTTCGACAATTACCACATTAGTGCTTTCCAGAGGAATTTGGCCACAGTGCTCAAGGAAAAAAAAAACAACAACAAACAAAACCAACAAAACAAACAACTCTTAAGCTGAACATGTTTCCAAAAAACTATATTAAAAAATTAACAAACAAAATAGATTTTTCCTATAGATGTTTCTCTCACTTCAGAGGAAATAATCCTGGGAAAAAAGTGTATATTTTATGTTCTACCAACACCCACATCCTGTGCAGTCCCACGTTAACAACCACCTTGCTGTTTATTTTGCTAGAAAAGCAAGAACTGCAGCTCTGGGAACATTTAGGTGACACCCACTCCCTCTAGGATGGGGGACACCAGATCTTGCATATCACCCACACCCCCAAGCAGCACCTTTCACCCTTTCCTCCACATCTAAACCCAAATTAGGAACAGAGTCCCCAGGCTGGCCTTGGCCTCCTCACATCTTGTACATGGACTAAAGTTGGGGGACAGCCATGCTCTCCTCTCCCCTTCACCCTGTGCTGCCCAAGGCCTGAAGGACCAGCCTCTGCACAAGTTCTGCTCAGCCTGGCTCAACAATTAAAGTTTCAGGACTGTGTTTGCAATGCCTAATTACAACCAACAGCACTCCACAGTTTTCCTCCAGGATATTCCTCAAACACAACATACATCCACTTTAAAAAGGCCCAGATAACAACCACCACATATTTTTAAAAAGCTTATGAACAACTTTGTCCATATTTTCCTATATGTTTATTACTGATCTCAAGCATTTCCATTCAGCCTGTGTGATCTCAAGCACTCATGCTCAGCTCATACTGCATTTTGTGTTCATTTTTAAAGAATTTCTGTAAAAATTAAAGGCAGAACAGGAGAAGTTTGACTTTTTGTAGCATCCTCAGGCTGTGAGTAGCTGAGAAGGACCATGTTCTCAAGCCTTTGGTTAAAGAGGATTTGTCCTGCCCCTATAGGTTGTCACCAACCCCAATGGAGAAGAGATTTATCCCTCACACCTGGACTGCACAAAACAGCCTTGTCTGAAAGGAGGGCAAATCACCAGGTGTGAGGAGGGTGCTAGGGGTGATGCCAGGGTCCCATGGAAGCCCCCAGCACCCCCACACACCTGGGCCTAATGTGAGTGGAACCTCAAGAACAGCTGTGGCATGAACAGCCTCCAAGGAAACGCACAGTAACTGCCACGAGCAGCTTCTATGGGCAGAAAAGGAAGGAAGGAACAAAAAATAAGCAGAAAATTAAACAATTCCACCCAGCACAAAACCATTCAGCACAGCCTGGGATCTGGGCCACCCCAACTGCACAGGCTCTCACAAATTTGTGAGGATTAATTTCAAAACACCTGTTTGCAAAAGGGAATGCATGTTTTTGAGCTGTCACATGGCCCAAGACAGTTGTTAAAGGTCTGGAGAGTTCGATGGTGCTATTTAATATTGTGTCCAAAGAGAATATGAGAAAAAACTTCTTTCCTGAGAGGGTGACAGAGCCCTGGGACAGGCTTCCCAGGGAGACTGTGGAGTCCCCTTCTCTGGAGATATTCCAGACCCCACTGATGCAGCCCTGGGTGATGTGCTCCAGGGGATCCTGCTTGAGCAGGGGGTTGGACTGGATGGTCTCTAGAGGTCCCTTCCAACCCTGAATTCCATGATTCTGCAAGATGCCTTCAGAGCACCAAATAGGTCTGTCTCTCCCCCTCCCACTCTTCAAACTGAAGCTCAAGAGTAAAAGCTCTTCTTTATGCAAAATGTGTATGTATATAAAACTCTTAGGTATAGTATTAACATATTTAAATTATCATAAAAATAAATGGTGCACCAAAACCTTCCCCAGCTTCTCTCTTTTTTTTCCTTAAAAAATAGTTATGGATATTATTCTCAGAAATGTCTTATGTGTGGGCATGTTAAGAATTCGTGATTTCATTGCACAGCAGAGAATATGTGAGTTTTATGTGTGATTCACAAAGAAAATTAGGTGTGAAAGTGGGATAAGTACTGGGATGTACATTAGATAGCTACCTCCAAGGCAAGATTTACATACAGATATTTGTATTGTCTTATGGAACCTACTTATTGCAACCATAAAAATTATTTGTACATCGATTTCCGTGGAGCCAAATTTTAAATACATAAAAGGTAGTTAATCCTTCCAAATGAGTTTTTTTTTTTAAATGCCAAGGGGACAAGATACAGCAGAGACCATAGAAACAGCCTCATCACATGATGCAGCAAATGGTAACCAGAAATTTACAGCAAATGGAAAGCAGCAATCTGCAGGAAGAGCACTACATAGTGTAGAATCAATGTAATCAGACATCACTGCCTGAAAAAAACTAAAATATATATTTTACATATTGCTATCCAATTTCTAGAAATTATTTTGCTATGAGAGAGAGGAGAAAACACAGAATAACAAAACAAGAGAAAATGCCTCAAGCTCAAGGGCTGCACATTTTCATCCTGATCTTTTAAAGGTGCAAGAAATCCAGCAGAAGGTATTAATATTTAGACACATGGCAGAAAAAAATGGGATCCACAAAATATTAACCATAATAACATTTAATTTAAACACAATTTTAATTAAAGGTCTCTGTCTTCCTTTACCATCTCCTTGCACTTTTTCCTATACCAATAATTATTAATAACTACTCTGGGCTCTCATGCTGTACCTGACACTCAGACAGCAAATCATTCTTAATGGGAGGCAAAACAGGGAAACTGAGGGCTGGTTGGATTAACTACTTTGCCCAAGGTCACAGGCAGGTCGATTTATGGATGGGAACAAAAATGAGACTCTGGGCTCCATCACTTGAACAACACTGTCAAACACCAGCAGATGCATCACAGAGCAGGAATCATGGAAACATTTGGTTGGAAAGGACCTTTAAGGTCATCAAGTCCAAGCATTGACTGTCCCAGCTGATGCTCTCCAAAGTCCTACCAGCAGCCCTTCACTCCTTGGGAGGAATCACAGAAAATAATACCTGGTTTGGTGCCAAGCCCATGGACACACACACTGAGCTTGGCCAGGTCTAAGTGATCCCAGGGACAACACCTCTTAGCAAAGCACTTTTTAAAGATGAGCTCTATTGAAATGATGCTCTCATCTGTTCTGGGATATCTGGATTTGGCTTTGGCAGGTGTAGTGCCTGCATCTCAGCTCCAGCCCAAAACATTCCTAAACAGAAGATGGAAGAAATCTACACTCATCTCTGAACTACAAGCACTATTTCACAGAAACAGAGTCACAGAGTGGTTTGGGTTGGAGGGCCCTTTAAAGGTCATCTAGTCCAACCCCCCTGCAGTGAGCAGAGACATCATCAACTAGATCAGGTTCCTTAGAGCCCCATCCAACCTCACCTGGAACATTTCTAGGGATGGACCATCTACATTCCTCTAGGCAACCTGAGCCAGTGTTTCACCACCTTCATTTGCCCATAATGCCAGAGCAAAATCCTGCCCAAACTGAGCCCTTGTCTGAACACCAACTCCTTCAGCCTCTCACAACCTGTTTTTAATGCCAGGGATGTAGCATCCAATGGACATGAGTAGCAGGGAATCTGCTTCCAACAGGCTGGAAGCAAAACTCCAACAGCTGGTAAGAAGGCTGAGAAGGAACCTTTTCCCCCCCAAGTTCAAGCAACAGAAGATACCCCCTCCCCCTTGTGCCCCAGCACACACACCTTCCCTCCCATGAAGACATTTCTTGTTCCAGAAGAGTAGAGCACTTTTTCCTCAAATCTACCTCACAATATTGATTTCTCCCCTTACTAAGCTCATCAGCCCAGCACCCTCCATCGCCATGACCTGCGTGCCAAGGGAACAGCCACAACCCTGCCTGCCCAGGGCTCACTTGCTGCAGCTCTTGGCTGTGCTGGAACTGACAATCCCCTCCTGTTCTTCAAGCTGATTTTACCAGAAAACATCCAGGTTTGTACAAATGCTGTTTATTGCTGTGGATCTAGGCTGCTTCTTCTCTTATTCCTACCCAACAGCAAAGACCAGCAAAAAATTCTGGTGTCAGATACCAATTCTGATTTCTTTTGCACCCATAATATCTATTTTCCCTTAAAAAAATATACCTGACTATTTAGTTTCTTAATAAGTTTTTTAAAAACCTACTCAGGAGTATTAGCAAAAGCACTCTGCTAGGTGATACCTCACAGGGAATTTTATCTATTGACTTTACCACTATTCTGTAGGTTGTTTGGTGTTGTGTGGGGTTTTTTTAAGTGTAACAAATATATTTACCTTTTTATGTCTAATTTTATCAGAAAACCTAATAAAAAGATAGTAAAGAAGCAAAGTTAGCTATTAGATAACAGTCCTTGCTGCCAAAAGCCATAATCTGACACAGATTGAGCCTGGTACAGTAGTCAATTAATGGCTCAGTGCTCATACAATAATGACCTACTAACCTGACGGTGTGTTGCTCTCACATTTTGCTGTCCCCTGGGATGCTACTGTCACTGTGTTATCTATTGCCTGCTTCCCTATCAAAGAAAATAAGCAGAGCTGAAATGTATGTACGCATCAAGCTCTGTAGTTCATTGCACACCAACCCCAGCAACTGGAGGAACAATAGATTTATAAGTTTATCCTACATTAAACCAAACATGCCTGACTGCACTGTAAATTACTAAATAATAAACCAGGTGGTGTAAGATCCTGACTTGGACAGAATATAAAAATCTATCAACCTGTAAAATACAATAACCATAAACGTGCTATGTAGCTGATGGCTCAGGTAAACCATCCACCTCCAGCCACAGAGGTTTTTTCTGGAGTAAATTGCAACAAAAGGTTTAGTAAATTTGGGTCTTGAGCACTTTCTCATTTTATGCAATGCCATCAATAGGAGAAATATAATTGAGCTAAAAACAGTGGCAAATGTGTTTGTTTTGTTTACATTTCTTTGTCTCTAATGGAGCTATTTGATGGTAATGTGCAATGTTTCCTAGCATATTGCCACGGGCATTTAGTCTGATCTCTAAAGAGAAGATGAACTACTGCACAGGGGCATACTTCAGTATTCAAACCTAACATTCAAATTAGACTGAAGTAGGGCAGGAGGTACAAAACGGAGCAAGCTGAAAGGTCAGGGCACTTGCTTCCTTTGAATGGACGAAATCTGGATTTAAAACAAACCCACAGCAATTGTCTAAGTGCAATAAAATATTCCACGTGCCATGGTACACATCATTAGCCCTGCCCCAAATTATCTCTGAGATTTTTAATAAGTGCTACCTTTGCTTCCAAAATTAATTGCCATGAATCACAGAAAACATAGTACCAAGACCTTCAAAAATTATTCAATAAATTATAACTCAAAAATCTACAATAATAATTAATGTGATTTTAGGAGCTTTTCCATAAGCAAAGCAGGTTAAATTTATATGATTTATAAACAGTGTTTACATTCATAGAGGAACAACTAATTGCTGCACTGCTTGACATCATTACAGGAAAATGCTGGGGGATGCAGACAGTTTAATTAGGGGTGGCTTTAAGTTCAGAATATGACTGGTATCACAGTGCTTTACTAATGTGCTTATAGAGGATGATCACACAGTTACACAATTACATTTGTTCTTTTGTGGGCTTTGTCTTTACAACAGAAAATCTTTGCATACAGGCAAGCTGACACAGTAAATATTTCCCCCCTCAATTTTATTCACTTGCTTTACAGACCATAAAGAAATGTTTCCTAGCCTAACAAAGTGCATACTCAATTGCAGATGCAGGTACTTTGCTGATATGTGAGCAAAACATACAAATTCTGTGCTCAGCCTCTCCTAGGTTGTCTCATTTTATGCAAAGCACTGAAATGAATGGGGACTCAGCACCCCAGCAACAGAGCTGAGCTGGACTGAACCTCACAGAAAACACACCTCTACATACTCCTAATGGGGTTCACTCTCTCACATTTTAGGGGGAAAGCATGGAAAGGACCTTGAAGGGAGCAGTTGAAATTTAGTGAGGCAGTGAAGCAGGCACCCAGGTAACCTCTCCAGCTTCTCCTTCCTACCAACAGCCAGTAAAGCATCACCCAGGCCCACTCCCAGCACTGCAGAGGAGTTGCTTTCACCAGCAACCAAGGCAAAAGGGGAGGACAAGAGCACTGAGCCAGAGTGGTGCCTGAGTCCATGATAGGAACAAGAGATCTCAACACTACAATACTTTCAGGGGGCAGAAACACAGGGTGAGGAGGACACAGGGGTGGAGCACATCAGCACTCAGCTGGCACATGGGCCATGAGCAGGCAGTCACACACCTCTCAGATTAGCCAGGCTTGGGGGTCCCATGTGTATGTAGGTACCCAGTGCCACAACTGAAGCCTCTTGTGACCCTAACCCAAGAAACTCAATTAACAGCATCAGTGGGAAGACACCTTACAGACAGCAAAGCCTCTGCATCAGCCAAGGG
Source organism: Chaetura pelagica (assembly GCF_000747805.2). Lineage (NCBI taxonomy): Eukaryota > Metazoa > Chordata > Aves > Apodiformes > Apodidae > Chaetura > Chaetura pelagica. The sequence continues at coordinate 394,148 of NW_009953387.1, read as the reverse complement.
CCAGAGTAAAGGTTGCTGTTACAACCCAGTTGCATCCCTATTTTTTCTCTTGACATGGTTGGTACACATTCCCTGAGCATCCAACTCATTTCTTTTTCAGCAAACAAAGCTGAAATATGAGGTATCCCCATTGCCTCTTTTTTACAGCAGTTTTATCTGTTGCTGGACAGGGGAGTATAGCATTGCTGTCCTGGAACAAGGGTTTACTGCAGTATCCAGTTTCTCCCAGTGTCCAGATATACTCCTTAAAAAGACTAATTCTCCTGTTGTAGTGTCAGCATGGACACTTGCATCATCTGCTCATCTGTGTCTCCCTGAGCAAGGGTGGCCCTTCACTAACCCTGAACTGAAGCCATTCAAAAGGCCAGAATTACTTCAGAAACCAGTTTGGGATGCAGAAAACAATACTATAGGCAATTAAAAGTGCACAGGTATCTTAGATTACAAGAATACAAGTGCCCACCCACACTGGAAATTGGCCAAGACAGAGCTGGCTCACCCACTGCTGCATCAAGGCCTGTTGGATCTCTGCAAGGACCAAGGGGCCACATCCCCATCCCAGGGACCCCAACCACTGCCAGTGAGGTTCCTCTGTGGTGGGTGCACATGGGTGCAGGAGGCAGGAAGCCACAGTAGTCTTCTGCTTGGTACCTTGTTCAGAAGGACTCAAAATATGTCCCACCCAAGCAGTGACAAGAGGTTTATTCCCCCACCCAATGCTGTTCTTTTTCTTCTTTGCTTAAGACCACAGCTTCAAACTGACGGTGTTCATGGTCTCTAACGTTGATGTCAACTCCTGATCTGCTGGACAGCAGCTTGTCTCTGGGCAGGAGCATCTCTGTCTGATAGAAGCACTGGGTATAACAGAAGCTGACTGCATGGTAGAGGGATGAGGTTGCCTTTATTCACCACTTCTGCATTCTGAAGGTTTTCTTTTACAAACAAAGTCACTGGGAAAAGTATAGAAGAAGACTGGAAACTTTGAAACTCCATGTAGCTGCATGAGGTTTATTCTTGGACCTGTGGAAACAGCTTAGACTCTGAAGAAGGTACTGACCTTGGTATGCATGGCAGAGGTCAGTGTCCATGGGAAGTTCTCCTACATTAGTTAGAAATGTAAGTTATTTACTAGCAGTTCAGTTTTGGTATGTAACTCCATGTTACAACTGGCAATGGTAAAGCTGTTATGGTCTATTTATCTCTAATTATTTTTATGCTCCCATCACTGGAGCCTCTGGATTCGAGACAAGGATTAAATGTAACAAGGCATTAAGTTGTCTACAGTGGAAAATACAAATTGTAGCCATCCTCACAACACCCCAGCTAAACCAATAACAGCAGCAACAACATCATAACCCAAGATCTTTCAACACCCAGAAGTCCAACATCCAGAGACACAGACAAAGCCAAGATGTTGCATTTTACCACATGCACGAGATGAGTGCACTGGGAATAAGGTACTGAATGAAAGGTGCCTGAAGGACCCTACAAGGCCTCTCTTTTGGAGTAGCCTGACTCCAACTCTGTTTTGTTTGAGCAAAGAAGCTGCAGAGATGATGAAAGCATTAGGAGACACAGCCAAGCTCATGTTTAGGAAACTAGAACTATATATCATTCTGTAGGGATGGGCAACCTAACAAGAGTTAAGAGGTAAATTTTCTTCCTCTTTGTATACAACTCTATTGATTTCACATTCTACACTTTAAGAAAGTGCTGAGATCATGATGTGTCTTTTAATAGATTTTGACTCCAGAGACAAGCATGTTGAGAGCTGTCAGCATCAAGATGCCTGCTGTCATCGTGCCATCTTCTTAACCTAACGCAAGGAAACTCATATTTAGTGAACAAGGAAATTACTTGGGGTGTGTATCATTCAAATCCTTAAGGATTATTGGCTAATTAGGAGCACAGTAATGTAAATTTGCCTTGTGTCAGGTTTTCAGGAACAGTAAAATAACATAATTAAGCAGTGAACAAAGTAGATCATTTGAGCTACTGACAAATGTATATGATGTCTAAATACCATGGGCTTCTAAACTAGTAACTAATGAGAACTGACTCTACTCACCAAGTCTAAAACAATGGTTTGGAAGAGTAAGAGTGTGTTGGCCTAGAGAGAACAGCTGGAGCTCATACCTAGAGCTCCTCCTCAGGAGGAGGGTGATGCTCTCCCTAGTGCTCTCTGGCCAGAGCCAGATGAAAACAGCACAGAACCACACCAGGTCTTTGCAGATGCAGTTCTGTGTGTTTTGGGTTTTAAAAACATGATTCTTCTTTGGCATTTCCTGCCCCAATGCATTAACAGAAGTGCAGCAGGGCCAGCATGGCTTACAGCACACAGTGCTGCTCTAATTCCAGTCTGATGGGCACCAACACCAAAGAAAAGTCTAACCCCCAAACATTGCACCTCTGCTCTTTTCAGAAAACTCTTACAATTAAAAGTCTTCAAACTCACCACTGCTCAGACTGCAAAGGCATATAATTCACTTTTGGTTTCCATGCCAGAGCTTGCAATTACATTGAATAAGTCATTTACAACCATCTTCTAATCAAAGAGATAATACATAGAATAAATGTTTCAGAGCAATTAAATCTTTTTTCCACCATTAACTAAAAAAGGTTATTTTGCCAGCTCTTTGTGCTGAAACTTAACAGCACAAATATAGTGCTTTGTTATCAGTTTAAAAATTGAAACCTCTGTGCATCTTTTTTTCCTTCTGGATTCAAGTTAGGTAAAATTGCCTTTCATGACAAATGCTTGCAAATTATCAAAGACTTCTTTTTAAAGAAGCTGAGAGAGTACAGCAGCAAAACTGCTCCTTGCAGAGTAATTGGACTTTCTATCTAAATTATTCCTGGACAAATTAAAAGCTCCAAATATAAGCCAGTTTCTATTGGGAAGAATTCTATTATAGTTTGCAATAAAGGAAAACTAAAAAAACATGTCACAAAACCCTTGGAAAAGTGCAAGGTACTTTAGGAAGATGAGGGAGAGCTCTCAGCCTCCTGTGATCCTTATTAAAAACTACTTTCAATGAGGTGATTAGGAAAAAAATTGCCAAGTAAGCAGAGAAAAAAAGTTACTTCTAAGACTTAGCACTGCAACACAGAATTAGTTCTTTCCTCCTCTAGAGCCTATGTTCAACTGAGGGACTGGTCACCATGGACAAAGGCCAATTTGATTTTTTACACACCAGCTTTTAAATATTGATTTTTATGCAAAATGAAAATTTTGTAGCTAAAATCTCCACCCTCCTTCCTTGCTCTTAATTCAGGCACGGAAAAGTGCAGTTGTCACCCCAAAATGGAGCCATTTTTAGCCCTCTGTGTCTAATCATGGCAAGAGCCAGTAAAATAAATCAGCAAGGAGTAAAAGTAAAATTTGCAATAACCTGATACTACTGCCTCATCCTCCCACATCTCAGCACATAAAACTTACTGTCAGAAGAACTCACAGCACAAGAATTAATCAAGGAACTCTTAAAATACTCCAAGCACCTTCCTTCTGATGACTAATTTGCCTTTCCTATTGCAAACTACTAATTTTTTATCTCAATCGATATGTACAAATATACCTCCCCATCAATCACCCAGGGCAAGGACAAACTTCCACTATTTATGTAATACTGACTACAAGATGAAACAAAAATTAACTCCAGCAACCTGGGCCAGCCATGACAGCCCAGGAGGGAGGGAGGGAAGGGGAAAGGAGGGATGGGAGCAGAAGCACCAGGCACCCAGGGGAGGAGCAAGGGGCTGGTGGAAGCAGAAAGCTTAACCAGGCAGAGGTGGAGTAATATTTGGTAGAGCAATGGAAAGAGCCCAAAAGAATCTCTTAGAAATGACCAAAAACCAGCTGAAGTCCCAGAGGAAGAAGTTCAGAATAAGCAGGAAAAGGGGAAAAATAGAAAAATATCTGAAATGTAAGAAAAGAGCCCAGAATGGTTCTGTAGAGGCCAGAAGAAGGGCAAGTACCACTCAGGTTAAATCAGACTGGCCCCAGAAGAACCCAGGGATTTAACAACCAAGAAGGACAGAGAAGGAAATGCATGGAAGCACTTGGAGTGACACAGCCCTCACATGTGATGCACACAGAGCCACACGGACAGCCAAGCCCCATGTATCCTGTACCTCTGCAGGCTGCCCCCAGCACTCGTTGGCTTGCCAGCAAAACCTGCATGGAGCTCACAAAGCACAAGACAAGGCCAACCCTTCAGGCTGCCCCCAGGTCTACCCAACCCTGCTTTAGGGGCTGGCAAACACAGCACACTCTCAAACATGCCAACCTTGGCTTACAGGCTCAGTGTCCACTCCCCTACACACCACACAGAAAGCTGTTTTCTTCTCACAATTGTGTCACTTCTAGGGTGTACAAACTGAACTCAAAAGATGTTTCATGCTAAATAGGTACAAATAAAACACAGACTGGAAAGAAGCAGAAGTGGTCAGTGTGTCTCAGCCTTTACTCCCTTGACATGGTCCTCTAAGGGAACTTTTTCAGCAGAATAACAAAGAGAACAAATAAGTTAAAGTACTTAAAGGAGGTTTACAAGAAAGATGGGGACAGAGTCTTTTATAGGGTCTGTTGCAATAGAACAAAGGGTGATAGTCTTAAACCAAGAGAGAGGAAATTCAGAGTAGATACAAGGAAGAAACCATTTACAAGAATGGCAATGAGACAATTACAGGTTGCTCAGAGAGGTGATAGAAACACCCAAGATCAGGTTGGATGGGGCTCTGAGCAAGCTGATCAAGTTGAAGATGCCCCAGCTCACTGCATGGTGTTGGGCTAGGTGGCCTTTAGAGGCCCCATTGGAAAGTATCATAATCAGAACATCTGCACTTACCCCACTAAGACCCCAGAAGCAACCACCAACCCACTGATGTCCTGGTCACAATGGGGGAGCAGCTGCACTTACAGGGAGGAAGGGGTGGGCCACTTTACCCAAATGGACCAATCACAGCCTCCCTGCCCATGGTGGTCAGTATAAAATTGCTCCTTGGAGAGCCCAAGCCTGGTTGCTTTGGCTGGTGTGCTGGCTGGGTGGAGGTTTGTCTCTCTGGGATCTCTCTCTGCTGCTGGTGTTTTTGAATCCTGTCTTCTTGTTGGAGAAGAACATTTTTCTCTGAGACCATCTGTCCTCTTCTGCCTCCCTAAGTAGGATCAGCTCAGCTGCTCCAAGGCTCTTGTGGACTGTTGCTGGGACCCTGGACTCAGGTACTTCCACCTGCTTCAGTCTGGGGCTTTTTTGGTTGGCAAGTAATTACCAACCAAGGACTGTGGGTTCCATATCTATGTTTTTGTATTTATTTGTAATTTCCTGTCATTATTATTCCTACTTCATTAAATCTACTTAGACTGAGTATTAAAAAGAATTTCTTCACTGAAAGAGTGGCTGGATAGTGGAACAGGCTGCCCAGGGTGGTGGTAAAGTCACCATCCCTAGAAGTATTTAAAATAAATATAGTTTTAGGGCTTAGTGACATGATTTAAGCACTGAATAGTTAGAATAGGTTATGGTTGGTGGTTTTAGGTTACAGTTGGACTTGATGATCATCCTTTCCAACCAGGATGATTTGATTATTCTAAGTTTTTTTTCAACCTTAAAGTCTCTCTCCTTTATTCCCCTTTCATCTTCCTCTAGGAGGGTAGTTTTGGGGATAATAGGGAGCAACTGTCACATGGATTTTGGCTAAAACCATGACAGGTCCCCTCCAGCCTAAGCCATCCTGTGACCCTGAGATTTCAAGTCCTGTGGTGCTCTTGCAGGACTACTGGCTCTGGGCTCTTATGAGAATCCTGTTACATGGGTTGGGCTTTCTCTGGAGCATGAAGATCTGCCACCTCTTCCTTGTCAAAAAATAAGATCAAAAGCAGCCATGGAGTCCAATATTTCAGGAGACTAAGTGCAGCAGGGAAAGGAATCAGAATAAAGTGGTAGGGAGAAGCACTAGAAACATATTCTGTGACTTCCCAAGCTCTGGCTCAGAGCAGAAGGATGTTGAAGCTTGAGTTTGCTATTTTTCTTATGCAGGATACATTTTTTTAATGCAAAAAATAGACCAACTTCAAGCCACTTTTGGCATGAACTCCTCCACTAATCACTCCAGATCAGCACACATCCTGGCACTGTTAAGACAACAGAGCAGAAGATGTGGAAGGGCTGCTGGTAGCTCAAAATGAGGAGATACAGGTGGCAAGGGTCTGCCTCACCAAGTGCTGTGGATGTGCATGGATTTGAAGACCAAGTTTACACTGATGGACTCCAGTATCACTGCACCTGTGAGAAGGTTGCATTGCTAAGGTTATAGATGTGCTTAATTACCTCAATGATATATGGTCCAATTTGTTAATTTCTGTGAGCAAAGTAATAAATCATCTTAAGTGCTATGGCACTGTGACTGCTTCTGAGCAAGCCTGGGTTTATGTAACATGAAACATTTAACTTCAGAGTTGAGGACTCCCCTTTTCCACCTTCTGCTGCACTTGCACTCATTTTTCTCTCCTACAAAAAGCACCTACAGCACAACACAACAGATTTTTAAGGGGATAAACATTAACCTCTGAGAGACAAGGCAGAGACAGGTACATAGATCTGACTGTTTTAAAACTAGGAAATGTATTTCCCTAATCCCTTTGATGCTAATCAATTCAGTTCATTAAAGCCTAGATAAGAATTGAAAATCAGGGATATGTTTTCACATTATTAAAACAAAACAACAACAAAACCCAAAGCCACACAAGAAAGAAAACCCTCCCCACTGTGTCTCTCTGCCTCTCTGTCACAAAAAGGCCCAAGAGACTCTAAATTTGACTCTTGGTGGTACTAGTCAGATCAGTTTTATTAATTAAGACAAGGAACTTATTGCAATTTATATTGAAAGACCACACAAGGTACATTATTAGAATTATCTGCTTCTGAAGAATAGAAACACAAAGAAGTGTAATTGCAATCCCTGTGCTGTCAGTGCCAGGATGGGTTGTTCCACGCATGCTGCTCACCTACCTCATACCTCTAGCAAAACAAAGCACTCCTGTCTAGTCTTTGCAAGTTAAGGAATTCCATAAATGAAACAAAGATAAAAGTGAATCCTCTAAAATTTTTAACAACAAAAATACTTCCAAATTCCAGTCACTTGAATGATTCTCATACCTTGCAGAATCATGTTGTACCTGCAAACAGCAAACAAGTCACTTTATAATAGAATGGGTGATGCTGTGGTCAAATGGGCATTTGAATTAATTTACATTCACAAGATATATTTTGAATTCCCCCTTTTTTTATATGAAGGGAGCATACAATATTTAAAATAAGCCCAGTGGGAAGAGGTGAAAAGGGACAGTGGTACCCATGGTCACTCTATTCTGGTGAATGTCCTTGTGTCCCTTTGGTGCCTGCACAACACCCTGGCCCATCACTGGTGTTAACTGGACCTGGGCAGAAGGAGGACGTATGGCAGGAAGGAGTGCCTTTGGTCAGGAGGTATGGCACAGCAATTCTGGACACCTTATATTTGAAATAAGTCTGGCTAGAATTCCCAGGTGGCTGTTCCTTGCTGTAGCTCTCAAAGTGCTGCAGATCTGGTGGTTTCATCTGCTCCATCATCCTCCAGCAGCAAATCAGAACTAAATCAGCTCTCTGAAAGAAAGAAAGAAACAAACAAACAGAAAAAGCTAAGCTAGCCTAAGAGATGGAAAAGCTAGGGAAGACCAATAAATTGAACTCTTGTCCACTAATTTCACATCCCAGTGAAAATAGTGAGAAGGTGTAAAATCTTCAAAGGGCATCTTACTACTTTGGGAAGCAAGACCTTGACTCGGCCTGATCTTAAGTGCCCCACTCAAATTCTCTTTCAGATACTGTCAGACAGGATTGTGTCTTAAGATTATTAGGTAATGCTGAATATTAATTTAGATCTGTGCTTACAAAATGACTAACTCAATCAGGGACTGTGTTGGAGACATTTAAGAACGGGTATTTATGGATTAGGCACAGATTTTAGAAATGAAAAGGGAGACAATCTGACAAATCTATCAGGAATAAGATCAACAACTTAAAGTTTAAACCAATCATCCTGAGTATATATTTGAACTTGGATATGCAGATGTGGTGCACAAGTCCCAATGGTTCAGCAATACACTCAAAGGATCAACAGCCCTATAGACAGCTAAATTACTCGGAAAGCCAGGGAATTTATCAAACATGAATTTCAAAGTGGATTCTAGCCTGCAGGAAAAAATGGAAGTGCCCATTAATGTACATACAAAATAAATGTTGTCTGCAAGCTCATTCAACTATTTATTTTTGAGACAGAACTGGCTAAAGATTTTTAATTTACATAAAAAGGTACAAAGAGTGTAACCCCTTTGATGGAAGAGATGGGAATAAATACCATGCAAAAGAGGCTTTGTTTGTTTTTTAAAGAAGCACTAACAACCTCACAGGTACAACACAAAGGAATCATTTACGCTCTTTCACATCTATTAGTGCATTATTTATAACTAACTCCAATTTGAGAATGTTAGCATTAAACATGTTTCTCACATGTAGAGGAAATTCTTACAAATGGATCATATATTATGGATGAAAATTGTAACAGCTGCACCAAAACGAGTTAAAGCAGACACAGCTGAGTTGAGTGAACACCAAAGTATCCCAAAGCCCTTGCTAACTTAGGTGATGCCTCACTAAGTGTTTATTTTATTGAACAACAACAACAAAACAGCATTTAAAGTCATGCACTGTTGACAGATCATTTATTTTTTTAAAAATAATTTTAATAATGAAATATTTCAGAGCCAAATTAAAAAAAAACAAAACAACCCATATCTCTGAATCATCCACAGGCCTTTTAGAACCAAGACTTTGCTTTGTCCATGCAGGGGGAGGGGCTGAGCATCATTTAATTACTCAGAATTATTACACATAAGTCACATGTTACAAACTTATAATCACATATTTTTAAATAAAAGGCATATTCCACCTCTCAATAAAATAATCTTAAATCCTGCTAACAGTTTTAAGATGGTGCCTATTGCTTAATATATACTTGGCAAAATTGGTCTTCAGAAGAACATGACCCCTCCTTCAAAAGAAACTCATTAACTATGTTGTAGTTCATGGGATTTATACCTTCAGTCTTCAAACTAGGGTTTTTATAAATTCTCAGGTTACTTGAGCCTAAAATAAGTCCTTAACTCTTTTCAGAACCAAAAGAAAAAACACAAACCAGATTAGGAGTGCTTACTATTTTTAATAATGATATCAGATTGCACTCTTTATTTTTAAAGACCTGTGGCTGGCAATACTGTGCTTCATAAAAATGGAACAGTACATTAGCATTTTCTACCCACATCAAAGATTCTCCATGAAAACAGGATTCACTGGCAAAGTTCACCTGGCAGCCCCTGCCCTTGCTCACCAGCCTGAAGCTCACACATGGAACATGAGACTTCACAAAACAAGATTTCAGCCTTGCCAAGTTGTTGGAATATTTCAGGATTTGGAATAATTTGGCCATAATAAAAATGGTGTTGCATATTCAAGCATTCCTGAGTGGCTCAAGGGGTCAAGGTATGGGTAAACTCAAGTGAAATTTGGCTCACTATTTATTCATTTTCCTCATAAACAAGGGGATCTTTGCTTGCATGTTAAAGCTTTGAACACATTCTAAGACATTTGTATATAGGACATGGGGTGGAGAAAAAAATCCTTTATTACTTTATAATACATCACACACAATAAATATTTGTTTAACAAAGCCTGCATGAACTTCATGCATTAATCAAAATTGAATGTGGCACGACTGGTATGATTAACTCAAAAGTCATATTTCAAATGATAAATAAACATTAACCTTGTGTGTTCATTAATAATGTAAGTTCTCAATAGTTCACAAAAGCAACCGATACAGTTAATTGAAGGATCACATTTTTTAAATATTCATAATTAGAGTTTCAATATTCCATTCATTTGGGATCCAAAGTAATAAAGGGCACATTCCAGGTGTGCTCCAAATCTAAACCCATCTCTTCTCTTCATTGGCCTCTTGTTGTGCTTGCAGATGTAATGGAGATGTGATGCTAAGAGGGAAATTCCTGCTCTTCTTCAAAAGCAAGGCAAAATCTCACCTTTGCTCCCCAACTTCTGAGACACTCCATCTGGCAGCCCCCAGCCTTGCAACCAATAGAACTTCAACCTGAGGAGCATCAGAGAATCAAGCTGCACAGCAGTATCACTATTGTCCTATATTACCTTTGCACGTGACTGATAACTGAGAGCTCAGACATCAATCCTCTTCTAAAAAAAAAAAATAAAATAACAAAGAAAACCCCCAAAACCCCACAAAAAAATGAAACATCCCACAGCTTTTGCTCATGGCTGTGTGGGAACAGAAGCAGTGGAGCATTTCTGCCCACCAGCACCCATCCAGTGGCCACAAGCCAGCCCAGCCAGAGGAGCATCTGTGGGCAGTGTGGTCCATGAGCAGGACCAGGGCTGGCTGGCAGCTGAAAGAGGTGCTTTTGCCTTTTTACCTCTCTAAGGCAGCAGTTATCCAATTAGGAGTATGAACTACATTGCAAACTCCTCTGAGACTGGGTAATAAACCTGTATCAGGACTGAATTGGGCCAGACTCGGAGAAATGATTTTAAATGTGTCGTATCACCAAGCCATGGAGAGGACCAGTGTTCAGGGGAGGGATGTCTCAGGGTTCTCACTGCAAATAATGTCAGTGAAAAATTCTGACAAAAAATATTGCTTTTGAGCCAAACTCTGTGATTATTCTGTACTCCCAAGCCGAGCATGCAGCTGGTTATGAAAACCTATTTGCAGCTCATGTGAACCAGGGCCTTTGTGCCTGTAAGCAAAGTGTCAGCTAATCACACCTACAAATTCAGACATTCAGCATTCACTCTCCACAAAAGAAACTGAATATTTGCTTTGAATTTGTTTGGGTTGTTGGTTTTTTTTTTCCTCAAAAAAAACCTATCCCTGACAATAGACTCTTTCATGAGAACACTTGTTTAAAAACCCAACAAAACCAGTTATTATAAATTTAGCAAGCACATTGCCAAAATAAATGTGGCCTAAACATCTGAGAAAATACCAATGGCAAGTGCTTGGGGTTGAGATGCTGCCCGTGATTTTTGTCTATACACAGGTGGTATATGCACCTAGATACATATCCATAGCATGTGTCACATGTACTGTCTTTAATGCATTAGCTGCAGGAAAGTTACCATACCCATCAGCAACCAGCACAGAGGCAGAAACACAAGTAAATGACATCCTCACTACACTGTATTTTATGCCTTGTTTTTATTTCCTTTACTTGGCTTTCAGTGTAAACAGTAGATGTTGTTATAAGAGGTCAGTTTTATATGCTGGTTCACCACTGAACTGTTTAGGTTTAAAATGACACTACTGTTTAAGACCCAGTAATTTTCAGAACAGATGATTTACTGCTCTGGCACTCTATAAGCCTCATTTCATACCTCCAAGAATGAACTAGTCAAAGTGTTAAATAAACATGAAGTATAAGGCTTGTTTTCTTTCCAAAAGTGCAAGCACTGTGTTACTCTAATGATTAAATATTGTTTAAATATACAACTGAGTGACTAGTTTCACAGTCGATTCTTTCCCTGTGCTTCATTTTATGTATTAATTATTTTGTGTTCAGACAAAGGCTTTAATTAAGAAGCATAAAGAGTTTCTGAAGAGTGAAGAAGTAATGGTTTCATCTGCATTAGACTGATTATAAACAGTTACATTTCTGAAGAAAAAAAGGCATTAGGGGAAAAAAAAAAAAGAAAAAGAAAAAAGAACAAGAGAAAAATCTTCACGAAGCCTGAATCCAGGAGAGGTGAAAGGACCTGATCCCATCCTGCAGCTCAGCACCCACAGGGCCCAGGGCAAAGCACCCTCATTTACTGATACCCAATGGCTGAGATCTGAGGGCACACACAGCACCCCAAAACATCAAAGAGATGGGGTTACCCTCTCACCAGGGTGTGCAGAGGTCCCAGGACACCTCACTGCCAGGATCCCAGCCCATCCTGCCCTCAGGGGATCCCACAGCCAACAGCCTGGGGGTGATTTTTAAAACTCACCACATCTAACAAAGTATCATCAGCTGTGGGGCTCCCAGGATGAAGAAGAAATTCTTTTACCTCCTTGAGACTCTGTGAATCTTAAAAAAATCATCACCTCTGGGAACAAGAGTGCTGAACCAAGACCCTTGCACCAACAGATTTTTAAAAGCAGTTTAAGTAGGAGATTAGTAAAACTTCTTACTGCAAAGTAACACAGGTTATTAAATCCACAGAAAGGTCTGTGCCATGGCAACAACCTCTCACAAGTATTAACATAACTGGCAAAAGGAAAACCCTAAGAGGGAAACATGTCCATGCAACATCTTTAGTGAAGCCATCCTCTAAAGAAAGGGGATGAGGTGTGTGCTTTCCATGTTGCTAAGCACAGGATTCTGAGAAAATGTATTTTTATGGCTATGTCAAAATAAAATAAAATTATAATAATTTTTTAAAAAAAGAAACAATACCAGGGAAGGAAGAGAGGTCTGAAATGTCAAAAAGAAGGTATCTTTAATTATAAGTACAAGAGAACATGTTTGCTCTGGGTTTTGTCATTGCAGGCCTGTTATCAAACTTACTCAAGTCTGTTGGAAGTCATTCCTATAAAACACTTGGCATCAAAGCCTGTTTCTGCAAATTGAAATTACACATGTAAAGTCATAGTACATTACAGACTGATGGTAACAGAGACTTAAATTCCCTCATCTACAGCCCCATTCCCAGATGCTTATAAATTTGCCAAACCTCATCTCAGGCTGAAAAACCTCTTTTCTGGATGGTGCTTTTGACAGGCTGAATTTACTGGAAGTTATCAATAGAGTTTCAAGTCAGGGTGGCTTCAATACCAAGGAACCAGCACTGGGCAAGGAAAACAGCCCCATGGGGCCAGCACCAGCCACCTCCAAACCAGGAGGATGCTGAAGGTGTTAATGGAAAAGTTTCCAGAGTAATGGCTTTAAACTGGAAGAAGGGAGATTTAAGCCAGACATGGGGAAGAAATTCTTTGCTGTGAGGGTGGTGAGAGCCTGGCCCAGGTTGCCCAGGGAAGCTGTGGCTGCCCCATCCCTGGCAGTGTTGAAGGGCAGGTTGGATGGGGCTTGGAGCAGCCTGGGCTGGTGGGAGGTGTCCCTGCCCATGCAGGGGGTTGAGACTGGATGAGCTTTAAGGTCCCTTCCAACCCAAACCAGTCTGGGATCCTGTGATTCAGTGGAAAAAATGGCCTTGCTGTCAGTAGTTTGATTTAAGCAGTTTCACACAGGAACTTTCATGAGGGGAAAAAGGAGAATGATTTTTTGGTTGCTGAATAAACTTTGGTGTGTTAGGCTGAGGGAGCCCCACGGGAACTCCTGCTTCTCTGCAAACTTTGTGCCTGCTCAGACCTCACCTATGGAGAGGGGAGTGATCTGTAGGTAACCCTGGTGGTTTGCAGAACAGATTGCAAGTGATCCTTCCCCTGCCTCGCAGGCAAACACACACCATGCAACACATGGACGTGGGATGCAGCCTCTGCACACGTGGTACTGCAAGATCTGCAGGGGTTCTTCCTCCTCAGGTTTCCATATTGGTGATCTTAAATCAGACCCTTAATCACATTTGAATGTAGGGGTTTTCCTGCAGTTTAACATAGCTGTACCTTTTACTAACAGTCACATCCTCCAGCTCTGACACGACTGAAGATAGAAGATCTGCAGGGAAATGTAGAACCAAGAGCCATAAGACACTGGGTTACAGTTCATGAGAATTTGCAATTTAAGTATATGAGGACTGAAGAAAGATGTAGATACTCTGTGAAATGTATCTTTTATCCAACCCATCTGCAGGCTGGTTAATTAAAGCCACTGATGTTCTGTGAAAAAATAAAAAAAAAAATAAAATTAAAAGTGTTTAAAACACAATTACCAAGTGGGCACTTCCTTATGTTAATGCCATTTATAACCCACGTCATTCTCCAACCATTAAAAATAAATGTATGGGTAGGTAGGGAGAGAGAGAAAGATGAGAAAAAATGGGGCTTTTTATTTTTGCCATGGCAAGCATGACAGTGCTTGTGCAGCCCAGCCCAGAGAGCACAGGGACCAGCTTGTGGCCTGAATCCTCCTGCTGATAAAGCCCTGGACTGTCAGCCTGGGGTGGTAAGACCTACAGGAGTGCAAAATACTTTTCTGTGTAAGAATCCAGACAATTACACACAAGAAAACAAAGAAAAAAAAATCATATTCATAATTTCATTCACGTTTTCTGTGATGTTGAGATTTCTCTACAAAATCCCCAAGGAAAAAACCAAACATTATTCCCATGAAACCTTCTGTTTTTCAGGAAGCAGCATCCTAAAAATATATAGGAGAAAACAGGATGCACATAGAGCTAGAGGTGTTATCCAGTGCTGGAAAAATATTGGAGGGAAGTTTTAAGTGCCCTACCTGATGCAATAAAAATATCAATACAGTATTTTCTAAACTTTGTATTCTTCATTTAACAAAAGACAGTGCCACAGATAAATATCAGAACAGATTTGTTAATGCTGCTCTATTGGCAGCTAAAAACAGATCACTGTAGACTGGAAGACTGAACAACTGCCAACTGGTAATAAATGGATGGCTGAGCCTAAGGATTTACTGCCAGTGGGGAGGGGGGAAAGGAGAGCTATGTGAAGAGAAACAAACAGAAGAATTGAAGAAAACACCAAATTTCTTGCAGGCTTCCTTCAAAATACATATTGGTTGGTAACAGTCAGGGGAAAGAAGGAGAAACCCCTAATAATCTGCAGAAATCTGCTGGGTCCTCCTCTGCCCAGACCCCCATGCTGCAGCAATCCCCACAGGCAGGTTCTCCCAAAGAGTAATAAAAATGTTAAAAATCCTTTTTTCAGATGACATTAGTTTAAGCTGTATGTGTCCAAGCAGAGACACAGCTCTTCTACCTTAACCTTCACAGGCAGTGATGGTAGAACAAATATCTTGTATGGTCATGCAAGAGGATGGGATAAGTTGGAGAACCACCAACCAACACACATGACTGGGGCTGGTCCACCCTGGATGTGGGCTTTGCACTCCTCCCATGCCCTTCAGATCTTGCAGTGCAAGACTTTAATTGGACTTCTTCAGCTCTACAAAAGGCTCATGATTTTGTGGGCACTGAAAATTGGGGATCCCTGGGCACTGAAGCCCTCCTGTTGCAGGACAGCATCTTTAACAAGGGGGTTGAGAATTGATGTATAGAAATACTGATGGTCTTTCCTTGGCTGGTCTTGCCATTTCATGGCTTATTGCTTTTTCTTAAGATAAAGATATGCATATATGCATGTTGAATATACATATGTGCACATAATCATACACATAGTACTAAAATACACATCAAGAGCTCACGGCCAAGGAGCTGTGCTTGCTGTGGGATGAATAGATGAGTGCCTCTCCTCTAACAAGCACTAAAATGCATCACAGTGTGTTTGGAAGTGTTAATCACTGAAGCATCTTCTCAAGATCAACTTCTGAGGTTCTGAGTTGTTGCTCTGCTGTTGTGAGGTCTGTGGTTTGCTCACACAGCTCTGCAGGACACAGCGAGGGGTCTGTACCCAGCAGAGATGCCACTCGATGCAGTTCACATTGTGAACTCCATTTGTGGGTATATGTCTACTGTATTTTTCACTATTATTTTAGAAAAAAATATTTAAATGGTCTGTAGAAAGGACAGTGCAGACTCAGACCCAGTTCTCCACTCATGTTCACTGGGGTGTGATCAATAGAGCAACACTAGCAGCAAATTGATATGAGGTATCTTATTCTCCTAGAGCATTAACTAGACCTATCAGGCATAAGTTTCTGTGTGGCATATTATTTACCTTCATACACCCAAAAAATAGATATTTCAGGAAAAGACAAACCACTCTACAGCAGTCCAGCATGGTCCAAGGTACCAACATGAACTGAAGTATCAGAGAAGAGAAGCAGTCCATACAGAGGGGCTGGAGCAGCACTAACAAGCCCTGCTAACTCTATTGAGAAAAGAATTCACTGAAAGAAAGGAAAAGTTACCCAGCCAACTGAAAGATATGAACTTGATAATTACTTGGAACCAAATTAATATCAGGATGGCTGCCATTATTCTCTGAGGACAACCATTTCATCTCTTGTGCAGGTGTACTCTCCAGGAGTGGATCATGCTGATGAAAGACTGCAAGAATTTCAATGACACCTTGAGGGATCTTATGAATAAAATATCAAAAATGGACATCTCCTTTGTATAGGAAGATTTTAATGCAAAAAAAAAAAAAGTAAGAGGTTTTAAGTTACACCAAGAAAATAGGAAAGGTTCATTCTGTCTTTGGCTGAAGACAGGTAGAGATTGCAAAGTCAAAGTTTGTCATAACCACAGGAGACTCTTCTTTCAAAGAAGAGTCTGTGTTGGACTCTTAGATAAGCAGCTTAACTACACACTCATAAACCAACAAAACTAAGAAGTGACCCGTTCTCCTCCAAGGCCTGCAGATCAGAAAGTGTGCATGAGCAGGTTTGGGTGCAGGATCAATCAAAAGACAACTTCAGGATATTTGGGGTTGGTGGGGACAGCACAGCCAGGCTGGAGAGGGTGGCTCCATAGTCATCAGGGCAGGAGCAGAGCAAGGACAACATTGTGACAAGCCATGGGGAAACCAAAACTGTCTCCCTCTGAGAAGAGTGGAGATGTCCACATGTAAACCTGAAAGAGCTCTGGTTTGCAATACCCAGGATACCTGTGAAATTATCACTTCCCACCACTTTCTGCAAGGGTTTTAATCACTGTCACTTCGGGTGCAGTGGGGGCAGTAGAAGACAAGGAGGGCTGAGTGAGGTGCAGAGGGTTTCCTGTGAGCTATCCTGGCATGGCATGACCAGCAGTGGCCAGGATGGGCAGCGAGAGGTGCTGCCTGTGATGCCATCATAGAAAACATGTGGCAGGTGCCTGGGATGTTGGCAAGGAAAGGGGGAGCTGTGAAAGGATGTCACTTGAGGGGGGTGGAGAGAGAAGCAGAAAGTTGCAAGTGCTGGGAGTCAGTGGTGTGAGGTGCTGTTGCCCCCACAACAGCTCAGGAAGCAGACAGGAATGGGGACACTCTGCACCTGTTGGCAACATCATAGAACCATAGAATGGTTTGAGTTGGAACAGACCTTAAAGGTCACCAAGTCCCAACCCTCCTGCATGGGCAGGGACACCTCCCACCAGCCCATGTTGCTCCAAGCCCCATCCAACCTGCCCTTCAACACTGCCAGGGATGGGGCAGCCACAGCTTCCCTGGGCAACCTGGGCCAGGCTCTCACCACCCCCATAGTGAAGAATTTCTTCATAACATCTGACCTAAATCTCCCCTCTTCCAGCTGAAAACTTACTGCTTTTAATTTTCTCTTTGCGGATGAGATCACCTTTTCTCAATCCAGGCTAACTTTGCCTCTGAAATCCCAGGAATTCCATGCTGGGCTGTCCTCCCCCTGAGCACCCCTCTGGCTGGTGGGACATGCAGGGTTGCCCACGTAGATGTTTCCCTGCTCATCTGCATGGCAGCGGTTTGCCTTGCGTGAGCTGTTTAGGTTCAAGGGTGTTTCACTAGCACAGCTTATTGGGGACTGCATTTTCTCCAGGGTGCAAGCCAAGCTCTACATCAAAGCCTGATTGAGCAGAAAATATGTGCTAATGTTCACAGCAGTACTCTATTATAGTATAAGTATGCTTGTAAATATTCACTACATGTTATTACGCCATTTGAACCAAGAATATTGCAGGGTTAAAGGTCGGCCCTAATGCTCTCTCAGGAGGCAGCAGTTTTGAATATAACCAAATGGGATAATGGTCAGGAATACCCAGAGGGGGCAATGTAGCACATCGTAAAGAATTGTGCTGCGAGTTTTAAGTTTTCAGGACAACAAAGATGCCAACGAGATGGCTCATAAGCAGTCATTATTAATGGAATGACAAGGGTAATGTTAAGCAGGATGTCTTTACTATAATAAATCTTGTCCCTGCGCCATTAGTAGTCCTTACAACTGCAAATAGCAGTTAGGTTATAACCTAACATGGCAGAATTTTATCCTCTCAATCTCTAATGTATTTTATAATGCTGTTAAAGTCAGGAATAGCAACTGTTTAAGCTCACTTAATCTGTGAGAAGTTTAAACACGAATTTTAAATGTGAAATCTGCTTTGATAGTAGTTTCTCTTAATTAAATAGATGAAGTAGCTCTTTCTAAGCATACACTGGGCTGTACTAGAGAGTCTGGGAAACACTGTTGAATTTAAAACATTAAATATTTTGCTTCAGTAACTTTCATTTTAAAAAAACAGTTTAAATTTTAATTTTAATAGCTATTTCTAGATTAATTTATGAGTTCTTTCTGTTCTTAAAATACTGTGATTTTTCCAGTTTGGAAATATAATACTATTTTATTTTATTTTTTCTTGAAACAAACTCTTCAGGGCAAATAGAAGTTTTACATCTCTTTTCTTCTCTTCTCTTCTCTTCTCTTCTCTTCTCTTCTCTTCTCTTCTCTTCTCTTCTCTTCTCTTCTTTTCCCTTTTCTTCTCTTCTCTTCTTTTCCCTTTTCTTCTCTTCTCTTCTTTTCCCTTTATGTCTATTTTCCTTTCTCTTCTGCCTCTTCTTATGTCTTCACCAAATTCTGTTCACAACACAGCAAGGTAAATCAACAACTCTCTTCATAAAATGGCATCATTCCACACTGATATTTTATGATCACTTAGAATTTGATCCAGGGACAAAATATTACTTTCAAAATCTTTCTCCAAGTCATAGGGAAAGTTGTAGTACAATTTTAAAGAATAAATAAATAAATTAATGGAATGGTGTTTCAGAAGAGCAATTATTCATCTTAATGTATCAAATTTGGATATGTTAAATGGATACTGAATCTTAGCTAACTGTTTTATAAATATTTAAACAGCTTCACTTCTAGCTATCCATCTCACCTGCTTTGTTTTTCTTCTACTGATCTTCCTGAAATAGCCATGGAAATCACCACTTCAATCAACTCTGTGTAACACTGTGGCAGAGCCGTCGGTGAATCATGATAGATTGAACCCAGACTATTAATCAGATGTCAGCAGAGTATTAGCTAATATGATCTAGACCATCTCCTACCATTCTGGTATTCAACATCCTCCTTGACGGCCTTTCTTTGCTGAAAGTTGCCAGAAAGCCCACTGAACTTCTCAGTGACATTTGAAAAGGAGCAAAAAGAAGGGGCCAGCATGGTTCTTGCAAATCCTCTCAAAACATCCCAATATTCAGAATATATTTTATGTGGGAAAAATCTAAATAAATAAAGCTAAATTGTCTGGTCCTTGCCTTGTTCAGATGGTTATTCTCCCAGGCCTTGTGACAGATGCCCCACCAGATCCTGCTTCCCAAAGCTGTCTTCTCTGTCTGCTCAAGAACCATACCTCCATGGGCTAATGGTGGCATCTTTGTCTGCAGAAGAGCAACTGAATTTGGCTCTAATTACTGACACCAATTTTACCACAGGTGAATACTCCTAAGAATTCTTTGCGAGACTCTTTTGAGTTTGTACTACCAGATTTCTGTACCTTTTGAATCAAAGAGGTTTATGTTCTGTTATTTCAACTTAAATTTAATTTCTTGATTTATTTTAGGGATGCTAAATTAAAGATAGATATTATACTCCTCACAACTAAAACAGAGAATAGTTCCCTTAATTATCAGATAGAACATGTACACAGCAGGTCTTAGAGCATCTTGTAGATCCCTTTTGTCATTGGGAACACGAGATACAGATCATAGGTGACTTACCTTGTGTCATTCAATGGTGATAATGAAACTGGACCTCCAGAGTGGCCAGATCAGCCACCTGGGCTTTACAGATACACCAGCCTGCTTATTTCTTCTCTCCTAAAGGTACTGCCATCACCTACCATTGACACAAACCAGTTGGGTACATACAGTAACATCCTTTGCATATGTGAAGGGCATCACACAGGCAAGAGGAAACCACTGCCACCATTTTCCCTGAAGGGCACACCAAGGCCCAGCCATTCACACGTGTCGTAAACTCAGTATCTCAGAAAAGCCCCAGTCCCACAGCTCTAATTAAACATTTTGGCATGCAAAGGATTTAAGTTGCCAAGTGCAATGCAGTCACATGGATAAAGAACTCACTTAAGTCAAGGTTTTGATAGCCTGAATGTCTGAGGGGATCTCCTTTTCTCAGTGGTCACTATGTCAGGATTGTTTAATACCTTCCACTGTAAAAAACCTTTGTTGGGATCTTTATTTTTAGAAACTAAAGGAGAGGTGAGACTTTAAGGTACCACATTTTCATCCATCTCTTGGGCACTTCATGCGGGCACATGTCTGCCCAGCTCTTGGAGGGCAGACAGGGACTCTGACCCCAGGTGAGTGGCCTGGACCCAGCAGAGCAGCAGGAGATGGTCTGGGCTCAGCTCTGCTGCCCTCCCTCTTCAGCCAGGAGCCAATAATATGAGCCAGGAGACCTATCCAGAGGACAAGATTCTTTCACAGCAAAAGAAAGCCAAGTCATTATTCTGAAGGCTTTGGGTTCAAATCCTGCCAGCATATCAGGAGGGTAGTAACAGAATCTAAGCTATTGGATTTTTTTATTATTTTTTTCTCTTTTAAACAAAGATGCATTAAAAAAATTCATCATTTCAATGCCATTCTTGAGTTACCAAGGTGGAGTCCCTAGGAGCAATTTTTACTTCATGGAAATACTACAAAAGCACATCAGGAGCTGGATGGAAGCAGCCAGTAAAGAAATTCGGCCACCTCAGAAGTGATCTCCAGAAGACCCCAGCCTTTCCTGGGGATTCCCTTGGCTGTCCCCTTGCCTAGCACCTCTCCCATGTTGTTCTTGCCCCCCTTCCAAGCCATGGAGCTGGTGGCACGTGTTGGGTGGCAGGAGTGGGCAGGGCAGCTGGCAGAGGCGGGCAAGGAGCCGCAGATCCACTTTTCCCACCCAAATGCAAAGCACAGCGCCGAGCGCTCGAGAGGCCTGCTCTCTGGCGGGGTTCAGCATTAAGATGTGACAAGCTCCTCATATACAAGAGGATAAATGATATGCAAAGTCCATACTCTTTGTTCTGACAAGTGTCCAGAGGGAAAATTCTTGAGATAAAGCTGTAGCTTCCTAAGGCACAAGGGTAGGGTGGGCGGAATGAAGATTTTATCAAAGAAGTTGAGCATTGAAACACTAAAAAAACACCACCTTGTCTTCTCTCTACACCTTTCCACCCTCCTGGGTACATTGCCCCTGACTCCTACCCAGTGATTTGGCATTACTGAGCATCACCCTAGCCCATTGGGAGGGTTTTTTCCACTTTTTTAGGTTAAACATACTTAGGAAGAGACCGCCACATACAAAGTTTTGTTGTGTTTTTTTCTCTCACACTGAGGAAAGAATCAAATGGTGATATTAGACCTGCCTGGCCTTGGCCTCACGTGGAGAGTCCACTCTGTGTGAGAGGTGACAGGGCAGACACATCTCCGAAACCCCCACAATGATGCATGGAGCTCTGCTGGATGCCCACCTTTCCTGTTTCAAATCCTTGCGGCAGAAAAAGCAAGACAATTTAATGAAACCTAAAGAGAGACTGGAGATGTCCATCTGGGCATGCAGGCTCAGATAAGCACTAATGCCCACCCAGAAAATAAACTAGTGCAGCTTTTTACCCTGCTTTGTTTTAGCACCACGACCCCTTTATACACAGTCTTGCCCCACAGGTGATAGGTCCAAAGCAGCTTTTTCCCTCATGCTGTGAAGGCTGCAAGTCCCCGCTGCGAAAAACTCTGGCAACTCTTACAGGATGCCAAAAAGAGGCACTTACCTTACTGAAGAAAATCTAAGCATTTTTGAATTAAACCCAGAGAGCTGTAAGACTTTCATTGCATTCAGTATGAAAGATTTTTGTAGCAGGCAACAGATAAACCCAGACGTAAAAGAAACAAACTGTTGATTAAAAGCTCAGTGTGGTTCTTATTTAAATACAGTATCAACATTAAAATTCACCCTTAACTATGTTTAGAGCTCATCAATTATTAGACATTGTTTTAATGCACACAGTATTCCCCCATAATGTGGCAATAAGTCCCAAAGACTTATGTAAAATATCTCTTTCTTTTTTAATCATGTCTAGTTTCATCGACAAAAGTAATCACTAAAAAGCCAGTGGCTACAAAAACTGCAAACAAAATGAACCTTTAAAAGCTAATGACTTAAGGGTGATTTTACAGACATATAAAGTATGTTAGGGGCTTACACTATTTGTCATTAACACATATTTTGAAAGCTTGGCTAATATAATGTGACACAAAATTAGTCAAACACAATTCATGCAATATTGTTTAATTTTACTCCTCATTTAACTTGGTTTTAAGCAAAATCATTATGTCACATGATAACATTCACTTGAACAAGAAATATTTTATAATGGTGTCTGCGTTTAGAAATGAGTTATTATGAGCTACATGCTGAACACATTCTTAACTATGAAACCTATAAAGCTAATAGCTTAATCATATTTTGACAACATCTACATACTTTATGCATTATTTACAAGAAAGATATAAAATGAAACTACTGAATATCTTGCACCATACTTCACAGTCATAGTTAACTGGTTAAAAATATAACACATTTATCTTCTGGTGGCTTTAGATTTGCATAGGAATATTTGCATACTATGTTGCAATGTGCTCTTAATGTAAAATTTAACCTTTGTACTTTCTCTCTGATGTGTAAGGTATACTCATTAAGTTAAAAATAATGGTAAAAATAAGTCTGCTGGTGATATACATCCCAGGAATGATTCCCTTGAGTGGTGAGGAAAGGTAAAATGTGGGTGGGAAAACATTTAATTGAATTAACTCCTCATTTCCTATATTTTTATTTCAAATTTCCCTGGCAGAGCGATTTGAGGGGTATTTGTCAACCACGTGAACTGCACAAAGTTCTGCATTGAGTGCTGAGGCTCCAGTGCCCTGTGGAAAGATGCATTTGGAGGTGCAGAGGGAGGAGTAAATGCCCAACATCATTGAATTTCACAGCTGCTCGCTGAGCATCGGGACCCAACAACGACCGTGTGTCTCGGGCTGCTGGAAGGAAAGGGGTTGCTGTGGTGGGACTTTTGGACACAGTTCATAGATCTCAAATTTGCTCCAGATTTCTACAGCTCAGAAGCCCACAGAGCCACTTCTTTTCCCCTCCAAATGGGGCTAGTTCTAAATAACTCCTAAAAGAGACATTCTTCTTTTTGACCATTTCTCATTTAGGTGATACTTTTAAAGTAAAAACGTCACCTTTCTCTACTCAAAGCATATTAATATTACAGACCAGAAGAGCGTAAGATCCACCACTGCTTTGTTTCATGCCCTGAGAAAACAGAGAGGAATCTGCTGAATGCCACAGAGCAGTTTTGCTGCCTAACACCTCCCAGGCAATTAATGACGACACCTTCTATTTTCCCTTCCAAAAAAATTCACACAGATACCTCCATGCCAGGCTACTTCTGTCACTGACTGTCAACTTCTTACTCAAAAAAAAAACAACAACAAACCAAAAAAACCCCAAACAACCCCTTTCTGTGAAGAAATTCTGCATGACTTGCTTACCCACGGTAATTGGACCATTATTTTCTCCTGTTTTTAGGGCAGCTCTGGCGTTGGCGTCTCTCTGCGCTGACCCACCGACGACCTCCGCTGTTGACCTCAGAGGACTACTTTCTCTTTTGGTAAGAGATAATTCAGTCTCCCTGGTATGCCTCCTGGGCACAGTCAAAATTATGTCTGGTGGTTCTGTGGCGTGGGCTGCTACTGTCTGCTAAGGACTGAGCTAATACCGCGGCGTTCAATTAATTCAGGACCTCAGGATGGCCTTGAAGTGCCCTCCCCGACGGGGAACGGCTCCCGCCATCGGCCGCCCCGTCCCGGCGGAGCCCTCACCTCTAATAAACACTGCTCTTTAAACACAAGCTTGGGAGGGTATGTAAATGCATTAATTTTTCATAAAGCCAGTTAGTTAGTGCCCAGAACCCCCCCACTGGCTCTGCAGAGAGGTGGGGGGATGCCTGGACAGTGGGTAGTGCTGCTTTCCAGGAGGATTGAACAGCCCCGGAAAGTTTCCAATAAATAGCAGTAGGTGAGATTTTCAGCAAAGAGCCAAGGCAGGAATTCAGTATTGGACTTTTACTTATTTACTGCCTCATCCAGACCTGCTGGTGATGGTTCTTGTAAAGATGCTCAGCGAGGTAAATAAAAGCGTGGAGCCCCAGCAAGGGGCTGTTATTACAGCGCCGAGCGGAGGTGTACAGAGCGGGAAATAACTCTCCCAGGGATAAATTACATGTGATGAGGGCCAAAAGAATACAGCTCCTATTTCAGGAAGTCTTCCAGGCAAAAGCAGAGATTTGGCAGTTTTAGCGTTCCTTTCAAGACAATACACGTACACCAAAAACATTACTCTTCACAGAGTACCCCAGAGGCCTTTCCAATCATCTGGATGCTCACAGTTATTCCATTCCCTCAAATTCAACACAGATCTTCTTTATTAATTTTAATTTGTCATCAATAACCTGACAGGCTCTCTTTCGGCAAGAAATACTGTATTAACTGTTTCACTCACTGTGGCAGCTATTAAAAATGTGATAATGATTAGCAGTAATGAGGTCAAATAGAATAATGTGAGTATAAGTTGCTACCAGCGAAATATATAACACAAGAGGATTTATTATGTTCACTTGCTGAAATGTAATTTAAAAACAGGATATTACCACCTGCTATGCTGGCTCATAGGGTTATCCAGATCATTTAAGCATTTCCTGCTAATATGTTTATTTGCTTCTGGCAGATATTACCACTACTGTATTTCAAATAACTACACTTAAAACAAAGTTAATTGTTCTTATCTACTTAATATAAATATGATTATGTAAAGCAACGATAAGATGACTAACTGGTAAACAAAATTATCTGAGAATCAGGATCACTTAAGGAAAAAAATGATGCAATAACACTGAGAGTTGTGGGCAATAAATCCAGCAAGTGAAAAGCAGATCTCCAGCAAAGAAACTTTTAGTGGGTACCAAGGGGAGATGGGCCAGTGCTGCAAGACCAGCACTGCTGGCATACAGCTCCTAGAAGGAGAGAGCTGACAGATTTTAAATATCAGGGCAAATTAAGTGAGACTTTGAAACTTGATCAATAGGAGACCCCGGCAGATAATCTCATTATTCACCTGTGTTCTCTTCAAAAGATTTCAGGTTTTGACGTCTTCATATTACTTTTCAATTTGTTGATCTAAATAGATTAATCCTTGGTTTTCGCCGCAGTAACACAGAGGGATTTGATAGGGACCTGGGTAAGATTGCAGGTGTGCTTGAGCTACAAAGGCTTTGTCAGATTGAGAAGATAAGAGCATAATATATCCAAAAAAAAGGGAAGGGGGAGGGGAAGGAAAAAAGCTCACCTCATTCTGATCTGGTTGAGCTTTAACTTTGAGAAAAGATTAAGGAGTTAGGTCAAATTCTGCTTCTGCTTCCACTGTTTCAAATCCCCTGCACTAAGCCAGAATTCAACCTTAAACCTGGGGGATGTCAAGCACGATCAGCCATCAGCTCTGAGACTCCTGCCCACTGGGAAGCCAGGCTGGCAGAACTGAAGTCCTGCTAGGGAAAGGAGATAGCAAGAGGATTACATCTTTTGGGATACAGGTGGTAGCCATGCAGTCTCCCCAGCTAATTTCTCCATGATGGGGTTGGAGGGACTTGATTTTTGGAAAATCTTTGCCAGCAGTTTTACTGTATCCTATCATTGTCTTTATTGCACTTTTTCAATAGGATTTGTCATAAATTAAAAATTATAAACTAGTTACACATGAGCAAAAAGTGTTGGTGTAAAGGAATAGTAGAGAAGAACAGATGTTGCACGTCAAGGCAAAATACAGGTCACAAATAAACCTTTTAGAAACAAAAACAATAAGCATATATACCTATTTATCCTACTTAAGCAGTTTTTTTTCAATCTGCTGTATATTTTTTCATGTTATTTTATATATACCTGTTGAACAAATCCATATATGAAGTGGGATTTTCTGAGATTTATGTAACCTTTACTTTTTTAAAAGTTTGCTTCAATGGATGGGGGTTTATTCCTAGCAAAGAAAGAGCAGGCTGGAGTTTGAAGGCAACTGTGAACATGAAGACTTGCATTGTAATTAATTTAAAAGACTTTCTCCACCTGCATCTTTCCAAACACCACTGATGACTCTTCATCTTCACTGAAAAAAAAACAACAAACAATATATACTGTATTTTTATACTGACAAAATTGCAGTGTGCATGCAAAAGAGGTGGAATAAGGATACTGGGATAAAGTTCCTCCTGCCACAGAGCACAGAAGCTTTGTCTGCTTTTTCCAACATCAGCAATGAAAGCATGAGGATAATAGAATCCCCGAGCAGCTTGGGCTGGAAGGGACCTTAAAGATCACCTAGATTCAATCCTTGAATGGACAGGGACACCTCCCACCAGCCCATGTTGCTCCAAGCCCCATCCAACCTGCCCTTCAACACTGCCAGGGATGGGGCAGCCACAGCTTCCCTGGGCAACCTGGGCCAGGCTCTCACCACCCTCACAGGAAATAATTTATTTCTAAGATCTCATCTCAATCTCCCCTTTTTCAGTTTGAAACTGTCCTCTTTCATCCCATCTCTCCCTGCCCTTGTCCAAAGGCTCTCCTCAGCTTTCCTGTAGCCCCTTCAGGTATTGGAAGGCTGCTACAAGGGTCGTGAGCTTCAGTGACACTGAGGTGACAGGAAACCCTAGAAACCATCCCTCCTGTTCCTGGTGGGATCATTTCCATGCACTGACAATGCAGAACTCCCCCAACACACGATTTCTGCCCTGTAACTACTGGAGAGCACAAGGTCCAGCTCAGTGACCCTCAGCAGGTCTGCGCTGCTAATTATTGTCTGGAGTAATTGGGCTGCTGGAAGACCCTCCCCATACAAAGTCAGCATTGAGAGTCATCTCTTCCCTGAGCTCAGTTTTGTGCTTCTGAGGAAAAGATAGAAACGTGAGGGGGTTGGGGTGAGAGGGGGGGAGAGGGAGATAGATCGAGGCTGTTCAGAAGCCAAGTGATTGATAACTTGGGGTAGGGAAGGGCAGAGGACAAATCAGGCAGCAAGTGCTCAGCACCCCTGTGCCATATGTTGCAGTTCCAGGAGTGTGGCTTCCCCGTGGCAAAACCAACCAGTGCGGGGAGAAGTCACCAGGGGCTGCCCAGCTCCTGCAGCCCTAGCCAGGTACCCGTCAGCCCTTCACATCCCTGCTCCTCCCCTGATGTCTCCCCACCGCTGACTTCGCACATCAGCTAAATTTGAATTGATGACGGGCGCAGTGTTTGTAATCCTACATCAAGCGGAGCTGGTGTCTGGCATTTATTTGTGCTATTGCTTTGGCAGCTTCTTCCAGAGCCTCCTCTCATCCGACATGTCAGGTCTACAATCAAAGAGGAGTAGTGAATTCACTTTTACAGTTAGGCAAGCTGAATGCTATTACCCATGTATTTGTCACCAACCTGCAGATCCCAGCCTCTAATCTGCCATCTGGATGGATGCTACAAAGTTAAGAGCCAGGGACATGCATTTCTCAGTAACTACCTGCTGTCAGCTATTATTTTAAGGATCCTGTGATTTTCTTTTATTTTGACTAGAAAAAACAAGGCAGCTGCAGTAATAAAAAGGCATATCAACTAGTCACTTTCTGGCAGATTTGTCACTGGTGTGGATACAGGAGTGGTATTTTTTGTTAGCAAATGTATACAGTGGAATGTAATACTGTAAATCTGCAGTGTGTTCTTCACAAAGGGAAAAAAAAAAACCCTTTTTAGAACCTTGTATACCAGTCAACAAAGTAAAAAATGAAACCGTATTTGCTTTCACCTTATTGTACACATGTATTATATTTTTTCTTTTACAATATTGTCCATTGTGTGCAGCATACTTTGTAAATACTGTGCTTGGTTTTAAAGATTGCTACTGTCCTCCAATTTGAGTGCGGTTCTGACGGCTGCACACTCAGTTACTACCCAAGTCCCAGGCTGTAAATATTTGCTGAGAAGAGCTGGAGGTTTTATGTTTGGAGAATCTGGAGAATAAGATTAACTTTTCAATTAACAATCGAACAATTAACAATTTTCAAATTAATTTATTATAATAATGCTTTGAAAAAACACAGGCAAGAAATGCAATGATGTAAAACTATACTGGGCCAAATTAATCCCTTGTGTGACTCTATTTCAGTCAACATAGTTATATCAGGATAAAATTATAATTAATTGTTATTAATATGAGTATGAAGCAACTGATGAGAATAGTATAAGAGTGCAAAAAATGTATACCCAGCTCAGTTCCTGTGATTGTACATGAGAACAAATTTTGCTGCTTTCCAGCTTCTGCACATTGTTTTAGGCACTAAAGCAATTGCTTTGCTTTTGCGTTTTCTTTTTTAAAAGTTCTTTGATAAAGATCCTGCTTGTAGTTCTCAATTTAGGGCTGGATGGAATAGTCAGAGAAGTTCTTGTATGATGTCTTTAGGACATGGAAACCCAATTCCAGGGGCCTTGGGTGCCCACAGCTGGTGGGATGTCCCCATGCTGCTGCAGACACATGTAAGGCCAGCATCCCATGCACAGCCCAGCAAACTGTCTCTCCTGGAGCCTCCTGCCAGGACCACCTACTCTGGTTTTGCACAGCAACATAATGCTTTGGTCCTAAAAACCCAGGGAACTTGCAGACCAGACTAACCCCTGAGCTACCTGCTGCTACACTGTTGTCCTCTTTGTCTTCTTCTCTTTCACTTGCTTTGTTTAGTTTCCAATTGGACAGCAAGCTCCTGAGGGCCAGCACTAGATCCTCTGCAATTCTGTGTAACTCTTTGTATCTCTGATGGAACTAAGAACATCTTGGTGCTGTTGGAGTATTGGAAGACTTTTTAAGAGTTTCCTTGGACTTCCATTTTCACACTGATGGAACTAAGAACATCTTGGTGCTGTTGGAATATTGGAAGACTTTTTTCACACCATAACCAATGAAAATACTTTGGAAGTAGTGAATGCAAGTTCTTCTCTGAAAAGTGACTGACAGTAGCATCACACCACTCCGTGTTCCTGGATTGTGGATCAAATCTGCCCTGAATTAATGGAGCAACCTAATGGTGAAATTCTAACCATCAGCCCTGGAAAAGCCAATCTCAGATCCAAGAACACACTGGTGCAGGCTTGTGCAGCAGATGCCAGCAGCAGCAGTGATACCCATTGCAACAGGCCAGCCATGGTTTGCTCCCCTCACCGTGACATGGGCATGGGCTGAGGTTTCCCCAAGATGACAGAATTGGTTTGCAACAGCTCCACAACTAAACCTCAAATTTCTTCACTCTGGTTCACTGTCTTATTTTTGGGCCACACAGAGTCACACACAAACTGCAACACAAAGTCAGACCTTGGGGAGTTGCAGCTGAAATGGTGAAATGTGGATTCACCAGAAAGCCCAGAGGAAGGATTAACTTCCCCATTTGTTTGTTTATTTATTTCTTCAGGTACTGAAGAGCAGGATCTTTAGTATGACATGGCAAATGGCAACTAAAAGATAATCCTTGAAAGGGTAATGCTGTCTGCAGTGCTGATGCTGTGGTGAGTAGTACCTCCCAGAATCTAATCTGGGCACACAATTTTGGGGAGGGCTTGTGCATCTCCAAGCTGTCATAAGAACAATTTCATAGGTAGAAATGCAAGTTGTTCCCAGAAGATGCTTTCATAACACTTAGTCAAATCTGTGAAGGCTCCTATCCAGTTTTGGATGTACATGAACTGCTTTACTGAGATTTCAGTGCAGACAATTATTTCCTGTGTCCATTATTACATTGTCCTTATTTGTTCAAGGATGCTTTTAGCATTTCTTGGACAACTCTATCATTGCAGTAGTCCCAGCTACAGATGTAGGGACATCTTCTCCAATCTGCTAAGGCAATTTGATGCTCATAATTGGCACCTATTGGTCTGAGAGAAGGAGCAAAGAGTCAGTGGCATCTCCTCTGTTGTGCTAGAACCCTCTGCCAGCAGAAGGTGGCCAAAAAGCAGAGATATGGCTTCATGTGTATGTCCCACCCCAGAAGAGTTGGCCTACAGACATACCAGGAAAATTCAGACATGGAGACAGCTGGAGCATAATGGAGAAGATGGTTGCCATCAGTAGGTCTAATATTCCTAATTGGCAGCAGCTGTAGCAGCCACAGCCTCCAAGACCAGGGTGGCCACAACCAATCTCCTCACTGCTAACACA
This sequence comes from Chaetura pelagica, assembly GCF_000747805.2. Lineage (NCBI taxonomy): Eukaryota > Metazoa > Chordata > Aves > Apodiformes > Apodidae > Chaetura > Chaetura pelagica. Next base: position 363,703 of record NW_009953387.1, on the reverse strand, counting down.
GCCCAGGCATCATGGACAAGCAAATGGCAAAGCAAAATATGTCCTTAGGTTACTCCTACATCTTCATCACACATCTCAGCCCTGTCTGTGGCCACCACAGGAGTAACTACCATTTACATAGAGAACAGACACCTTGGCAACAACAAAAGGAAAAGCCCCATTTCTTTCTCTTGTGCTTCTACAAGTCACAAGTGACTCTCCAACTTTATTTCAGCAACTAAATGAAAAATAAGGTTTAAACTGAATCCCGGTAGCAGCAGGATTACAGCTGAAGCACCGAGAGAACTGTGTCAACATTGCTGGTAGTGTCTGTAAATCCAAGTGCTCTATAAGTCAATCTTCACTCCAACGTGCTCAGCTCAGTCGCAGTTAAGATGAACTCAACCATGAAGTCTTGTCAGACGTGTAGACTTCAGCACTTCAGGATTTGTGTACGTGTAACCCAAGCCCAACGTCCAGCCCCAGCTCTCAGCACTTCTGAAGTGTGTGGGCACACAACCAGAGACTGAGCTGGCCAAAGACCTTCAGAATGTGCCTCTGACAGAAGGTTCCTATCCTGCAAAGGAGACATTTTGGAGACATTTTCTCCCCCTTCCCTAAAAAGTGTTCACTGGGGGGTGGGAGGGGGAAGCCTCTTAAAATTGTGTGGCAAAGCCTACATTTTCTTGATTCATAGGGGTTTGCACTTCTTCTTTTTCTTTTTTTTTGTTCCAGAAAAGTATATAATGAAAATATATTTTTAAAGCAGATATTATTACATTAAAAATAATGCATATTTTTAATGCTCTGTTCTACTACCTAGAGAGCAGGCCAGCTTAAGACCTCTTACTCCATGCAAATCATGTGTGGAGCACTCGAGAGGCAGCTCGTTTCTCCTTGCTGAAAACACCATATCTGAGCAGGGAGGTTTTGGTGAATCACTGCAGTCAGCAAAGTTCTGGCTCTGCCATTTCACCCAAGTGATATTTAGGTGTAAACGAGAGGATGCCTCAGTTTTGAGGGAGAAGGTTATCACTGGATGCACCTTCCTCTTGTGGTCCATCTACCATGAGAAGAGAGGACTGGGCAGCACCCGCGTGGTTTGCTGAGGGACTGAGCAGCAGCCTCAAGCCTGGCATCAGGATTTCCAAATTCAACCAGTTTATTCTGGGCAGGAAAGGAGCAATCTTTATCCTTTATTTATTCTTTTCAGAGCTGTCAAAAGATCATTCCTTTAGAGGGGGCATGAGGGTACAGATCCTTGCATGGAAAGTTAATCTTCAATGTGAAAGAAATTGTAGGATTAGCTAGTCTGAAATTCTGCTAATAGATTAAAAGACTCTCTCACACCCTTGTAAGGTTATTTATTAGTAATTTATTAATATAGTTAGAACAAAAAACGACTGTTGTTTTCAGAATTCATTTTTCAGGCTGCAGACTTATACCAGATGACACTCGGGCTCTGCCTCTTTGGGAATACACATCAAACCCTGGTTCATAATTTATGTAATGACATATACTTGGACACTGATTAGCTACCTTATCAGCCCTGTAATAAAGGAAGCATAACCCCTAGTTTATCATTCATTTATCTGAAGTCATTTTGAATAATATCACAAGATTGTAATGTAATCATTATGCTGTACAGCATGTGTGGGCCAGTACACTACACTGTCAGTGTCAGAGGACTGTCATAGTTCATACTACTTAATTTGCTCACTTCTTACACATTTATGAAATTGGAGTCAACAGTCTGGTGGAGCAGTAATATTCCGGGCAAGAGACCTACACAAATTGTTAATAGGGTGTTCAATGGGAGTGTGAAGAAGCACAAGACAAGATGAAAAAGGGGTTTGTGGAACTGAAAGGGTGGTTGAGTGGTTGGATTTCCCGTGAGGTCCTTCATCCAAAGTACCTGCAGATGTTAGAATCATAGGATCATGGAATGGTGAAGGTTAGAAGGGACCTTAAAGCTCACCAGGTTCCAACCTCCCTGCTGTGAGCAGGGACACCTCCCACCAGACCAGGCTGCACAAGCCTCATCCAACCTGCTCTTCAACAGTTCCAGGGAGGGGGCATCAACAACCTCCCCGGCCAGCCTGTTCCAGGGCTCTCCTATCCTCAGGGTGAAGAATTTCTTCCTAATATCTGATCTTTGTTGACGCTTTCTCTGGCTATGAGAATGAAGTTCCCCTTATAGACACCATAAAGGCCCACAAGGCAACGGGGTTTCTTCATGGTCTGTAAAGCTGAGAGATTTCCTGAATAAATCCTGCAGCTCATCCTGAGGTCCAGAGGCAGAAAGAACTCCAGAGTCCTGCATCTTGATGGATCCATGGAGTGCAGAAGGCAAGGGCCACACAAGGAGGTCTTGTGAACTCAAGCACAGCCCCAACCTTCTTCCCAGGGCTGTCTGTGGGTTTATAACCATCTTGCACAATATTTTAGGTTTTTATTTTGGAGTCAGACCTTTTGGGAATGGTGTTAATTCAGGAAAAAGGGTCTAGCCTTTGTGGGCTGAGTGACAGCTCTGAAAACGTGAGCTGGTAGTGTCCAAAAGAATGGGGAAAAAACAACACTGTATTTTTATATCTTAACGCACACTTATACTGGTCTCATGGAATTCACTTCCCAGCTTTCCCATTTTTTAGTATCTGATGTGCATGAGAACTGTAAGGTGACAACAAAACCCAGCAAGTCTTACCCAGAAAAGGTGTTGGAAGGGAAGCACCAGCAAAGTTGTCTCAGTACCTGCTCATCCCTGGTCCCACCAGGCTCTAACCTGTGTTTATGTTACTCTAACCTTAATTTTATGGATCTGGGCTGATGTCTGCTGTCAGTGTCCTGTGGCAGAGTGTGAGGTGACAATATAAGGGGAGAGGAGAACAAACACCCTGTTAGTGCCCAAGGATGAGAAATGGAGGATTTGGGTGATTTTTTTGCTGCAGGGGGCCAGGGGCAGGTGGGGGGGGCCTGGGATGGGGCTGTTGTGGACCCGCAGCCCTGATGGATGAGTGGGGCTGATGGATAGAAAAGCCAGTGACAAGTGGCACTGAGATAATGATTGCTGGGCAGCAGGAGCCATTAGGGTGTCATGGAAAAACCCCAAGATTAATGAACAGCACAAGTTGGATAAGTAATGAAAAAAAAAAAAAAGGGGGGGGGGGGGGGGGGGAGGAAGGAATGGAAAGAGTAGCATAATGTTTATTTTAAGACAGTTAATCAAAAGAAGCGAATAATTAAAGCTGCAGTTATTTCCTGACAGCAGTTCAATGAAATTACAACTGCAAAAAACCAAAGCGGAAATAAACCACAGCGCTGAGCACCAGCCTCCAGTGGGAAGGGTGGCAGTGCCCCTCCTGCCAGCCCCACAGAGCTGCCAGGTGGGTGAGGTGAGATGCCTTTTCCTTCTGTGCCTGCCAACCAGATCCCACCCCACGCTTTGGAGCACTGCTGCTCGTCCATCAAACGTGCATAATTACTTCACAAATCAAGATTAAATGTTTACTGTAAAAACAATTACATTTGTTTCTAGTACTTTTTAATGTAAGACAGTAAATGCAAATTATTTAATCACCAATCCTGCCTCCAACAGTTATTCACCAGAAATGTAATTCTATTTTAAAATTTCATTTCTATTAGAATAAACCCATCTCCCACCGTGCCACATTTCCCCACAGAACTCTGGGCAATCAGAAACTCTTCAATAAATGTTGGCACTTGAGTTCAAAGTCGACGTTAAAAGAAATGATACTCAGCACAGAGAGCAGCAAATTATCTTTGAATCCCAAAGAGGGGCTGGGGTCAGTGGGGGGAGCAGAGGGATGCCCAGGGCCTGGCAGGGTGGCACCAGGCTGCAATTCCTGTGGCCATCACACTGGGAGTGCTCCCTTTGTTAGGATCAGATGCCTGATGAAGATCAAATGATATTAAATGATCATGATTGCATCAAACCTGGTCAGAAGCAGATGATGCAACAAAATCAAAAGAGGGTGGGATGTTTTGCACAGCTGGAATAGCTTTGTAACCTGCATGGAAAAATGGGAATAAACCCGAAACAGGGATTGTCAGCTGAGAGCCACAGGGTACATGAAACAACAAGCCAGGCCTCCTCTGAAAGGCTGAATATTTAAATATGAATTAAACTTATGAAATTCTGCTTTGGGGGACAGGGAAAAAACAAAAACAAACACAAAACAAAAATCCTATTCACACTTAAATCAGATTTTATGACATTCTGGAAATAACCAACATGTCAAATATAAATGAGCAAAATACAAAGGCAGCAATACAGGCCAATCTGTCATAAACTCATCCAAAATACTGCAAAACTTCACATCCCAACAGTTTACAACTGAAGTACACCTAAACTGCAAGGCATTCTGGTGGTTTCCAAACTTCAATTCAGGAGGCAGAGACAAAATTGCGATAAAAAAATATTCCTGTCTCATTCCTGCAGTTCTTTACACCATTGTTCTGTTTTTCCTCCTAAAGTAAAAAAAAGTCTTTGACAATTCTTGCTATAGAAATGAGTTAACAATACCTGGTGCCACTCCTGTACTTCTGGTGTCACAATTACTTCACTTAAAATATTATATGAAGTGAACTTTTCTGCAACCTGCGACCAGTCCAAGTGTTTAACTGGAGAAGAGTTCAGCTTTCCTGCAAAGGGCAGTTATCCCCTTAAGATACAAAAATAAAGCAGAAAAGCACATTCTGGATGCTTAAAAAAGTTCAAAGTCCTGTTCAAACACAGCTAAATAAATTAGAAAATCTTTTGAATATTTCTGTATCACACATTTTCATTATATTGCTCTTGAAGCACTTAAATAAGAGGCTCTTTTTTCTGTGGATACTTGCAAAAAGTAATTTTTCAAGCATTTATCCATGACCATATTTGCTGTATTGCAAAATGAATAATGTAATATGTGATGTAAGTGCAGAAAGATGCAGAATCTATAAGATGGGATCGAGGCAAGGAACAGATATTAGCCCACATGGTTTCAACATTTTTTTCCAAAGGTCCTTGAAAATGTTGTCAATACTGTCTTCTTGAGAGATGTCCGTGCCACAAAGTACATCTTCCTTCAGATTGGACCTTTTCCACCTTTACCAATAAAATGCAGGTAAAATTTGAGCAACATGTTGTAACTTCCAATAATAATAATTTATGTGTCACCACCCATCTGCACATCTTACTCTGAGAATTTTGCTATTAGCTAGCCTGGAATGGAGAGCTCTTGGAGGACACGATGATCAGGGGGCTGGAGCACTACTCCTATGAAGACAGGCTGGGAGAGTTGGGGTGTTCAGCCTGAAGAAGAGGAGACTCCAGGGAGACCTTAGAGCACCTGCCAGTGCCTGAAGGGGCTCCAGAAAAGCTGGGGAGGGGCTTTGGACAAGGGCAGGGAGGGAGAGGACAAGGGGAAATGGATCAAAGCTGGAAGAGGGGAGATTCAGGTTGGACATTAGAAAGATATCCTTTCCTGTGAGGGTGGTGAGACCCTGGCCCAGGCTGCCCAGGGAAGCTGTGGCTGCCCCATCCCTGGGGGTGTTGAAGGGCAGGTTGGATGGGGCTTGGAGCAGCCTGGGCTGGTGGGAGGTGTCCCTGCCCATGCAGGGGGTTGGAGCTGGAAGATCTTTAAGGTGCCTTACAAGCCAAACCAGTCTGTGATTCTATGATTCTGATTCTCTGACATTACTGGGTGGATCCAGGCAACTTCATCACCTTCAGCCGTGCCCAGCACCATGAGGGACTGTGCTGGTTTGAGTCGGGGGGATTTCTGGTATTGGGGAAGGTGGGGATTTGGGCAGGAAGAAGGGAGGGGTGGGTAACATGTGTGAGCCCTGCTCTGGGGGTGTCTGTGTCCTGTGGGCATTGATCAGTGTGACATTAAATCGTTCTTTTCCCCCAAGCTGAGTCTGTTTTGCCCAGGACCTCAATCGGTGAAGATCCCTCCTTGTCCTTTGTCTCAACCCAGGAGCTTCTGGTTGGGTTTGTCCTCCCTGCTGCTTGGTTGTCACATTGGGCCCAAACCACCACAGGGACCCCCGTTTGTTGCCTTTGCAAAAGGATCAGTGCCTCCTAATCCTTCCTTGAGCACCTTCCCTCCATGGGACTCGATTCCTTTTCTTCTCCCCCATGTATTCTATCACCTGTCCAAGGTAAGACTGAATGTTCATTTATAACTTTTGCTGGGGTTGAGCACCTGTGTTTGCAGATGGAATGTAGAACAGATGACAAATAATTCTGATCCAGCATTCTTTCACAGGACTGGAGGTACATTCCTGACATCTATTATTTTAATTTTGACACCTATTATTTTAATTTTGCTCCCTTCTGAGGTCATCTTTTAATTTCAGAGTATTTTGTTCTTTGTGAAACTGTGACAAATGGGGGGGGGGAAATACCCTTGAAGTTTCTCCAGGATCTTTTTTGTGTGCATATGGCACTGGGAGGGGAAGGAGGCACCGGTCTGCTCTACTAATGCAAAATAAAAGGTAATAAGACAGTCTTGGAAGCTTGGAGCAAACACTGAGTCAGCTCCCAGAGCCTGTGTGTAACTTTTTGCATTTTCAGCCACACACCTGAAATGCTGATGGTCCAGAAGGGCAGCCAAGTTGTGTTTGTGGCCTGGAGAAGGCTGGAAGCCCTGGCCTGGCTGGGAGAAAACACTGCTTTTCAGAAAGTAGGAAGGTGCAAATCACAACTGCTACAAACACAGATTTTGCTTGCAATTAATCTTTCCAGGGATGCTGTCAAGTCCTCAGGTTTTTAATTACTGTAAAGACAAATCTTTGTTTATTAAGCATTCAAGTTGTACTGGGTTTTGCTAAGACTTACACTCCTCAGCTCCTGCTGATTACAACACACACCAAAAATACTGAAAACTTCCATCTAACTCCCAGGTACCAATAAAGTTCCTTCTGCAGTAACAGCCTCCCCATTATTTTCATTTATCTTTTTCATCTGAAACATTGTCAGGTTCCTTTTTCTTTGCCCCCTGTCTCCCCACCCACCACAGGTGCTGCTACAAGCCTCTGCTGAGCCTTTGGTGACCTGCTGGTGCAGGGAGGCAATGGAGGTGGAATAGAGGTGGACACCTGAGCTGGTACAACATCCTCCCCCCAGCAGCCAACATGTCACACTGGGGTGCTTACACATATCTGTCTACAGCAGGGACAGTTCATCCAAACAGTGCCCTGCTAGTGCATTCTGCTTCTGAACTTATTTTTGTGACTCCAATGAGATCTTATTTCATTAGAAATAATGAAAACAACCAACCAAACAAACAAACACCCCACAAAAATATTTGATAACATGATCTATTTTAAAAATTAAAATAGAAGTCATCATTTATGGTCATATAAACTGCAATCTTCCTAAGACTGTGAAACTAAGTAATTGTTGGTCACCAGCTATAACTGGTCTCTCCTAAGTAGCTTTATTTTCCAGTTGTTGTTCAAGTGGTAAAATAAAAACCAAACCCAACTTTACTTTGGTGACTTTAATTTACAATTGCTCATTTACTTTAAGTGACATTCATGATGCTTCTCGCAGTGATCACAAGGTGCTCATATTCAATGTAGTGAAAGCAGGGAACAGCTTTTGGAAGTGGACATGGTAGCTCTTCAGTAAAGCTAATAATTAAGGTTAGAACCAGAACCAGGCAGCTACTTATTATTGGTGACTGTAAAACATGATCTATGTATATATAGTGACGCAGTTGCAGACCCAGAAAAGAGCCTGATGAGCCAAGTGTCTACTCACTCATCTGAAAGTGCTCTTTTAAAACTGGAATCTTTCTCCAAACCCAAAAAGGGGATCACAGTTATGCTGCAGCCTGAAGTACAGACAACTTCATCCTGGCTGCACTAGCACAGTGTGAAAAACGCTTACATTGTGCTACATCTATCACATAATTAATCCCAATATTACTGCATGAAATCTCATGTGTGATAATATTTTCCAGAAATGTTATGTTACAGAAAGGTCAAATATCATAGAATTTTCCTGCTGGATCCTCCTTGGAGCCGTGTTTACCCTAAGATATTAGGTTCCAGAAGGCAAAAGGAACAATAGCATCTGATAGTCCACTGCAAGCAGGTCTATTAAATGACTGAGGTTTGGTGGTGGCACGTGTTGGAGGAGGCACCACAGAGCCTCAGCACAGCCCAGGCTGTCCCTGCAGCTGAGGTAACTGTGCCAGCCAGGCTGTCTCCAGAGAGAACAGCACCACTTAACAACAAATGTCCACCTTGCCAGCAAACTTGGCCTCCTTGCTAATGCCTCTGCTTTTCCAAGGAGCTTTGCATCCGTTAGGAGCTGTGGTTGCTCTACCAGGCATGAGGGTTGACTAAAAGGGGGCTTTAAACATGAAGTGCTAAACCCCAACATTTTCCACATTATGGACACAACAACTTACTATGAGAGAGCAGTGGTGTGCCAGAGGAGGGGGATGTGATTAAGAAATATCAGTGTCTGATTGTCATCTTTAATTCAACAGTGAAAACTAACGCACCAGGCTGTGAAATACTTGGGTTTGTTTCCTGTTCAAAAAAAAAACAAAACCCAAAGCAAATCCTGTTTCACAGAGGTCTTCTCCAAGTAAAAGCCAAAGTCAAGAAGGAATGATAATGAACCTTATCTAAGTTGCTCCATTTTCCTCTCTCACCACCCTGTTCTCCCCATGAGAACAGAGGAGCAGAGCAATTCCTTTCATTGGGAATCCTAATAAAATGGGCTTGATCAACCATTCCCATTCACTCCTCTATGACAACAATAAATATAACACGTGAACCAGAACCATCTCCTCAATGTCCTGATGATGCACCTCCATGACTTCACCTATGGATTACTGTTATTAATTTTAACAGGACCTGCAGCATTCTTTGTGAAGATCACATGCCATTCCCAGGAAAGCCAAGACTTGCAGCAGATTAGTCAGTGATTCCTGCCTCCATCCTCAGCCAGGAAAACACATCATGAAATGCAACCATGGATGGAGCTGCCAGCAACCACAGCCACTTCAGGTTGCCCAGGAGCTCAATACCTCCTCTGGGAAGAGGGATCCTTCCTTGCAAGGTCTTCTTTTTTTTTTTTTTTTTAATTTAATTTAATTAATTAATTTGTTTGTTTGTTTGAATTGATTCTATGGATCTGATCCAAACCTGCTGGAAGCACAGTTAGTGTCCTGAATTTGTGTGGCCTTTTACTCAGACACTGCAATTCAGCAACAGGCAGGATCTACAGTGAAACTCTAAGCTGCTTATGTGTAAAGATTAAAGAGTTGTTGAACCATGAGAAAATGTCCCTTTCATTTCAGTATTGATTAGTCTTGCACATACCCTGTTCAGCTAACTCTGGCTTCGGAGGGGTGGTTTGGTTTGGTTTTACTTCTTTCATTAGTTTAAGTGCCTTTGACAGTAATTTTCACTTTGCTTAACTCAATCAGCTGTTGATAAAATCCAAACTGAGATGCTGAGTCCTTAAAAAGAACCTGTGGGTTTTTTTCTATTCTTTAAAAAGTACCACTGCCCATATTTACTCTGAACCATCTGTTACACGCCTAATTAAAATATATTTGTAATGAGCTTATTAGTGCACAGAATATGTCCTGAACAGGATGTCAGTCAAGAAGGAATTGTTTTGGTAGACAAGATATCTTAAACTCCTATTAGTTTAACAAAATAATGCACTGGTATTTTCATCCTGCATAAAAGCAAATTCAGAGAGGGCAAGTATTCACATACTTTTTGTAATAATTTCCTCTTCAAATATGTTGCTGTTCCTTTCTAATACAGAGTCAGATGGCCTCTTATAATTGCAGTATCAAATCTTTGCCTCAGTTTTCAACTGCAGGTGATTTCAAATGATTAAAGATGCACAACAGGGAATAAACAAAAATGCTTACATGCAATTATTTTTAATTAGTATTTGGCTATAAAGTGTGTGCCTTCATAAAAAAGTCTGTTATTCACATAAACATCTGTTACCATACACACAAGGAAACACACTGTAAGTCTGTCATCACATCACCAAAACAGAAATACTAAGGAAGGCTGGACAGGAAAGCCAACACTTTGAGTTTTTAAACAAAAGATAGAAGCATAACTGCCAAAACAGACACTGCACCACACCTTTCAATTAGTGTAGTTCACAATCAAAGGAAGAGCTCTTACCAATGGAATTATACTTGAAAATGTTAAAATAGATGGAATTATTCTTTGAAAACAATGGAATCTGTAAGCACAAGACGATTTCAAACCCTTTACTAATTTTGCACCAGCGAACATAATCAAAACGCTTCCTGTTTGCACAGTATCTCTGGGTGCTCTTCTGACAACTTTTTAAAATCTTATTTTTGTTCATTATTTAAGCCCTCTCAAAAAAAAAACAAAACAAAAAAAACAACAACCAAACAACCCACAAAAAATCCCAAAACAACAAACAACAAACCAACAAACCTCTGCTGTGGCGTTAGCTCATAAATAAACCTGCAATGTTCAGTCCTGGCCTCATTTTACAGAAACCAACTCAGGGACGTTGACATATTTTAAGCAAGCCTGCGACAAACAGCAAAGTAAGGGAGATATACAGAGTGATATAAATTAATACCACAGTAATTGATAGGTGGAGATAAGGTTGCTCTGTGGAATACTGAGAATAAAATGAAGAGGAGGTGTGAGAGCACCTTGCACATGAATTACTGAATCGGTGGGAATTGCTGAGCTCCGCTGCGAGGATGCTCTTGGAAATGCTTGGCTCCTGGAACACCTCCAGCAGCCAAACTTAACACCTTAGTTCCACCAACAGAGGAATCTGCAGCATCAACCATGCAGTTTAAGAGCCCAAATAACACAGCTCAGTTTGCATGAAGATAAAATCAATTGTTTAATTAAAAAGCACATTTGACGGTATCTGCCAGTCGAGCCGCGGCGTTATCTATATTCGGATCTGAGGAGGAAAAATCACTGCACCTCAATTGTGGCTCTGCTGGGACCTATAACTAATTGTTACAGCAAAGCCAACCTGGGGGTGCTGATCATCAGAAACATGGATGGAGACACCACATGTAATCCTGACCCAGCACCTTGACCCATTAATTGTACACACAAATCTTTCTGCACATCCTGAGAGAGCTCATGTGTCTTAAAATCCTTCCTTCACGAGCAGTTAATGAACGTCCTCTGGGTCCAGCTTCCTATTCAGACCAGTACATCTTGGCCCAGAGAGAAGTCAAAAGTACCCTCAGAGTTTATAATGGCAAAGATGACCCTCTGCTGGAAAGCAGATCTGAATCTTTTCCAGCTCCCTTTGATTTACAAGCCTTCTCTTGCATATCAGCATTTCATATATATCTTCCAAAGTGTCAGAAATATGAAAGTCATACATTACATGCAAAGAATGGCCCAGTTCATTACTATCATTTTATTTATTTAACAAATACGGTATTTAATCAGAAGAAACTGACAGCTACAATTGTTTATTGCAATCATACAACACAACAATAAATAAACATTGCACATTAAGCAGTAGGTGGAAGGATAACTGGAAACATCCTATATAAAAAAAAATTCTTCCTAAGAATTCCTCACTAACAGACAGTATTTGTAAATCTATTGACAAAGAGCTCCAAAAAGACGGAGCTGTAAATAAAACACATGAGACCAGACAAGGTTGGCTTTGCACTCAGACAAGCAAATTAATTTCTGGGTTGACTCCAGAACAGAACAACCCTACTTCCAGTCAGCTCTGAACCAATACAAGAACGTGTTGCACCCTCACTTGTCACTAAAAAAAGCCACATGAAAGTCTGATCTGCTTTTTAGTGATCACTAATTTTACATATCATAAAATGCAAATCACCTCTTCTCAGTTCACATGCATGACATGGAGGGGGCACGTTGCAACCAGTCCTTACCAAACTCCGCTTCCCACTGGAGCAAGGTTCCCTTGTCAGAGAAACTGGACCACGCTATGGCCTCAGTCCTTGACTTCTTCTTGGTTTGCTCCTCTTTTGCTGAAGTGACATTCTAGTCTCAGCTTTGTGCATCCTAAATTTATTGCAAACAAGCAAATAAAATAGATCTCCACTCCAAAAGCTTCAGCTTTTATGTCTCCTCCCCCACTTTCTGCAAGAACAAGGCAAGCAGGGTGAGCTTTACCACACCACTCCTTTCCTAACTTTGCAAGAGTTAGTGTAGCAGCAGTGTGTCTCAATAACTGTGACAAATGGCTGGGCCTCAGAGAAGAAATAACCATTTTCCTCCTGAAATTTGCCGCAGAGCCATAGCAGGGCTGTGCTACCCTGCACCATATCGGGCTCCCCAGGTTGAGAATAAAGTCAGTACTTTTCTTTATTTCTCCTCTCTCTCACTCTCCACTCTGGTTTAAAAGCGCCTTCCATCCAGCTTTGATTGTTAAGATGGAGGGAAGAAGTTTCAACTCCTCATCCATCTAGGCAAACTCTGAAGGAAAAGGTAAGCAGATCTCTCCCAAAATGCCAGCAGTGCCTGGCTGGGACTGGCCACCAGCAGCCTGCAGACCTGGGCAGCCTCCCCACCCTCTGCCCCTCTCCAAGGACTGTATTTATTTCTGAACATAAAGGTCCTCATCATCACCAGTGGAGAAGGGTCCTGTGCCAAAGCCCATCGCACCTTCTGACAGCTAACACAGAACAGGGAGACCAGTGGCTGCTCAAGGGCTATTTCTATGTCTATTGCATATTCCTCAAATGTCACTTTTGCAAAAGAATCAGAAATGAAGGAGGAAAAACCAGATGAAATGGCTATTTCAGCTCCAGATGACTCTCCCCCTTCCACATGAGAGCCAGATCTGGTGTCCCATTTCCAAATTCCCAGGAAATAGAGCTCAGAGGCTTCAGTGGCTGTTAGAAGGTGAAATATTTCACTGTGGGAGCAACACAAGAGATCAAAGGTGAGAAGAATTGTTGAATCCCTGGGGTAACTGAGGCCAGCAGGAAGTCTAGGGCTCATCCCACCAACAGGGCTAATGACACAGCCAGACTCAATTCCTAGAGACTGGTCAGTGGCCATCCAGCTCACCCCACCACGGGGCATCAGCATCACACCAGGACAATCCCTGCCATCCCTGCCAGCACCCCTGAGCCCCAAACCCTTCACATGGCAAAGGTGAAGGGCCATCAGAGTTTGAGGAACCACAAAATAAACTGCCCAGAGGCACTGGGCAACTTCTGGCTCCTGCCAGCAACCAGAGAGACACCACATCCCAGGTACACATTCAGATAATGTTCTCCTGGGGTAAATCAGCCAGACAACAGCAAGCACATTATTAAATCCCTGAAGAAAAGGGCATTAGTTATGTTAAAGTTCAGGCCAAGATTAATTATTACAAAAGTTGAAAGAACTCAGAGATCAGACAAGACTTCTGAGCACATTAAACCCAGCCCCTGTTCCAAACCCTGCCAATAACACGACAGAGTCAGTATGTCCAAACACATGTATTTAATCTCTGTGGCCACAGTCTTTAAACTGAAATCCCTCAAGGTGTGAAAAAACACCTCTCAGTCTGAACTTACAGATAAGGAAAAATAAACTGAATTGCACCCAGAAGAGTAAAGGGATAAAGGAGCCACAGATGACAATGACTGAAAAGTGATTGTCTCTTCCTTGCTGAGTGGAAAGTGCATCAGTTCCTCAAAAAGCTTTGGTGGCTCCAGATATTTTAATTTCAAGAGGCAGGGCTACCAAAAGGAAAGAGCTAAAGCTCTTTAATTATTTATGTGGCTTAATGGTGAAGTTTTGTTTACTCACCTGCCATTTATTTTTTTTTCCAAAAAAGAGTTGATGGTAGTGACAAAAATATTAAAGCAATGTTTCCAAGACAGTTAAACCTCCAGCACAATCTGCCTGAAGGGGTTAAGTTGTAGCTTTAAAATATTGTTTCATTGCAGTCAGTAGGAACTCATTGCCTTCTATGAATGAGATACTTCAAAAGCATTTATAAGTACTAATTAATTCAAGTCCTAGAGATAAACAAAGCAGCAAGTACCAATTGTGCCTGCAACTATGTCAGCTTATTGTGAGGGCTTCAAGTGAGTGTCACATCTTTGAAGAAGGAATTTCAATTCTTCATTTTATAAATTAATCTGTATCCAGAAACCTCTTATTCCTCTAACATACAACTTAAAAACAGGATGTATTTGGGACTTGCCCATTGAGGGAAACATGAAATAATGCTACAATACTTGGTGTCTACTATTGTGCCAAAAAAATCTCCTGCAACTTTTGTGAAGTTTAACTCAGATCCAGCTGATTCCTTGAGACTGGAATGCCACTTCAACAACAAGTGCTATCTCATTTCCACCACCATGGAGAAAAATTACAACTCCAAAGCAGCCTGGCAGCCCAGAAGACAAATACAAAGACTCCCATGTTATGTGTTTGTTGCTTGTTTGAATTTTTTGGGTGTTTTGTTTTTTTTTAATTTGTTTTGGTTTGTTGGGGTTTTTTTTTTAAATCTCATGATTACAAAGCAGCTAGCTTGACGGGTCAGGGAGGAGGCTTTTATCAACCCATTCATTAATGACAAGCATCACTTGGGTTTATCTGAAACTTCCTCCAAAGCTTTGCACTGGGCTGCCCCAGGTGCTGGCAAATGTAAATGCCCAAAAGCAGTACACAGGCCAGGGAAGGAATAATAAGAGCACAACTTTTATTTGCTTTGGGAATACTTAGGAAACACAATTGATTTCTGGAGAAATCATGAGGAAACACAGTAAATATCCTCTTGGAAAAATAAGGAATATTGACATGCAGTGTCCAGGCCACTGGTAGTATTTCAGAAATCTTACCCCTGACAGCTGCTTTCCTTTTTGCTGTTATTTTAACCAGTTAGAGCAACAAATACCCTGGTTGCAGAACTCCCTCTGATTCTTTAAACGTCAGAGGTTTCACGTTTCTCTTAGAACTGGGAGAATCCCAAAGAATGACACTTTCTGTTCCCATTTTTCTGATTATCTGCCTTAACATTTCCCAGAATTAGGCAGAGCCTCCAGTACCCTTTGTAGCCAGCACGAGCTGGAGGATTTTTTCCTTTTCCAGCACGGGGCTGTCACATTGGAATCCCTAAGAACAGTTTTATTTAAATGTTTCAGCAAGAAGACTTGTCAAGCCTCTTTTTTTTCCTGCCGCGTCTATCTCCCAGTCCCCTGGTTTCCCGTTTCCTTCTGCTGGCCGGGATCCACAGGAGATGACATCTCATCACTGATGAGCTAACACCACAGAGCCATAAAACCGTTCCCTGCCTGCTCGGAGGCACCTCCATGTGTTCCTTGCAATAGGAAATAGTCACATCAATGATATTTTAGAAACTCCCCTTTTTTTTTTACGCATGTATTTCTATTTTTCTGCTAATCCCTGACTACCTGGTGTCGCTGGCCAAGTCTTTGCACAACCAGGCTGGGTTGTTTGTGGGGGCAAGGACTGGTCCTCACTGTTTTCTTTGAAGATTTGAGGCTAATTTGCTAGGAAAACCACTAAATGATCACTGTGCTGAGAATAATAAATCATTAACAGCCAAAACCTTCCCTTCATTCTGGCAAACAGAAATATTTATATGGATGCCTAAGTAGTACAGGAACCATCTGCACCCTGGGGGGGATGTTTGCTCCAGCTCAGACAGAACGGGGTTGGGAAATGTTTGGTAATTTCCTTACTCTGCTGCTACACACACCATCACAGGCATCTGCTATATGCATAGTAAAATAAATGTTTACAATGTTACTCATGCAATTCATTATTTTATTTTATTTTTTCTATTTTTAATCTGTTCCTGTATCATTTTCAACACAAGCCAGAGTGGCACACGGGTCTCGGGTTTAAAATTTCCTCTTCATTTATTTGTTTAGGGTTTGCAGGTTCACTGTTGTCAGGTTTCACATAACCCTATTATAGCTGTGAATATTTTCCCTGCAAAGCTGAGAAGAATGTGGTGGAAAGTACTCCATGGCTAGTGAGGAGCTTCTTGTGGAGAAGAGATCCATGAAATTCACCCCTCTCTATGGTCACAGGCTAGAAACAAATATGCTTTTAGCCATCCCATTTGTGCCTCAACCTTTCAGCACCCTTGCCACTTATCACATTTTTCAAGGTCACCCACTAACACCATCTCCCCAGTTGCCAAATCGATACAAGCAGCATCACACTTCCCATAAAAACAGTTCTGCTTAAACTCAAGACCCATAGAAAAAAAAATAAATATATATATATATGTGTGTGTGTGTGTATATAAAATGACAACTTATCCTGCAACAACTCAGATGTGTCTTTAGTAAGAACCAAAGAACCCAGGTCATATTCCTTCAGGAACAATGGATTTACATGGTTAACTCTGAGTGAGCTCAAGAACAGACATTCAGGACGTCCCTTTGCCACCCAATTAAGTAAATTGGCTACTTTTAAGCAGGTTACCAGGCTAAGCACATGGTCAAGCACTCTGATGGCTCTGGGTGTAGCACTCTGTGGCAGATGAGGCTAATGGAAGCTGCCCTGGAGGTGTGGAGGCTTTGTTTGGGCAGAAAAAGTAATACCCACTTTGTAATTTAACTGTTTCCTCAACATGAAGACCAATAACCACCAGTGTTTGCAAAAGCCTTTATGTAGAACATTTCTCATTCAAGTACCACAGCCAACTTCTAGATCCTCCTCAGGCTTCCCAGACACGTGCAAACCTGTCCTTTGTGGCTGTCTGATGTGGATCCCAATGTCCTGACAGCCCACAAGCTGTGTTTCCACCAGAGTGCTGCAGAATTTTGGCCCCTGGTTTCGGATACAGGGCACCTGTTTCTGGGAATCAGCCCACAATTCTGTGTCTGTCCAGTGCAATCTGCAATTGCTCCAAGGGCTTATTTACTATTTCCAAGATGAGATGTCTTTTACCTGTGACCTGAGCACACTTTGGAGAGGGGAAAAGCACTCCCATTGTAGCATTCTGGAATCCCCAATTGTCATTTGTATCAAGCTCCCACTCTGCATTTGTGCCATGGAGTGGGCAGTTCCCACTCTCTGCCCCCCCTTTCCAATATTCCCTTCCTATCCAATGGGTCCCATAACCAGGCCGAGTCTCTGAAAGAGATTCAGAAGTAAATCAAATATAATTTACATAAAATAAACCTCTCCTGACTGTCAGCTTGCCAAAATGGATTATTTACTCAAGTCTTGTTGTTACATCGTGTACTTATACTGGTGCTGTTGTAAGAGCCATGATGTTTGCAGCCCATTAGTAACTGTCACAGTGTAACTCCTGCTACAAAGGAAGGACACAGGAAAAAATACCTACTACATAGAAACTGGAAATTGGATTTGGAAGACATATTTATTCTGAATTCTGAGTCTGGTTTGTGGGGTGATCTGTGGCAACCCACTTGCCTGCTCTGTTCTACACCTTCTACTTCTGAGAAGCTACACAAATAGTGTTTTTTCCCCCTTAGGAAATGTCATTGATGTTATCAGATGGGGATGGCCAAGTGCAAAATTACAGCCATGCACCTTTCCTATGGAATAATCCCAGGATCCACCTGAGGAGCCATCACCTGCCAGAGACACTTGGCTCTCCTCAGGCAGTGGAAGGCAGCACCTTTCCCACCAGGAAATAAAGCCTTCAGGTGGGAGCAAAGATTAACTTCACTGCCTAGAAACAGCAGTGGGAACACTGGGATAACAGCCCAAGGAGAAATTCCAGGAATGTTATAGCTGGACCACTTGAGTCTGGGTCTTTTGAAGAAGCCAGACTGCTGCTCAGCATGAGCTCACCTTAAAAACCCCAGGCCATTATCTCCTGTGCTGGATGGGAGCAGCTTTCAGCTCCAGGGCTGCAGCCCTTCCCACAGCCCTGAGCCTGTCTCATGCCCTGCACAGCAAAGAGGAATCTGTGGATGTTTGTGGTTTTGATTGTGCTGAGATTCTTAACTTCCTAAAATAGTTCTGAGCAGCAAAATTATGTTCCTGCAAAATTCAGATTCCCCTCTTACGGGCAGCAGCTGTTGAAATAACTGCTTTACAGTGTAATCCCCTTGTTCAATAATTCCTTGCCTTCCAATGTTGCAATTTACATTTTTTGCCAAGGAATCAAACTGGCACTTAAGAATGAGAATAACTGAGGATCCTGCCTTTGTCTCCAGCCAACTGATATCCTAAGCCCTGCTATGACATTATATAAATATTCAAAAAATGCTTCTGAATACCATAATTTCTGCAAGTCTCACAAATGGGGAATTATCCAAGTAATGGATTATGAATGGAGTAGTAATGTATGGAAACATTACCCACCCAAAACGTATTAGAGCTCCCAAAGACTCAACATGAAACAAAACGTGTTAGAGATTTAACAAAATAAAGCTGTCTCCTGAGAGTCAGCGTCACTAATTCGCATAAAAGACTCCAGAAAGGTGAAAATACATAGACATACTGTTTATCAGAAGCTGAAAAGTGCACTCAAGAAGATCTAACATAAATAAAAGACCCGCTAAGCCAACTATAAGCTTTGCAAGTTTAAACTGATATCTTGAAGCTTGAAAACCAATCCAAGATTTTAAACATTTGGCGCGTTTATCAAGGTGAGCCTTTCTGCTCACCAGCCCCATGATCCACAGTCATGTTTCTATTTTGCCTCAATAAAAAGTTTTAAAATATTTTAAGACAGCTAATATGACTATTTTTGGAAGGAAAGTGCTTGAATAAAATGAAAAGCACTGATGAGTTGCCTACTAAGCCCAGGGTCACTCCTGCACCCATGCCTAAAACCTCCCATGCAAAGTATACAGAGGTGCTGGCAGTTTTAAAAGCCATTGCTCAACCCGTGCCTCTGCCCCTGTCAGCATGCCAGACCCTTCAACCATTTCTTACTCAAGTATCCCTTCCCCACGTGAGTGGGACAGAAGTGAGGATTGCTCATCTGGGAAGGAGTTGCAAAACTGGCTGTGGAGGTTGCAGCCCCTTGTGCCGGGGCCGGGCGCGCGGGGACGCGCGGCAGCGAGGAGCCGGCCTGTCTTCTGGGAGAGAAGGTTCTAGGAAGGATTTCTTAAGCAACTGACAAAGATCTCATTTGCCGCCTTTTAAACAATCAAATACAGACTGGAACAACAACAATGGGGCTTCTTCTTTGCGTCATATCTTTAAACTATAGGAAACTTGCCTCTTGGCAAGTTTGGGTTGGCTGGGAGCCAGGAGGGATGTCTCCCTTCTCCTCCTTTCCCCTATTCGCTCAATGAGCAAAATAAAAACCTTTTGGTTTCTCTTGGTTTGTTTTTAAGTGAAGCAAAGCAGAGGCTGAGATGGGTGGGTTCCTAATTGCACTGCTCCTGATGGGCCTCCCTCACAAACAAAAGTTTATGAAACCCATGGAAAAAAAAACCAGAAAGGCTCATTGTCTTCAACCAGCCCCAGTCTGGGGTCTTACAGCTTACACTGAATCAATTATAAATGTTCTCAGTACTATATTTTCCTTGACTTTATTAAAAACAGTTAGATTGTGAGGTTGAGAGTCACTCAGGGTCAGTGGGAAGATAGGGAAAATGAAACTACCATGGGAAGAAAAAGCTTTCTGGATGCTTGCAAAATACTGTGATCATATCATATAAAGAAGAAAATATAAAACGGAGGTGCTGAAGTTATTCTCCAACTAGAATCCTATTAATCAGATATCACTGAAGCACAGAGTTACTCTGGTTTTGCAGCCAGTCACATGGAAGCTTTTTAGTAAGACCTGCATGTCTTCTGTGGACTTCAGATAATTTCATGTTTCTGAATGAGCTGGGAGGAAGCCAGACTTTGTGAAGGACCCAGAAAACTGTGGAGCTGGGACTGTTCCACACCCACCTGTCCCACTCGATGCTGGGGAGATGGAAGGCTTGTGGGTGCTGTGAGGGACCCTCATACCCCAGCAGAAACCAGGAACTTTGCACAGGAATACGCACTATGTCTTCTCTGAGACTTCCAGTACCCAAGGGAGCTACAGGAAAGCTGGGGAGGTGCTTTTGACAAAGGCAGGGAGTGATGGGACAAGAGGAGACAGTTTCAAATTGAAAGAGTGGAGATTGAGATGAGATGTTAGGAAGAAATTCTTTGCTGTGAGGGTGGTGAGACCCTGGCCCAGGTTGCCCAGGGAAGCTGTGGCTGCCCCATCCCTGGCAGTGTTGAAGGGCAGGTTGGATGGGGCTTGGAGCAGCCTGGGCTGGTGGGAGGTGTCCCTGCCCATGCAGGGGGTTAGAAATAGATGACCTTTAAGGTCCTTTCCAACCCAAACCATTCTATGATTCCATGGTTTTTATACCCTGGGTCAGGTCAGCCAGGGGCAAGGGACTCTCCCCACGTCCAACCACCAGGGCAATCCCAGAGCAAACCCAGGGCCCAGTGTGGGACACGTTCAGCTCCCCACTAAGCTCCCCATCAAGCCTCAAGGCCCCCAAACCTGGGCCAAAGTTTGTCTGAGGTTTGCAACTGCCTTTAATAGGAGCAAGGCTTGGTCCTTTAAATAGGTGCCATATTTATGGAGCAATGACGAGCCAAAATGTAGGG
>NW_009953387.1:317029-343147 GCF_000747805.2 Chaetura pelagica | reverse complement strand
TTTGAAGACAAAACAAAGTCTGATTTTCATTAAGTTTTGCACGTATATATCAGGGGTCCTCCTAGGGACTAAGGAATGAATGCACTTTGTTTGAACTCTATAGTTATTATATACTCGTTTTTATTGATTTTTTTTTGCCTGTAATTCTCAATATAGTTCTATTGTGTTCATGGAAAAAATATTTATTTTTGGTCCTACCATTTTCCAATATACTTGTTTTCATCATAATTGTTTTCCTTCTATTACAAATGCTGTGTGATTACTGGTTACATCTTCCCAGCTTTCTAAAAAAAAAACCAACCCCAAAACCCAAAAATATGGCATGTCAGATTAATTATTTTGGTCATCCTGAAAAGGCAAAATGAAAACAAAGCATGGGTCAGTGTATGCAGTATGCTCTCCAATGTATATTTAGAGTTTCCAACAGTGCCCTGCCCACATTTTTGGAAGGAAAACTTGCCTGTGAAATAAAACCTTGTGAAAAGTTAGCCTTTCTGTTTCAAAATGTTTGCATGGGGAAAATAAATTAGGAGACTAACTTGTCACCTGAAATACCACTCAATTCTTCACCAGTGCATGGTTCCATCAGCTTCAACAGGTTTATTCATAAGAGCAGCACAGGAAGGGCTGGCACCAGCAGAACATCTCCCAGCACACATACCTTCAGCTGGCACTGAGAAAGGGAAAACCTGGCACTGCCCTCAGGCTGGGGAGTGAACCCTTGGGCATCCTTCCCATCTCAACCCAAACACTGTTCCACAAGAGTTCGATTCAGGCCCTCCAGAGCTGCAACCCGACAGCTAAGCCGGAACACAGAGCAATTGGGGTTGGAAGGGATGTCTGAAGATCATCTAGTCCAACCTCCCTGCTGCAGCAGGGTCACCTACAGCAGATCCCATGGGAAAATGTCCAGACGGGCTTGGAATGTCCCCAGAGAAGGAGCCTCCACAACCTTTCTAGGCAGCCTGTCCCAGTGCTCTGTTGCCCTTCCAGTAAAGAAGTCTTTCCTTACTTTTAACTTGAACCCCCTGTTCTCCAGCTTGTGCCCATTGCCCCTTGTCCTGTCACTGGACACTGCAAAAAAGTGACTGGCCCCATCCTCCTGACACCCCCCTTTAGATATCTAGAAGTGTTCATGAGATCCCCCCTCAGTCTCCTCTTCTCTGTGGCTTTTGCAGATCACCCAGCACAGGCTGGCCTCAGAGGAGTCCTGTGGCCACCCTGGGCTCTTGGTAAATCTCATCCAACCTCACTCTGGCTGAAGCTTTGGGCTGTTTGGGGAAGGACCTGCAGGAGCAAGGAGGGAGGCTGGAGGTGTGAGTGGCCAGGGGAATGCATGAGGGAGTTGCAGCAGGGATGAAAAGCTGTAGCTGGTACAGCTACGGGAAGAGTGTAGGGCCATGAGGGAGCCATCTGGGAAAAATCATTTTATTTATAACTTAAGTAATAGCACAAGCCACACAGCAAATCGATTTGCTTTTGGATTCTAGCTATTGTCTGATTGCCCAGACAAACAGCATCCAGTTTAAGTGGAGTCCACAGCAGTAATAACAAAGAAGGAACACAATTTTTAATTATATTTCTAGAAGTCTGTATAAGTATTGCAGAACCACATAAAAATGATTTTCTTTCTTTTTTATATATATATATATATAATTATTTTTTTTTTACTAACTTGCAGTTGAAAACGTGTCATTAAAAGCTATGAGTCTGATTTTCTGCTCTGCTGGTCAGGATATTAACCAAAATGATAAAGTATTCATTCTTTGAGGGGAGAAAAAGTAGAAGGAAATAAATGCTGAAGGTTTCATGCTGGAGATATTATGAGAATGATGCTAAAATGAGAAACTTCAAAGCCCTTTGCTTGTTGGTCCTGTGGTGCTGCAAGCAAGTGCTGGAGCAAGAAGAAGAAAGATAGCAGGGAGTGAACCAGGCAACAAAAATAAGCAAGAAAGGAAAAAAACAAAACAACCCATGGAGAGTAGGTTGGAAGCCCAATTGGCACGTTGTTTTCCAGCTGTTCTGCCATGCCCAGGGCAGGAACAGCCTGTCAGGCTCTGGCGTGGAGCACGGGATGCACCTTGAGGAGAAACGTCAGGACGTGGTCTCTCATCTCACCAATGATCCAAATTAATTCCTGCTCTTCCTCTGCTTGTGTCTTTCCCTAATTCAGCAGGCTTGACTTCATCCCCACTGCAACTTCCATTTATTTGTAATCTTGCTGCTTACACTCCACTGAACAATAAAAGAACAATAAACTTAATAAAAAGCCCAAGTGATTGGAAGTAGCTCTGGGAATGGCAGTCCAGTATGAAAGCTATAAATTTACTTGTATACTCATGACATTGTCAGCTAATTTTTATGAAAAGCCCATCACAGAACATTGCACCAAAACACTGTGATCACTCGTATGTCACCCATCATACTTCCCCTGATAACAAAACAGAAAATGCATCATAAAATGATACTTCAAACTACAAATTCATCTTGAAATGCTCACTGTATACAGTAACAATTCTTTCCTGACCTTGTCTTGCACCTGAACCTTAAATTAATCATTCTTCTTCTACAAGATTAAAGAATACCCAGTGGTATTTTTTATTGAATTTAAAAGCTAAAACTTCAACTAATAATAGCATGATTGTTTTGGTTAATATTTCCCTATTCAAATCTAGAGCTCGGGAAGTTGAGCAGTGCAAAGTGAGTAATAAGGGGTTTGGAAATAGGATTTTAAAATTATTTTTTGTACTTGGATCAGAAAGTATTGACTGATACTTAGAGGCTGAACCAAAGCCCACAGAAGTCAAAGGGAAACCCCTATTGATTTTAAGTGGTTTTGGATCAAGCCCTTAAGACCTAATCTCGAAAAATGCTGAGTATAATAAAGCTACAGAGGAGCTAAGGAAATCAAGAATCCACAAGACTAAATCCTATTAAATACATAGTGTTATCCTGACTTAGACTAAGATATTCAATTGGATTAATTAGGACAGACCTTCCAAGAGATGGCCAGTGCTATCCCATCACCCTTCTCGTGGGTGTGTGGAGGTGTGAGGAACAGGACACTGGCATGGCTCTGTGGTAGATCTAGATTTCAAGCACCCATTTACACATGTCCAACAAGGAGTAGTTAGTGAAGCAGATCTTCTCCAGGGAAATACTGGTAGTTTTTCAGACATGGAGCCTTTGCTTGGGGCTGCTGCAGAGTCCAGCAGCTACCAGGAGTAACGGGGCAGCAAACAGGAATTCAGGTTGTCAGCCCTCCAGCTGAATTCCTCTTCTGTCCTGGCCAAGAGGAGGAAGGATGAAGAAGTAAAGCCTCCCCCTTCTTACTGAAAGCCTCAGCTGTGGGTCACACACCCAGATGGCCCCATCCCTCCTGACAGGTGACCAAAAGCCCTCAGGTTTTATCATCAAACTTTCCCAGATGAACTTTGGCATGAAATACTGCAGTGAAAACCTCCGAGGCAAATGGGAGAGGTGCACAGGCACAGAGGGCTCAACACAAGCTGAAAGACACAATTTATGGCTTGAGAGGACTTTGAGGGAGGGAAGACAGCAAGGGCTTCTCAGAGCAGCCCATCATTCAGTATCTCACACTATCCACTGAACAGCTGCTTGTCTTGGGGCAAAAATCAGGCATTTTGTGCCAAGCAGGTCACAGGAGGTTATCCTTGCTGGAAAGGCTCAAGACAGACCTTCCCACTTCTCAGAGGACCTCTGCCTGGGCCTTCTGAGAAGAGCCCTGGTTGTAAAGAGCTGCAAGGTCAGACCCTGTAGGTGGGACCAACACATCCTCCCTAAGAAGGCACCAGTTTAAGGCACCTTCAGGCTTTCCTGCTCAGCAATTGCAATGTGCACCTTTCTTTCCCAAAATGTGGCCAAAAGACACCCCTGGAGATGCCAGTGTCTCCTCACTGCCTTCAGAGGAAACCTACTGCAACGAGCTTGGACTTGACGTCTCACTTTGATGGGATTGCAGAGAGATGAGGTGAATTCCAGTCAAATCTTGCCATTTTTTATTACTTTCTGACTGACACAAAACTCACCTAGGTCAGAGAGGTGATTTCCAGTGGCCTCCATCAGCAACTTGTTGGAGGGACAGTGACAAACTCCAAGAGTTTGGGCTTCTGGATTAAAAACATGGAGCAGTTTACAAAAGGCAGCATCCAAAGTGAGAAAAGGTGCCTGGATCTGACCCTGAATTAATAAGCACCATTTTATGTATCAGAAAATATCACATCTGACAGAGCTGCCAAAGACAAGTGCAAGTGAATTTGATAAGAGTTGGTTTTATTGTGCTGATAGCAGAGGAGAAAAAACCAGTGTTTTACAAAGAAAAGAAACTTGACATGGTATTGAGGATGTTTATTTCTTTTATCATATTATGTATGAATCTTTTATAAGTTTTCAGTGAACTATATTAATTAAAAATTAGTTCTGGGAATATTTTGCTTGTAGCCTAATAAGCTATTACGTCAATACAGATTTTCATGGACTATTTTAAATTTGAAATAAAGGGGTCTCCTGAGTATGTGCAATGGAACAAAAATGTAACAACAACAAATAGAATGCTTCACACTTTTTACTTTTGGAAGTTGAGGCTCGGAGTGCAGGTCTTGATTGTCTTTCTGAGTAATTTTTATGAGTCCCCTCTAAAATGTTTAATTATTAGTAGAAGTTTTAGGGATTCAGAGCCTGTAATGAGCTTGATTATTTTTATGATGGAATGTTGTGTTTTGGCCTGTATTGTGATCCAGCCCAATGCCTCCACACAACAAGGCAAGACTTTTCCACCCATGGTCCTTTGGATACCATGTTCCAGACAGGCCAAGGACCACACTGCAGTTATTCTACCCCCAGATGCTCTCGTCCATTGGAAGGCACAGAGAAGATAACAAAATAGGTGGAAGGACAGGTCCTGCCTCTCTGTGATTACACAGCTTTATTGCCTCTGGTGTTAAACCAGTCCAGCAGCAGTTCCTGCTTCAGGAAACCCACAAGAGCAGACTCAGATCATAAAATGTAAGGCCAGCAAAAACTCCCACTACAAGTTAGTCCTTAAAGAATTATCAAAAACTGTTGTTTCAATGACAGTTTTACAGACATGAGCATGTCCTTTTGACTTTTGTAATTGTAGTCAAATGAGAACTTCAAAAGTTTTAAAAAAATTAAATCGCATTTTTTGATGATTACTTTTTCAATTATTGCCTTATTTTTGTTCTTCCACACGTGGGCAGAGCCCAATGACATCTGAGCTGTGGATGTCCACGGGACAGTCTGTGGGTGAAAAAGATCATAAGGAAACTTTGTTGATGAATAAGTGACAAACAAAGTCAAGTTATTGGAGGCACCAGCCCTTCAAACTATGTCTGCACTTCACAGGTGAGTGTTACTTTTGTGGCCAGAAAATGAAACCACAAAAGGGGCTCTGTCTTCTGGAAAATTAACCCTAATTTGATAAATGCCAGCAAGTTAATGTTCCTTTGAGGGCCATAAATATGGTACTTCCTGGCTGTTTGCTGTCTAATTTTACTATTTCATTTTTAAGGATTTTTGCTCATTTAGCTTTTTTTTTTTTCATGTAGCAGCTTCCTGGAAGCATATCAGGCAGCAACCTAAGATGCACAAATGCTTCATCCATGGGAAGGATTCTGTGGCCTTGAAGGGAACCAAGGTCCTGAGCATGCCTTTCTTTTTCCCATCTACAGGCAGACACTTTGCAAAACCCAGTTTTGGGTTTGCCCCTGATCTCTCCAGAGTCATAGGAACACAACTGCAGCAGTGGGGTGAAGCATTTCCATCAGCCTGGCTCAGAGGTTGTCTCCAGCACAGCGAGGCAGCTGCTGACCTTCTCCAGTCCAAACCCTGAACCACCACTCCAGCCCTGCCCATCACTCCAGGCAGTCCATGACGTTCATCTAAACCAGTATAATTAATTATAATTATTTAGCTGCACAATAAGTCAAGTATTACACTGCTCGTTGATTTAACCTGATTCAGTAACCAAAGTAAACAGCAGTTAATTGATTTGCTCAGGTTCACATCAGCAGCACATGACAGTGAGTGGAATGAGAAGCGTGGCCTCCTGATTCCCCCTCCACTGGTTTATCCCCAGACTCCATCTATTTCTACTGCCTTAGTTAATACTTTTTAAAAAGCAAAGATCTACCAAAGGAAAATAAACATCACCCATCTTTGTGTTATTTAGTTTGCAGGTTGAAACACACTCTTCATATTCATATTAATGAGCTGCTTCTCATGAGGCAACCCATTAAATTTAATAGGAGAGTGAACATAAACCTCCCATGAAATGAAACAGTCGCAGTTACCTTTACATTGCCTTGAACGGTACACTCTGCATTCCTGCCTCATGAACAAGCTTGTACATTTTATTTAATGATAAACAGGTTTAATGACTCTCTTTATTGGGTTTTTTTTGCCACCTTTTTCTTTTCTCCTAGTTGAGTAACAGGATAACACCCTTCCCTGGGCACTGGCTGCAGGACGTGTGAAAGGTCACTGGAATATGTTACATGGTGTTTTTTTCTCCTTATTGCAGTTTTCCAACACTTTTTACAAAATCCATTATTAATTGGTGTGGTTTCTTGTTTGGATAGTGATGCACAAAGAATCCATTCACACTATTTGCTTCAGTGTTTGGCTGGGGCACCACTGGTCTTCCTCTTCTGAAAGGCCTGCTGAGTTGTTTCCAACCACGTTCTGAAATCCAAGCTTTTTGGCATCAAGATGATTTCCTCCCTTCTTGGTGCTGGAAAACCACCATCTTTGTTAACAATATTTCATTATTATTAAATTATTTTAGATGTCAAGCAAGATCACCTACAGCCAGGCTGCTTCTCCAAGAAAAAGGGTGCCACAAGAAGTGCACGTATGATCCAAGTGAAATCCTCAGGGTGTCTCAAAGGCATAACTGGCAGCAAGGATTTTCTCTGACTCTTCACAACAAAAATTAGAGCAATATGAAGTTTAGAAATACTACAGTAGATAAACTATTTGCAGTGGCTCCTGACCTGGTGACTCCCCACACCGTGTTAATTTTACAACTGTCACAGAATTGTTTTGGTTGGAAAAGACCTTTAAGATCATCAGATCCAACCATTAACCCAGCCCGGCCAAGGCCACCACTGACCCACGTCCCTCAGCAACACATCTACACATCCTTGCTGCCTGTACCACTGCAGGCTACTGGGATCATGCAACTAATTTTTAAGCTTCATCCCTGCAGTCCCTGAACATAAATATAACAGTAAACATAGCTGCCATCATGCCATGCCCCCAAAACAAGAAAGTCTGTGATAAAGACAGAAGTAAGCATAAGTCTCCAGGTTCTTCAACACTTCTGCCATAAAACCTGTTTCTTTCTCTGATCTCCAATTCTTTCTCCAATTCTTAGGTACCAGCCAGAAGGCCACCAGTCAGTGATGGTGCTCAGATTTCCTGACACTCCCACACTGAACATCAAGCAATGCTGACCCAGTTGGTTGATCCTCACCCTCTCTGGACCCCGTGCACTGCATAGGGTGAACACCAAGATGTGCAACAGGCTGACAACAACACTGTGGCATTTAAGGTTGCAAAGTGAGGTCCAACTGGAGCTTAAGTCCTGCAGCTTTCCTCCAAATGCTAAAAATGAAAAGCAAGGTTTGGTTGAAGCGGAAAAAAGCTGCACCTGGGAAGCCACTGTGTTATTCTCTTTTAATTTTCCTGCAGTCATTAGAGAGACATTGTTTCACAGTTGTTTTATTTTCCCCGCCACAGAATCACATCTCTATCAGCCTCTTCAATTTTGACTCCTCTGACCAACCTCCTCTTAATCTTTTGGGTCAGCAGAGCTGCAGCCCATGGTCCCACCACAGTGCCCTTTCCCTCCCACTGTGCACACATGAAAGCAAGTCAAATAGCAAAGGATCTTCATTTTTCACATGTTTCCATCTATTTGCTCCCTGGGTATGCTTACTTAGTCAGATCAGTATTTTTATCTCCTACTGTAAAAATGTCTAATTCAGAGAAGCGAGGGAGCACAAACCATTATTTAGAAAAATAAAAACACTGACAGGCCCATTTAGGGCCAAGATGTGGAGGAGCCATTGGCAAACCAAGGGGCATCAGGGCAGAAGTCCTGGGCAGACTCTGGGGAGGGGGCTGCTGGAGGGAGACCTCATGTGTGTTCCTGGCTGCAGAACACAGCTCTCAGGCTGCCAACATTGCCAAGAGGGAAAAAACAGGTAAGAAGAGGGAAAGGGACAGGAGGTGGAAGGGCAGGGTCTCCTCCTTCCATTCCAGCTATCCAGGAGCAAGGAGCTGTCATGATGCCAAAACCCCATAAGAGCTTAAGAGAGGAGGAAAGTACCTTGATCCTTGAAAAAAAAAAAAAAAAGGAAATTATTGTCTCAAAGAGTCTCAGCATATTTTTTAGAAACATTTGAGGACCACTTACATCAAAACATCCTGCTGTTCAGAACAGGTGGCTTACCAACCTTTTTTTCTCTGTAATTTCTTCCTGAAAGCTGCCTGGTTTATCTTTCAAACTCATGTGAAAATTACAAAAAAAGAAAACAAAACAAGCAGGAAAAGTGTTTATTGGAAGAGCTGCAGTCTTGAGGAATATTCTCCAAGGGAAATGGATGTTTAATTAAACTCGCAAGGCAGAGCTCACCCAATGGAGAGATGCCTCTGAAGTCCTGATGGCTGTTTCCTGGCATATATTACTTCTGGATATTTGTGACTTGTTTATCCTGGATAAGGCAGGTGTCCCCAGGCCTATTGCTGAGCTGATGGCACATGGAGAGGTGAGGTAATAGTTAAAGAAATGCAGTAAGTGCTACTGTAGTATCACTTCCATTTCAATAGTATCTTTCAGTTTCAGCTGACAGGCTGGGAGAGTTGGGGTGTTCAGCCTGGAGAAGAGAAGGCTGTGAGGAGACCTTAGAGCACCTTCCAGTGCCTGAGGAGGGTCTACTGGAAAGCTGGGGAGGGGCCTTTTACCAGGATATGTAGTGATAGGACAAGGGGCAATGGTTTTAAACTCGAAGAGGGGAGATTTAGGTTAGCTGTTAGGAAGAAATTCTTCAGTGTGAGGGTGGTGGGACACTGGCCCAGGGAGGTTGTGGCTGCCCCATCCCCAGAGGTGTTGAAGGGCAGGTTGGAAGGGGCTTTGTGCAACCTGATCTAGTAGGAGGTGTCCTTGCCCATGCAGGGGGGTTGGAACTAGATGATCTTCTAAGTACTTTCCAACCAAACCCATTCAATGATTCCATGACTCTTATTGATGACAGGAAGAAATGAAATCACATTGCACAGGGAAGCTTGACCTGCATTCACCGACACCACCGTGGATGCTGATCCTGTGGAAAACTTAGGATTTAATTTTCCAGGGTTGTCTGTGAATGTGTGCAGCAGAAACAAGAAGAATAAATGAAACACCAAGTACCTTTGTAAACTGAAGAAGGGAATTAGCAAATTGGTTAATGAAAACTTATTTGGGTAAATAATTCTTCCCTTTGGGACGGGTGGTCTTTATTCAACCTTTCAATGTCAGTTATCATTTTTAAAACAGCTTGACCTGGAAGCATACAGTTAAAATTGTGGTGACTGTTAATGACAGTTTTATTGGACACTATGCTTATAGTTCACATTTTGAGGTCTGTATGTAATTGATCTTTCTACCCTACATGAGAAACACTGCAATAAGTTGGTTGCAGCGCCGCATTATAGATATAGAGAAATAATAATGATGTCACCTTGAGATTCAAAGATCGTGGAATAGTAATAGTCTCCTAGCTCATTCTCCCAACTGTGATGACCTCTCCAGTACTAAATCTTAACAGTCTCAGCATTATTTTTGAATTATTCATGCTAGCCTTTTCCCTCACTACAAAATCAAGGAAAATGAATGCATCATGCTCTGTCAGCTCCACAGGTATTTTGGTAAAAATATAAAATGTTATTTGGTTTCAAAAAATCTGTGCAGCAATACAGGTCACTTGCTAGTCAGAACAAAAACAAAAATTCATATGCAGAAGACATGGGACACATTCTTTGTAAGTGTGAATGAGGCATTTGGAATCCCTGGAAGCTCCAAAACCTGAGTTTTGATTAATTGCATCTTCATCTGCAGGAATAAAATGAGAATTAAACAAGTATCAATTCACACAAACCATTTTTCTACAACTTTTGACAGTGCAACTTTGCTGTTAATTCAGGGATGGAGCAGGGTGACAAAACACAGAGAATCACAGATGGGGAAGAGAGAGACACCTTTAAAGGTTGTATTTACAGCTGACACTAGTGGCAATGCTGGGGTGAAGCAGGGAAGAACACAGACATCTCGTGAGCCGTGTCACACTGAGCTGCAGCCGCACCGCCGCGCGCTGGAGACAACTCGCCTGCTCCTAAAGGCAGGAGGTTGATAACTCTTCTAGATTATCAAACCTGGATAATAAGAGAGAGCTACAGTTTTATTCCAGTGATGGATCTCATAAAAAGTGCACATGGGAATAAAATAAAATGCATGTAAATGTAAACTCAAGCAGGTATCCTGATTCATCTGTAGCTGGTGACCTTTAAGTTCATGATGAAAAACAAATGTCAAGCTTTCAAAAGACAGGAGTATCCCTGGCTTTGCTGGGGATTTTGTATGCTATCACACAGACTGTATTAATTTAGTCTGGCATCAATAACCTTGAAATCAGGATTTTGCACTAAAAATCTAGTTTTATGTTTATTCAGAAAGCAAAGATAAAAGGCGACTTTATTTTAAGGGACCCTCCAGTGGCTACAGGGCAAACGGAACGGAACGTTGCTGACTTTACCTACCTTGCTGTTCAGTGCTAGCTCCCATGGCAACACATTTTATATGAATACAAAGAGTGTGATGAAGATCTCCCTTTATTTTGCTCAGAGTTTAATTACGGAAAAGTCTCTGGTCTGAGGAGTTATCCAGCATCCCTGGAAAGGCAAACACTCCTGGAAAGCATTGGTAAAAACAAGCTGCAAGTCCTCAAGGCTGACAAGGTGAGAGAAGGACTTCGTTTACCTACCTGTGAAAACAGCAGAGATGTTTCATGTTAATCCTGAGACAAAAAAACAGGTTAACTTAGGAATATCACATAATTGCTAAAGAAAAAACATATGACCAATTAATTACTTCTCTAACTCTAACAAAAAATGTTTTTATGCTACCATTGTGTCCTGAAGTAGCTGTTCAGCTGAAAGACAGTCAGTCTGAAGGTTTCACCTAAACACAGAAAGGACACTAGGAAATTGTAGGGGTTTTTTCTCCTTTACTTTTTTTCTAAAAGACTTAACATGCTTTTCTTTCTATGTTCTTTGTTCTGGCTTGTAAAGGGCCACTCTTACTGTGATGAACCTCCTGCCATATTTTTAAAGAAACAAAAGCCCACCCACATGTCAAAAAGAACAACAAAAACATTAAAAAAAAAAATTATTAAAAAAAAACCAACTGGTTTTAATCTAATTGAACATCAGCCAGGGCTGTCCCTGCCGCAGTTGTGCTGCTGTTAACATGCACAGCAAAGTGTCCCAGCAGGGAGAAACAAAAATATTCCAGACCAACGGGTAGTCCCAGTTAAAAATGTAGCGACAGCCAGAAATTGAAGACAATTAGGATTCACACCTTCCCTCCATGCAGCAACTTTGTCACTGCAAACTAAGTCAACTACAGTCACACAGAAGGCAGTTTTTCTCTTTGCCTGTAATTCATGCCTATTGAAATCAAAGGGAGCTTTGCCACTGCCTTCAGTGAGAGAGGGATTATCCCCTTCGTTTGGCTCTTTGTATTCATTTTCTACTGCGAGTGTGGATTTCTGATCGCTTTGTAATGATGTTTCTGCCTTTTATTCTGCACAAAATGATTCAACATTTAAGTGTTAGGCCAAAAACAGATTCTGTATTTCAAACAGTCTTGTCTTCACGTGATGTGTGGCTGAAAAGGGACAGACCAAGGACTCCACACCGCGGGCATGAGCCCTGACTCTCTGCTGTCGCCGTCGCAGTTCTTTGATGCACAGACATGCAATATCTTTTGAAACTGTGCAGGGTCATCCAGGAACAATGGTGGAGTCATTCCACCAGTGTGCTGGATTTTTCTTTTCTGATGGCACATGGACATGAAAGAGAACCTTATCTGCCTGCAAGAGCAAACACCACACTCGGATCCAGAGAGGGCTGCCCAAAGATACCACCAAGGCTCCCTTTGGACAAGGGCTGTCACCACAGTGAGAGCCAGCTCCATCCATGGAGCACTGGCCAGGAAGGTGGGCTGCATGACATAATAGCACTTTTCATCTCTGACTTCTGTTTCTACGATAGCCAGAGTTGATGGCCTCAGCAATCAGAGGGTATTTCAAAGCAGAACGTGCAGCCTCTTACTGCTCGGTGACGAATGACGTTTGACTTGGAAAAATGCAACCTAATATATCAAGGGGAAAGAATCTTAAACAAAGGTACTCGGTGCTGAAAGGAAACCTGGCCAGAAGTAAAGGCAAAGGGAACACAAGAGTGATAATAGCAGATTATATATGAGCAGCCAGAAGTTTTCAGAATTGTTTGAGGACTTCTGATGAGGCCCACGCCAACGTGTCACCGAGGAGGAGAGAGGGAAGAGGTGTCATCCTGTCACCAGACAGACCCTAACTGTCTTGCATGCAAACCTCAGTGGTTTCACTCATGCTCATTGCTATTCAGTCAATTCCCAGCATCAGATTCTCATTACTAGAAGAAACCTGTATCAAAAAGTCAGAAAAATTCAGCTCCTCATTCTTGGTCATTAATCTAAAAAGCAGCATCGTAGCGAGTTTAATCAGCTCTTTTAAAAATCCTTCCTGATTAATTCCATAACTATACATCTATTTTTAGGCTCTTGATATAAAGCCCACCGAATACTTGAGGGTAATTCCTGTACTTCTGTGTAGCCCAGAGGAATAGACAGCAGTAGACCTAGATCCCATTTTTAGCCTCCAGTTTCTATTTTGACACCAAACTTTCACTGAGTTGTTAAAAAAAACTCATATAAGCATCTTCATGGATAGTAAGTCTGTTGGATAAAGCTGTCTTTAATCTTTCTTAACAAGTTTATCTCCCCCAAGATGTGATTGTTTTTATTGTTCCCTTTCAAGGGTGCATATACATCTTCATGACACGGGATGCCTAAAAAATTTTTAAATCCCTTCATTCAGATTAAAAAGGATCACAAAGAAATGCATTTAGGGAGGTCTAGCAAGCCCCTGTTTTGGGGAAAAAAAACCCAAAAAGGGCAACTTCTTCATCCCAGGGAAGTCCCTGTTAAGCCATCCCATTGCACATCATCCAACACCTCTCAGGGCTGCAATGTTTTGTGCCATTCTGCAAGTTTTGACTGCATTTTGCTTCGACACTGCATCAGTCCTTACTGCTTTTCAGCTTTCCTTGCTATTTATGTCTTCTAAATGAAACATATGCTTTCAGAACAACCCCTTCAGAAAATTGAATATTTTCAAGTGAAATTTCATTTCGTGTTTCTGTGCTCATGCTTCTCAAGTGAGCAGAGCCTGGGATTTTTCTTAATGCAGAATATATATATTTATATATAATGTTATATGAGGCACAGTGATGATTTTATTCCAGCATAAATGTCATTCCCACATAGTAATTTCATTTGGACTAGTAGAAGTGGCTTTTTTTTTTTAGGTGTTTGCACCTAGTATTAATGTTAAAGTTTAGAATATTTCATGGCAGGATAATAACAGAGCCAATTAACTGGCAGAGCTGGATTTACAAGTTTCCATTGGAAACATTACATCCCTCCTACTCTTGCCATACAGCTAGAAAAAAAACCAACAAGATTTTTATTTTTAAAAGCCTAGAAAGATGCAGATGCAAGTGAAGAAACATGCCAGTTTCCCTTTAACTATTTATGTTGTCAGACAAATGCCATTCAGGACCTGAGCTGGGCTTGGGTTTGAGCAGCACTCCACATTCCTGAGCTCCTCAAATCTCGGGAAGGCAAAGAGAGGAAAACAAATAGCAGATGTGGGAATTGGGAAAAGGAAATGGTCATTTTTCCAGCGTGGGTCATGGAGAATAGATTAGTAAGTCCAGGATGGTTTAAACACTCTGGCACAAGCACAAGAAGCTGGCCTTTGCCCAGGACAAACACTGCCAAGTTCGTGAGAGTCGGGAGCTCCGCGCACGCGGCCGGGCGGCTGCTGCCAGCTCGGCGTGGTTATCCACATGCCATCCCGTGCCCTTGGCTCTCCTCTGCACTGCCCCAGCATCTCCTGCTTGCACCCGGGGGCTGCTGGACCGCTGGCTCCCGCTGAGGACGGGAGGATGGGAACAAAGCCAACCCCAGCTGCAGGCACAGCTCGCGCACCCTGCTTCGAGCATGCACGGGAGGCTTCATGGTAGGAATGCAGCCCAGATCTTCCCTGAGGAGGCTACAGGCACTGCTGGTTAC
This sequence comes from Chaetura pelagica, assembly GCF_000747805.2. Classification (NCBI taxonomy): domain Eukaryota; kingdom Metazoa; phylum Chordata; class Aves; order Apodiformes; family Apodidae; genus Chaetura; species Chaetura pelagica. The sequence continues at coordinate 328,668 of NW_009953387.1, read as the reverse complement.
AGACTGATGGCACCAAACCTGGCTGGGGAGAGCAAGGGCATGCTGGAAAGGGTTGGGGGAATTCTGGGCAGAGAGTTGATTTCCTTTTTATCTTTTATTGATACAGTAACATGTGATGCCACTTTAGGTTGTGATAAATCTAGGGGATAATTACTTAGTTCAGTAACTCTGAACAGGAATAGTGATTCCTCCCCAGCATCTTCGTAGGCTGGTGCAATATTTGAGCCACATTCCCACGGAGGAGACAACACTAATGCTGTGAAAGTGAAAATGCAGCTCTGGACACATGAGAAGTGGCCGAGCTCCGGTGGACTCAGAGACCACCCACCCACCGCACGACAAATGAGATGTCATCCCTGGTATCCCACAGCTCAGGATGTTATTCTTGTGCAGTCTCCAATCAATTATGTCTGTACAAAATGACTACACTCACTTTTTTTGGGTCTCCGGGAAATCTTTGTTCAAATTGAAGATGGTTTTCTAACAGGCTCCGCTCTTTACCCAATTTTCCAGCTGAGTTGACTGAGGCACAGGCAGGTCAAAAGGCTTACCCAGGGTCAGGGAGTGAATCAATGAGTTGGGTCAGATTAGATCTCAGCCTGTTCTTTGCTTTTCATCCTTTACTGTTACTGCTAGATCACCGTTAGAACCAGGTTAACAAAAACGTCATGGATGTGCTTTAAAAAGATATATTTTTCAAGTTGTTATCCCAATAAGAATTAAGTTCTTTAGACAGGACACTGTACAAGATTAGGTTTCAAGAGGTTAGACCTTTACTGCAAGGAATTCAATCTCCAGCACAACGTAAAATCACCAGCAGGAGAAATATTTTTACTACTGTATAATGAAAATGCAGCAAAGTAAAATTCACAGATCAAATGCTGAAGTCCTCATTCAGGTCAAGTTCTGCCTGGCTTTAATTGTATTTTGCCTTGGGAAAAGGCTTCAGATCTGGCCCTAAATTAGAATGCTGATCCCACGGCATGAATGGTGTTTTATTTACTTATTCCCTGAAATATGCTGCAGAATTCAAGCAGCAGTTAAACCAAAAAGAATCATTTGCCCAAGTCTGAAAGAACAATGGTATTTTTGAGAATAATGTTGGGCTACCTCTTCCAACCAACCACTGTGTAATTTGATATGAATTGACCAAAAAAACCCCAAACCCGCTCCCTCTCAAGGGACGGGTGTGTTTCCTGAGCTTGGGCACTGAAGGGCACCCATAGCACTGGATTTTTGGAAAAATGTAGCCCCCAGGCCCCCCCCTGTGCTGTGAGCTCCTCCCTTGCCAGCTCCCTTGGGACATGAAGATGTGGTACGGTCACATTTACGCTACCAAAACACAAACATCTTCTTCTGGGCTGGTTGTTCGTTGTTGGTTGTTTGCTTGTTGTGGGGTTTTTTGCTTTATAGGCAATAGGAAAAGATTGCCTTGGAAAGTCTTGTTGGGAATTTAATTTTCCTGATTTTAGGATTCAGACAGGCTCAATCACAGATGCACTGGAAACTCTTGGCAAAGTTCAGCAATGAGGAAGCTGCAGCTCATCAGCTCTCATCTGCAGATCAAAGCAATTCATTGGCAACATGAAAAGACTGGGTTTAAAAACTAACAGGATACCCTTAAAAAAAATAGTAAAAGAACGAGCTTAAAAATTCTGGGAAGAATGCATTTTGAGTTTGAAGCAAAATAAAAACAACATCTAAAAAGCAGTATTAAAAATATCCTTAGACTCAAGAAAAACATTTGTATTTGTCCAGTGTTGAAACAATATACTGATCATAATGATCTCTACTCCATGTTCCAGTTCAGTATCAAACTATTCAACCATGATACTGGGTTAAATGACACTGATTTTCCTCTTGCACTTCTGCACAAGCCAGTTGAAGCTAAGAACAGGCAGGGGGTGACAGAGATTCGAAGGAGGCATCCTGAGCAGAACTCAAGTTAGGAACTTTTTAAGAAAGATCTGCAAATACAGGAGGCAAAACAGTTGTTCACAGGCTCCTTCTGATTCCTGGCACCTTACAGCATTGTTAGAAATATAAATGTTACCTCTCTTTTGACTAGCAAACCTCCTTTCTTATTCCTCAGGCTTGCTCTGGAGCTGCCTTTGCCTATGTCTCGTTTTTGTCAGAGCTGGGAGCACAAGGAGGCTTCAGCAGATGCCTGACCTTTTCAGGGTGTGCATTTTTACCTTCACCATCTAGGGACTTGCTTATGCTTGAAATCTGCTGCAGGTTAACTTGAATTATTTCATGTTAAGGTGCTTAATGTCACAAACATATTTTTTTTTCCCCCTGTTGCAGGTCAGTTGGCATTTCAATGTGTGTTACGAAACTAACTTAGAAGGCTGAACATGCAATAGATTTGCCTACACCGATGTACATGTGGGAACAGCCCCATCCCAGCTTGGCATCTGGATTTGCTGACCATGGGATCAGCCTCTCTCCTCACCTTGGCATGGAATACCACCTCAGGACCATTTTGGAGGAATGTCACCTCCCAGGAGTCACGGGGCCACAGGCTGGTCCAGCACACTGAGGCCAGGGGACTTCCCAGCCCTGCTCCATCACAGCCCTGGTTATCCAGTGTGCTCCTCTGGTAACAGGCTCCTTCTGAGAACAGGCAAAGATAGCAGCCAAAGGGATTTTTGCCCATTTTTATATTTATAAAATAATTTGAAATATATATCTAGTATATACAATATAAACTTAGGCTGCTGTATGAATGGGCAGCTGAACCCAGACCCAAGCCAAGACCACGGTGAGGGACAGGAGTCCTGCCTGTGTATTATGAGTCAATTCATGCTGTGGACATATTTAAAAGGGAAAACAAGACACGTATTTTCACACCCCTTCAGATTACTGCAGAATTCTGCTTACCTCACAGTGTACATTGTATTTTAATACACATGTTAATAAAAAACAGAAGAAATAAAGACTGCCCCAATTTAGAGCTGAAGTTGCCACCAGTGCAGCTGAAGTGGGTTCCAGCTTCTATCCAGTCATGCTACTTGGAAAGGAGCTGCATTTCTTCCTGCCTTTCCCTTTGCCTTTCTAATCCCACAGAAACCCTCTTTAAATATGCTTTCTTTAGAGAAGTACATATGGAGCTACTAGCCTGCCTTTGTTAACCCATCCTACTGCCAGCAGTTCATTCAAGTCCTCAATTAACCATTTCTCTGACTTGTCAAAACAGCAATTCCTTGTTCCTTTTTCTTTCACTTCAAAGGAAAAAAAGAGGCAGATTTTATTGTCACTACACTGAGTGCTGTGGCTGAACAATGAAGTTGTTGTTTTCTGGCTCCTTTTTCAACACGATGACTACAAGCAGGACTGAACGTTAACTGGAAACTTGTCCAAATTATGTTGGAGAAAAAAGATGCTCAAAAAAGATATAAAACAAAGGAAAAGAAGGCAGTAAAGACTGATCAAGGGAACAGAGAAAAAGACAGGGATTGAGTCTCACAGGCACAACTGATAAGAGCACTGCAGCAGCAAACTGCTTTCCTGGAGAACATATTGATGCTGGATGGCATCAGAGCTTAATACCAAGTACTTCTGCAACAACTTCAAAGCAATATTTCCCTGAAACAGGTAGTTTTCCCAACACTTGGTGACAACAGACAACAAAGAAAATAAAAATCATTCTCTTTCCTACCTCTCCTACTAAGAACAATTTGTTCCACCACACTGTAGTGCGTTACACAGACAGTATCTACCACGTACTCAAGTGAACAACACTGAAAGTGACAAAATAATCTGCACTCTCAGATTATAACAAACATTACCTGTGATAATTTTTGTTTGACTATGGCCTTCCAGGCTTTTGCATGGCTTGCAATGTGCTCATATATTTGAGCCCTTAAAACCAAAGGATGAGCATCCCCAGTTACTGCCTTGCCTTACAAACACCTGCAGGGCTCTCCTTGCTCTCTCAAGTCCCTGATGTTGCTGCCATCTCAGCACCTTCCTTTTCCTGCACCATATGGCTAGTCTAACCTTCATGGGCTTGTAGAAAGAATCTGGGAGAAGCAAATTATCCCATAAAATTGATATTTTATGATCAAATGAAGCCCAGTGAAATCAGTGAGACTCTTCCCATCAGCTTCAAACCGCATTTTACATGGCCAATGATTTATCTGAAAAAAACCCTGTAACTTTTCAAGTTCCAGATCCATGACCCTTCCTCTTGAAATCAACAGGATGGCTGGCACTGTCTCCTTGACAACATGGCACTTATTTGCCCACTAGGTTCACTAAAAATGAGTCTAATTTTCTGCTTACAACTCAGAAGCACATTGTAGTCCTGAGATGCCCAACCTGCTCTGGCTGAGCTGGGTCAGTGTGGAGCTGGGCTGTCCCTTGGGCTGGTGGGCAGCAGGGTGGGCAGGCTGCCTGCATAGCAGCGTGGGTCAGGCAGGACCCAGAGGGGGAGCTGCAGCTCAGAAGCAGCTTCCCAGGAAAGGGGTGGGTCTCCCTGAGCTCCTCAGCTGTGCTCTCCAAACCCTAGCAGCCAAACCCTGAGGACAGCCTGAGACGGGGTAACATCTGCAAAACTGCCAAGTGCACATGATGTGAACCCCAAATAACACAGCATTCGTAATCTTTCACTTGCAGGCTCCCCTCAGTATGGATTTCAACCTTGAGCCTTGGCTGCTCTAGGCTGGTTGGGATGGAATAGCTTCTTCCACAAGGGCATGTAGTGATAAGACAAGAGGTAATGGCTTTAAACTGGAAGAGGGAAGGTTTAGGCTTGACTTAGGGAGGAAATTATTAAGTGTGAGGGTGGTGAGAGCCTGGCCCAGGTTGCCCAGGGAAGCTGTGGCTGCCCCATCCCTGGCAGTGTTGAAGGGCAGGTTGTATGGGGCTTGGAGCAACCTAGGCTGGTGGGAGGTGTCCCTGCCCATGCAGGGGGTGGGACTGGATGAGCTTTAAGGTCCCTTCCAACCCAAATCAGTCTGTGATTCTATGATTAACACTGAGTACCAAGGCTCAGATCTCAGTCTTGAGCTCCTGGTCACCTCGGTCATGGAGGTCCAACAGCAACTCTCCAGCCTCCTCAGGGACTCTGCTTCCCCTCAGCTGCCCAAGCACACAACCACTTGCCATCAGATTTTCATGAAAGCACAAGGACAACGAGAAAATGAGTGACAACAGGTAGGACCAGCCTACACTTTGTGCCTGCTGTTCTGCTGGGACTGGTTCCCATTGTACTGATGGTGCTGCCACCCATCCCCAGCACGCGGATGTGACACACATGGGCTGACCCAGGGGGAACCAGATTCCTTTAATGCAGACACTCTCCATAACAAAACAGACACATTTCTACCTGGAGAGAGTAATTCAATATTACCAGTTTGGACGGTTCTTCAGTGGCTACGTGATGAGGTTTGCTGGCACTTGAAGATTCCACGAGGCTGGAGTTACCCGTGCAGTTTATAAAATCACACAGAATTCATACATTTTACATAGACAGGCTCCCTAAAGTGTCACACCGTATTTTAGCATCTGAACTTGCTGTGATTCACTAAAAGAATCCTGCTTCTCTGCAGTGGATCTTGGGCTCTGCAACCTCCTACACATGCATATATCATCATTGACTTCCAAAGGAGTGCTGTTGGCTTGAGGGACAGAGGTGTACCTCCTATAATGGTATATACTACATTCTGCAGCAACCTTTCTTCTCATATTTCAGAGTTGAAAAAGGCCTGTCAGAAAGGGGCTATTATGAAAGGGAATTTGAAGACATTCATAAACATCTAGACAGAAAATTGCATTTTCAATATGAGAACCTCAATAGTTAAGGCTACATTTGGGAGATCACTATGGCCCTCTTATTTTCTGCTTACGCTGTCAAAGTTTGAATTCATGTTGGGTTTTTGAGCAATTCAAACAAAGGATACTTTCATAAACATCCATTTCATAAACTACAGCATATCTAATTCTTTGGGTTCTGAAGGCTGAGCTGAATGTAGTGTTTGTAGTCTACTGAGAATATGTCTGGAAAACATAAAACAATCTACTAGGTAAGTTACAAAGCTGTTGACATAGGGAATGAAAATGGAAATTCTGCAGTAGGCTCCTACATCCCCAGTTTTACACTCTACTTTGCCTGATGTTAGTTGATTGGTGCAGTATATCTTGATGTTAGTATCCCATTTCAGAAATGTTCTGACATTATCTATTTGGCAGTTTGAAAAATAGTATCAAACTCCCAATGCTTTTGAGGGCACGTTTCAACACAGCAATCATCAGATCCATTTCCACTGGTGCAGGAGGCAGGTTAGGACCAACTTCAAGGGGATTCATTTCTAAGGATACAACACGTGAGCCCACCACGCACCCCTGCACATGCACACACAGCTTGGCTGGAAAGACCAAAGAGGAATTAACTTGATTTAATTTCCAGTGCCTCATCTGGGAGCAGGTCTGCCCCTGCAAAGTAATTGATGCTGCGAGTTCTGTGGATGCAGTGGCACAGATAATTGTTGGCAACCTCATCTGCCCATGGCATGGGAAGGAAGGCAACGAGGAGCCTTCAGTCAGGAAAAAAACAAAAAGAATCATGAAGGAAATTTTTCAAATCATTTACGGTGATTACAGAGATGGGCACATCTCTAAACAGGCTACAATAACCCAGGCACTTGAGGGATGTGTTATATTGCAAATATGCTTAATATGTCAATAGGAAAAAAATACGTGCTGTAAATTTTGCTGTAATAATTATTGGAAATGCTTGAGCCTTGATGGAATTTGGCAATAGCTGCAAAAGCTCCACTAAATATAGGACTCCAGACACACTTATTTTAACAGGAGATTTATCAGTGGTCTTATTGACCAAAATTTCTTCTTATTTAACATTTGTAAGCCTTTTTACCCCACAAATTTCTCTGTAGCATAACAGATAAAATTTATAGTGGGGTTAGCTTCACCAATATTGTCAAAGCATTTTCCAACTGGAACAGAGCAGCCAGGAGATAACTAAACTAACCAAAGAAAGGCATATGAAACACCATAACTTTTTATGTTTCTGCCCTAAAGAAAATTCAGCCAATCTCTGCTAATATCCCTTTCATTTACACGGTTTGCTACGAGATTTCCCTAAAGGCATCAGTGGCTGGCAAACAACTCCCAGCACCTTGATTACAGGAAATCATATTTCTCCCAATGCCAAGTTTCTTCATCAGTATTGAAAATGGTTTGCCTACTAAAATACATTTTCTTAATGTACCAGTAATTCTAGGCTCTGAACCACCCAATTTCCTTCCTCTCCCAGTGCAGGAACCAGTTGTATTCCTGCTCAATATATCCGGACTCCCAGGTTACTTTTTGGATATATTTTTTCAAAGAAATGAGTCCATCCTTCCACATTTGAAAGGGGATTCAAACAAGCTTGGAGAATGTTCTGGGGGAAGAGGGTGAGAAGAAGTTTTATTAGCAGGGATTACAAATTATTTCAACCACAATGACAATTTAAATTTACAGATCTTTACTAGGATTACCTCGAATTTCAAGAATGGTGGAGATTAACTGCAGAGATCCAGACTGTTCACAGTTTTAGGCAAGGAAGATACTCTCCTTTTACTGAAGCTGCAGTGTTCTTTAATAATCTCAGTAGCCATTGGAAAAGATGAGCCAGCACCACGGGTTCTTACAGGTCTCCACGTTTTGCCTTCAAACCACTAGTCTGCTCCTACCCAGACAGAAGAATGAGCCCCAGAAACATCACACTTCTCCAGAAATACCCCTCAGACCTCTTTCCTTACACACAGGTCATATCCCACATCATCAAAATTTAACTCCAGACTTTTAAAGTTCCCAGCAACACTTGCACTCACACACCCTTCCAGACACACGCTCCCCTTCCCTGCGACCCAGGTGTGTGCTTCTCGCCATTTCACACCAATTAAAATATATGGACAAACTCCCACAATGTCCTGCAAACACAAGTCCGGTGTAAGAGATTACTTCTATTATTAAAAACCTGTTTTGAAACCAGATTCAGAGTGCCTTTCACACACACACACACACACACACGACCTCCTTCGGGGCCAATTAAAGCACATAACGTGCCCAGATCAAATCGCTCGCTCTGTATTGATGTGAACTTTCCAGATTTAAATGTGCAGGACACATCCCTGCTGTTGAGAAAATGCAAGTGTCTTGGCAAAGGAAATCAGAGTTTCTGGTTTCATTCAGCCCCCCTCTCCTCTTCTTTTTTTCTTGGTGATTCTGAACGTGAAAAGCAAGACTGACTGACTTGTTCCAGTGAAATCAGACAAGGTTACATTGCTGCACTTACTCGCAGCTGAGGCGGTTCATGGGGAGAGGTCAGCAGAGCATAGGAAGTGAAGGAGGCCAGGTTCTGACTCAGTAAGGCACACACACACAAAGGCAGAAATATATTATGCCTGTGCTCCAATCTGACAATTTTCTCTGGGGGGAAATTAAAGAACTACAAGTGAGGTCCAAATCACAGTGATTTTCAATACTCCATTTTCCCTGAGACTCCATCTGTTTCTCTCTCAGCTAGCAAGAGGGTAGTTACAGCACCAGTGCCCAAGCCTCTCTTCCACAGCAGATGTTGCAGAAGGTAGATGCTTCCAGAGGTTAGCCCTTAAAAATGAATTTAATCTAGGTTGAAACAGTTGTGAATTCACATCTCAAGGACTTTAATAAAAAACCTCCTTTTTTAGTTTCCCATCCCGCCCGTTACACTCTGCGCCCTCGAAGTTCGTGTGTCTGTCCAAGCCTTGGTTTACTTGGAAGCAAATCCATGTGCTGTCCTGAGAAGGGCACTCTGCACTCAGCTGCAGCCAGATGTTCCAGTCCTGGGAAAATACTATCTTATACCTGAAAACACCACATAAATGAACGATGTCTTATAAGCAGGGGACTTAATAACAAAGAACTGGAAGTAAACAACTTGAATGCAAAACAAAGACATGAGACATAATTAAAAAAACATCTGAGATTTTGTATCTTCTTACAGTACTGGGAGTTAGAAAAAATTTCCACAAGCTTTAGGATGAGTGAACTAGACTGGGTGTTTCGTAACTGGGTGCTGGACTCTCCCAGGAAGAAAATTAAGATCTAGTGTCCCTCACAGCTAATTTAATAAAGACGTCTGACCAGGTATACCCACTAGGCCTAAACAGATGAAAAAGGAGATAGGAGGTCCTTGGCCAGTGACACAGATAAATAGAAAGAGTCTCTAATGAGGAAGAGCCTTGCTCTTCTCGTTAAAGGACAGATTAGGGGGAAATTCAAAAGTTCAGTGGTTGCAATTATAATGGTGCTTGCTTCAAGTAGCAAAGATGAAAATCTGGTCAGCAAAAGGATTATAGGAGATCTGAATGAGTTGGTCATAATTCTGAGGGCAGAGTGAGCACCCACTAGGAGTTACCTTCTGAATTTCATTTATTGACAGAAATACGTGACACTCCATGAAGTCATGAGGCCCCAGAGCTAGAAGGAGAAACTTCTCCTTCCTCATGCTGCAAACAGGCAGCTGAGGGGTCTTCACCAACACCCGGGATGCTGGCTTGTAAGTAAGTCTGGATATTTTACTTTGCCTACTCAAACTTGCTATGATGCAAACTAAAATCATATTAAAGATAATCAATTGTCAGGCTTCAGGGAATAAGGAGATAATCTTGGGAGGGGAATCAGAAAAGATTACTACATATGTTGGGAGGCTTCCACTTATAATGAAGTTTCAGGGGCTGGCTGCTTTTGAGAAAAGGATACCAGGACACAGAAGAGTTAACTCAGTTTAGTGTCATTTCCCTTTAATCTGACATTCTGAAATTTTCAAAATAAAACAAATTCATTTTTAAGAGAAAAAAACACCAGGCTGAATTTTTTCAAAGTGCTTAGAATGGTAAACTACCACTCACTAATACTGAAGGGCTGCTTTCCCACTGTGAGGATGTGCCATCATTATATAAATACATGTTTACAGATTTATGCAACATTAAAAAAAGAGGAGACTCTCATCGTGGCTCAGACTTGGACAGCTCAGTGCAGAGGCTGAGGGAGCTTCAGCCTGCTTCCACCCGCTGCACGGATGTCTCTGAGAATCTCCTCTTTATGTTTTGGTTTGGGCCTTTTTTTGGCCAAGCAGCAGACTCACCCATCTCAGTGCACAAACGTCCACCTCCCTTCCTTTTAATTCACATCATGACACAGGAGTTCAAAACGTCCGAGAGAAAAAAACCCCAAACGTTTAAAAAATCAGGGTTTGATACATTTGCTATTTACATTCTAAAATAATAGCTCTCTCTAGGGTATCCCATCCAGCCCAGAGCTTACAGCTGTGAAGAGATCTTTCATTTAGAGATGAGATTATGTTCACATAAGCCACTGCACTTGTACAGGGCACTTGGTGGCAGTGCCTTTTAATTGACCATTAATCTCGGCTTCATTAGAACTACTGAAAAGCTTCATTTTCTCTTGTCAGCATCACACAGTTGCACAAGTTTGAATCATCTTTTCACTAACAGCAACTGAAAAGCTAAGTAAGAGAGATGAGCTCCAAATGCATAAAAAAAGGAAACATGAACCAGGAGCCTGAAACTGGATGCAATTTATTACAAACACAGAATACCTTTTCTGATAATTTTCCTTTATTGTGTTGTTGTTCCTTTGCAGATTTAAATGAAATTCCCTTGGTGAGCTGTTCGTATCAGGAGATCTGAATCTGATTTTTCATTGTTAAACTATTTATTTTAATTGCAAGTCATCCTTCACAGATCACACAGATTCACAGGTCACCTGTCTGGTTCAAAACTGGTACGTTTGCAGGTTGCAATTAGCAGGGTGGTGTGGAAGCTCAGGACATTTTTACTATCTGAGAACAATTCCAACAGTGACTTTTTGGCCAACGCTTTTCCTAGGCAGACAGTGGAGAAAGACAAGGTGGAAAACATTCCTTGCTTACATTTCCTTGAGAGGCTCGAGGTTAACGGTCCAGAAAGCAAAAGGGAAAAACCAAGTGTCACATTAAAATGACTACTTCTAAAACCAGCAGGAGCTATTACACACCAGTGTGAGCCATGGCCCTCTGGTGAGGCTGCACCAAGTGCAACTATTGCAAGAGTGTTTGCAACTGCGTTGGGGAAAACCTCTCCGTTTTGGCACCAGATTTGGTTAAGTTTTTTCCAGAATCAGACTCAACAGACAGGAACTCAAGGCCATTTGGTTTACGGTGCTCATTCTCCGTGGAAAATAAATAAATAAAGGATTTCCAGAACTCTGTTACGGCTCTTAAAAAACTGTCCTGGTCTTTCCCCAGTGGATTCCTCCGTTCTGTGACAGCTTCTGAGTCACACAACGTGGCTTCACACACTTATTTATTTTTTTTTGCTGCTACAACTCAAGATGAAGATTCAGACGCTGCAAGATTCTCTGGCTGGGAAAACCAGTCAGTTCCTTGTCGCAAAGCACTTTTTGTTTGTTATTTTATGACCTCAAATAATTAAACACCACGCCGCATTCCGTTTTCCTGACGTTTTATTCCCTCTTATCTCCTCTTCCTGGGGGCTGCCATGGCCCAGAGCTTCCCCCCTGCACCCCCTCCCCGTCCCCACCTTCACCCCCAGCTACCAAGGAGTGACAAAGGCCGGTTCCCCGCT
>NW_009953387.1:308503-316461 GCF_000747805.2 Chaetura pelagica | reverse complement strand
GGGTCGTGAAGCTTGGAGCCCCTCGCCCAGGGAGGGGGGGCTGTGGCTGCTGGGGGAGCCGGGGCACGCGTGGGAAGTGCCTCGTGTTTCCGTCGCGGTGGAGGGGAGCGGTGCGAGGGGCAGAGGGAGGGGAGGGAGGGCAGGGCCGGCCCGTGAAACTGCACCCAAAGTAGCTCCTGCTGCATTGATGCACCCAGGGAAGCGTCTCCCTTTGCTGTTCGGCGTCAGGGCCGAGCTCTGCAGCTGTTTGTAGAGTGGGCACAGCGTTGAAGCGGTGTGCTGTGCTTAAAGGGGATGTAAAGCGCGGTTTAAGTTGCTTTCGCCCCCGGCTACCAAATAAACCTGCTGCTGAGCGATACTTCTGCGTTCTGGAGTCAGCAAGGTGCAGTCTCTGCAGTGGTACACACAGCAAAGCCTTCCAGCTTATAAACCGGGGCATGACATTTAGTTTGGAAATTACTGTTGTAGCATAACTTGTTGGGTCCAGACCTGTGCTCCCCCTGCACGGAAGGCAGGGGTTCTCTTCTGGAGGGGTCTGTAGATGGCAGGATTCCCTTGTGAACTTGAAGAAGGTTTTGGCCTCTCAGCCCTGCCTGTCTCCTTAATGCACAGGGGACCAAAGCTGGTGGTGCAGGAGCTCTCCTTCCCTGAGCTGCCTCGGTGGCCTTTGCTCTTCTCTCACATCCATGGAGATGCAGCTTAAGTGGAGCCAGGATAGGGGATCTGTTGCCTTATGATGCCTCCTGCCCTGTGGTGTGGGAGCCCACAGCTTTGGGGAGCTGAAAGTCAACTCTATCAGCTCTGCTCCCCTGCCTGGGCAGGGGCACCTCTCTGGAAAGGTTTCTGTCTGGTTTCTGCAGGGAGGAGTGAGCAGTCTTTAGGTCTGCCTTTTTTGTCAAGACCTTAAGGGTTTGCAGCTGTGGAACAAGCTGGCTCTGCTTTCTTAGGCTAGCACTTGCAGCCTCACAACAGAATCAGAGATAATATAGAATATCTTGTTTTAAGCCCTAGTTATTTCTTCAGGTGTTAACTTTAAGTTAGGGCTTTTGCCCTCTTGAACAGATTTCCCCGCTCTCTCTGGCTTTGGTCTTTGAAGTTGCTGAAGGAGTGTCTGTTATGGTGTAAGCACTCCTGTCATGCAGGAGGCTTGTGGCTCAATTTCACAGTTATGTGAAATTTACCAAGCTGTTTATTTGTTTTCTCGTGAATGTTTTGTCAGGCTGTGACGTAATTTTTTCCCAAGTAAAAAGTTTTGCTTGGTTTGTTTTCAAACAAATGCTTCAGGTCTGGACAATTCTACCAACAGCCTCAAGCTTCAGAGGAAAAAAAGATGTAGCCATGCGAGCTTGCAAGGTGGCTTTAGCAATTCCTATCTGCATTCTGATCCATGACAAGTTAATTACACCAATTACACCAGCAACTGAACAGAAGCTCTATAGGAAACTGTTGTAGTTATATTGCAACTTGTGTTACCGTGACTACTTTATCTCTTGATAACTCTGTAATTAACTTGTCACCACTGTTTAATGCTTAACGTATGTAGAGAATCAGTTAATGGCATCACTAAAGGGATAGTAGCCTGAAGGAGAAGCTCCTGCCCTTTGGGAAGGTTATCAGGGTTTCCCTAAGTGGCTAATTGAAGGACTTGTGTGGGAAAAGTATTAACTTTGTTATGGGAAGTGTGGATAAGATGGAAAGGTTGCACCAGAGAAATTTTCTTTAAACTGCCTTTGGTGACAGGGGAAGTGGCGAGAAGAAACACTAATGCAAAAAATCCAAAGGGGAACATGTCGAAGGCATGGCTGACTGTTGTATTGTTCTTTTCCCATGGAATTAGAGCTTTGGAGGAGTGAGAACAGCTGATGTTTATGAATTAAGCCTCAGTGTGCTGGCAGCTGGAACTGCTTGTGCTCCAACCAGTGCAAAATTGCCCTGTGAGCCCTGTCTTCCACTGCTGGTCCCAAGGGTGGCATCCTCCCTTGCGGTGACTGAAAGGTGGCTTCAGCACTGATGGTTGTTCTGGTGTTGGTGCTGCTAGAGCTCTGTGGGAACAAACTGTAGGTTCTGTTTTGTTGGGGTTTTTTAAATGGGCCTTGAGAATAACAAGCTGTTCTGTCTGGGCTGTGGCTGACCTAAATTAAACTTAATTTCTGCAAAGAGGCTGAGGCAAAAAAAGCCTCTCTGCTTGTGATAGTTGTTAACATCTCTCATTTTGTATTTCACAGAACAATATGTTAAATTCTGCATGTGCAACACTTCTAAATACATCCTGAAGGCACTAGTATGCAGTCTGACGCTTTTAAAGATTTCCTGTGTTAGAACAATTTCCTGTTTGTAGCAGTGGTGAAGTCGACGAGTGCCTAACCTGGCCTGTGTTGCCCATTCCCAGAAGTTGTTGGGTGAAGCTGAACACACGCCCCACCACTGGCATAACTTGTAAAAGCAAGTGCTTGGTAAATCGTTGTTTTCCTTCTGGACATTGATCTGCCAGTCACAAGAATGCGTTTATGGACATTTTTCTGCAGGCGCAGCGCTGGTGGCAGCTCTTCCTGACAAATTGAGGCATATGGACAGTAGTTCAGAATCTGCTTACTTTATTGATGGATTGTGCAATTCTCTGGTTTACCAAGTGTTCATAAGATGACTGGGGAAGAGAATGTAACTAATGGGAAAATATAAGACCAAGTTTTAATTTCAGGAGGCTTGAAATCTTTTAGGTAGTGACAGGTTCCAGCATGTGTCTGGGTTGTTTTTGTGAACTTTAACTTCATTAATAATAATTAAATTAATAGTAATTTTAAAAAGCGAAAGGCCTGGTTTGGTGTCCTTGCTGGAGACTTCCAGTTCTTGAGTTTGTTACCCCTACTGATAGCTGGGAAGGTTGCTGTTCTACACATCTGTGCTGGCAAGGGCTTCAGTTGTGCTAATTTATCTGAAGGTATAATAAGCAAAACCTTCCCTCTGAAGAAAAAAACCCAACAATTTTATCTCCTGTAATGCTGATGTTGTCACTCAACACAGGTGTGTTTAGGCCAGCATTAAGTTAAAGTTTGGAGGAACAACTGAATTATAAAATCAGACCAAACCTGCATTGCAGTGTGTTCCAGAAATACAAAATGAAATTTTAAAACTGATCCACTTGCATAGTCCAGACTACTGTTTAGAGAAGTCAAATGCATTTAAGTGTCAATAAAGCTTGTGTGGCTTTGGAGTTTTATGGAAGTTGAGTAATTGAGAAAGTTCTTCTTTGTAAATGCTTTTTGCTAATCCTTTTCATGTTGCTTCCTTATTTACTATTTTATATCAGCAGAGCAAAAGCTCCCTATCCTGATGTCTGTCAGGACGATCTGCTATCTCTATTGATTTATATTATGCCAAATTACATGGTAATTTCAGGTATCTTTTCAAGTCACTTGTAAAACCTGGACACGCAGCTGAAACTCTCCTGAACGCAGTGGTGGTTCTGAAGGGGATTAAAAATACTTAATCTGAACGTGTCACCTTTAATCTTAAGAAGGAAAAGGCGAGTTGATTGCTACAAGAAGGTCTGACTTCCCCTCTGCTGCACCAGGGGAATTGTAGTAAAATAGCAGTGCTGCCAGGGAGCTGTAGTCCTGAGCTGCTGGGCAAAGGGGAGTGCAGGAATCATTCTGCCTCTTGAAGCAGGAGCCACTGGCATCTGGACCAGCTGTGGTGTTGGTTCAGATCAGACTGTTTTCAGCACGCAGGTTCTAGCTGGGCTGTGGGTCTTGGAATGGGCAGCTGGGAATGCTGGCCTTGGGCTCAGAGACTAACATATTTTACATTCAGAAATCCTGCTTCTGACTTGGGAAGTCTGAGTACCACTTTTTTGGGGGACATATTGGTAGATCAGTAAAAATCACTAAATGTATGGCCTTGTTTTTATAGGATGCTATGTAGGGGTGTGCTGTTGAAAGTGGGATATTGAAGGCGTTGGGCTTTTCTTACCCGGTGGGTGCATTTTCAGGTGTTAATTATTATTTAGATGCCACTTGTTAATGTATTATGATCAGGTTAATGAAACAGATCTTTTACTAACACAGTATAAGCAGCACAGCCCACTCTGAAGTCAGGTGTTTTTTTTTCTGAATCATGCCATCTACATGCTGCAGGTGCAAATCTAACTCCCTCCAGATAACCGTGTGTTAGCAGATAGCAAGTATTAGTGCTGTCTTGTAAATGCTGCTGCTGTGTAATCAGCATTCAATAATTTTTAAATTATCTGGCTGCTTTAAATCAGTCAGTACAATGCAAACAATAACATTATCTTAGATTGTTTGTACATTTAAGTATGCAGAAGGTATGTTAATTAGTTAGACTTGTAGTAAATGCCTGAATTATATTTAAGGCTCTGTTAAAAGATTAATTTCTCTGTTTTACATAAACCCACAAGATGAAATGTTCAGGATCTAAAAATACATCTGAAATTCACAACCTTGCTTTGGCAGCAGTGGGCTGGCCATGTCAATTGTACATTTTTAGACTGTCAGAGAAATAATTTTCACAACATTTTC
Source organism: Chaetura pelagica (assembly GCF_000747805.2). Lineage (NCBI taxonomy): Eukaryota > Metazoa > Chordata > Aves > Apodiformes > Apodidae > Chaetura > Chaetura pelagica. The sequence goes on along the minus strand of NW_009953387.1, from coordinate 311,926 downwards.
CCTTCATCCTCCTTCATGGAAATTTAGTATGATCAAATATAATGCAGTGGGAAGGGTGTAGAGACAAGGGAAATCCCTTGCACAGTCTCCTATTGACACCAGAAGTACCTCTGGTTATTTGTGGACTTCAGTCCATGAGACCAAGATTTCTGGTTGGTTGATTGAGAAATGAGATTGACTTTATTCAAACTGGCTACAGTGGTGGTTTTGTTTGGTGGATTGTTGTGGTTTTTTTTTAATATAAGTGAATTAGTTGATTTTGAATCCTACTTAAAGTGGGTGTGGGTCATTATCTCCTTTTAGCTTTGATGTTTAGGCTGTTGGAAGGAAGGCTTGTCTGGAAGGACAACCTGGGCCTACAGCCTGTGTTGGCCTTCAGAAAGTGGAACAGAGGCCCAAAAAGGCAGTGTTTGAGAGAAATGTTTTTTAATAAATACTTGTGAGGATTTTTTAGTAGAACAATAGTACTATTTTCACCAATGAGCTGAGTTTTGTGATAGTGAATGCACCTTGTTTTATATTCTTGCTGATGCATTTGGCCTGGATTTGAAAGCTTTTCAATTGTCTTTTTGTGCAGCTATATTTGATTCCATAGTGAGAATTTCTAAGAATATGATTAACCCTCTGGGTCATCTTATAATGTAATTATTAATGATTGATTCTGTTTATCTTTGAAATCAATATGACAAGCAAAATGGCTTGGCATATATTTGGGCTTGATTTCTAACATTCAGTAGACAAGATCTTGACAAGACTAGTATTGGTTTATTACTTGGAACATATTTGATGAATCTGAAGTATGTAATTAGTTTTATATAATGATGGTGATATGTGGTGTTTTTTACATGACTTATGTTAATATGGCCAATAGTGTTAACATCTCCTGCCACTAATAGTTAGGGTGGGGATGTATAGTAATTGATCTTCCTGGGAGTGCTGTAATGTAAAAACAATTCAGGCTGTTTGAAGTATATTTTACAAGTGTGCATTGGGCCTTTGGGATGTTATACTGAAAAACCCAATTGTACAGTTACCATGGGAACCCAATTAGAATAGATTGCTTGAGTTTTTTTCAGTCTTTCATCTTGACCAAAAATCTAATGTACTTTAAATGTTTTTGTATGGAATTTTATTCATATACAGAGTTGAAATAATAGCAGTTTTTAAATTTTAGTATTGAAACCAGGGAGTATTATGTTCTGCAGGTTCTGAGGTCTTGTCTTTCAAGGAGAATCTTCCTTTAGAATTTTGAAGTTGGTGAACTGAGAAAAACACTTTGTGAATCTAGGAGTTCTTCCTGTAATGCTGCCATCACAGGTGCTTCTCAGGCTGCAGTTCTGGGAAAGTCAACAGGAAGGGATCTTAAAACCCAAGGACATCAGTTCTGGAGCATCAGCAAAACTTGGCTGAAATTTTGCATGGCCTTTAAGGATCTGATGTTTTATGTCATCTCTGACTTTTATTTGAAGTTTTGGTCTATTGACGTTCTCAGAGGTTTGGAATGTTCACAGATGGGGTCTGTGATGTACTAGCTTCCCGGACCATCTCCTCTCCTGCTGTGCAGGAGCTCCTGTTCAGCACCTGAAGGCATTTGTGTAGCTTCCAGGTGTCTGAGGAGCATCCTGCTGCCTGGCTGCTCATCAGTGTGCTATTAAGATTGACGATTACTGTTTACTTGTGAGTAGTTTGGAAGTGGCTGTAGGTTTTGTCATTGCCTTGGACTTCAAGGCTGGATGTGTTTGAGAGGACTTGGGCAGCCTCAGGTGTTCATAACATTTCTTCTGAGTTTTATCACTTCTTAAGCAGATACAGTTAGTTACCTTCTGCTGTGGAGTAGTGAGTTCCTTGGCTGAAGTGGGAGAGTTCCTGTTGAGCTTGGCTGTGAGTCAGGACTTGGGGGCAGAGCTTGGTCAGAGTCTCCCTGATTTTCAGAATGTGGTGTTTGTAGCACATCTTTGCAGATGTGCAGTGTCCTGAGCTACATGGCCCTGAAGAGAAAATAGAGGTGGGGAAACACCCAAGTGAATGCCAAGGAAATAGCAACATCCTTTATTTCAGAGGGGAGAGCAAAGAGGAACCTGTTGTATTTTTGTTAATGGTTTATAAATAACGCTGCTGGCTAAGGCTGAATTATAATAATTGAAGTTAACTGTTCTTGAGGACTTTCCTGCAGTTTTGCAATTTCTACTTTTAAACCCAGAGTATAACTAAGAAAGTCACTTGCTTTTATGCCTTAATGTGTTGGTTCCCAAGTCACGAAAGGCTGTTTATTTTACTAAGTAGCTCAGAAGTGCATCACTGTCTGAACAAATATTTCTTAATACCATATCTTTTAAGACATTCTTATGGAAAAGATCAGAGCTGTGTAGTGCTTGTTATGGAAGAAGAATTCAGTGTGCCATCTGTTGATTTTTTTTGTTTGGCTCATAACAAGCAGTAGGAGACCTAATGAACATTAAAATTCCTGGTTGCTTGTTAAAAAAAAAATCCAATCAAGCTCCCTTTTGAAATTATATATACTGAAACTTAAAGCCCATTTAAAAACCTGATACAGAGTTGGTTGTAAGGGAAATTACACTATTGACATACAGTGCTCTTCCTGTGGAATTCAAATTAAATCTCAATCTAACTGAGCATTTTTTTTCCTTACAGGTGGAGACCTTTCCTCTATCATGGCATCGAAGCTTGTTCCACAAGTAAGTTTCTAGTAAGATACCCTTGCATTTAAGTGCACATAGAAAGTCCAGCATTACAAAAGAGTTCACGTAACATAGTTTGTTTTTTCCCTGGTGTCCAGCAGTCAGTATTAAGAATCCAGCTGACAAGATTGATGCTGCATTGTAAATCTCTGTAGCTCTGTCATGGTTGGTAACAGGCATCAGTGGACCTTTCCCCATCACGGATCCATCTGCCACAGAGCATAAACTAACAGGACAATGCTACATTTTCAGTTGAGTTAGCTTTTTGCTTCCATTCCCTAATAAATGCCTCATTTACTGAAAAAAATGATGCTTCAAGTCAGGTAAGTGTAGGGCAGTTACTTCATAGGAAAATAAACAAACATGGCTGTTCATCACAAAATACAGGACGATTCACCTTTCTGAAAGACACTACATTTTCAGTTGAGTTAGCTTTTTGCTTCTATTCCCTAATAAATGCCTCATTTGCTGAAAAAGTGATGCTTCAAGTCAGGCAGTTACTTCATAGGTAAATAAACAAGCATGGCTGTTCATCACAAAATACAGGATGATTCACCTTCCTGAAAGACGGCAACACATTTTTAGTCAATAATTCTTCAAATAATTCAAATGAACTTTGAAGTTATGAACACATTTTTTCTATGGAGTAACTATTTTTTGTGACATTAGTAATGCTCCTCTAGGAGAGTATTTCTAGTAAAATCAAACTTGCAAATCTAACTAT
>NW_009953387.1:281535-308166 GCF_000747805.2 Chaetura pelagica | reverse complement strand
GGCAGCTTCTATCACTGTTAACGATGTCGTAATAGTGGCATCTTTTGTGGTTTTAATCTGCTTTATGTCATGTAATGTGTCTTACAAAAGTAGTATTTTGGCATTATCTGTTTTCTCCTCTGTAGAATTTTTCTCTTTTCCACAAAAGAAAATTGTTCTCACTTCAAAAAATGGAATGTTTGAGGAAGAAATTCAGAAAAACTGATTTTTCCTTCAATTTTTTTCTGCTTATCATGTGTTTGGTTATATTTATGTATTCTCCAATTGCAAAAATCTTTTAGCAGCCCCTTGGAATAATGGCAGACAAATATTTAGTGATGTTCTGCACAGCCAGGTGGGGTGGGAGGAATCACTAGTTCCCTCATATTCAGAGCTAGGTGTGATATAGCTGGCGAGTGACATGAAACTAATAATTTATTATCTAACCTTTTCATTTCTCCCACTCTCACTTCTGGTTGAAAGGTACAGCATTAGCTGTTGGGGGAGTTTCCCCCTTTGATATGTGGAAAGGCAGAAGGCTTAAGGTAAAACACATGAGCTTTCACAGCCCCATCTGCTGTGGGGGGCAGGCACAGCCCAGGCTCCTCTGTTGTCTGCTGCTGGGCCCCCATTCTGCATATTAAATATGTTTGTAATGTAGCTCATTTCCTTTAGACTGGCAATATTGATAGTGTATGATTAGTTTACAGCTTTGCTTTGAGCCCAGCCACACGTTGGTGCGACACAAAATATGCCTGCTTCTGGTTTTTGCAAAAATCACCCCTGATGTAAGGAGCTGGAGAGTTTTTAAGCAGGTTGCTGCAGAATGGTTGCTGGAAGCAGCCAGGTCACAGCAGCCAGACCTGGGCATTTTCCACCATGGTTGTGTTAGTCTCCCCCTTGATCCCTGGTTCTGCAGCCATGTTACAGTGCCCAAAGATGTGTTGGGTTTGTGGGGAAGAGGCTGAAACGTGGCTGCTGTTGTGTGTGAGCACATGTCAGGAATGGTGCTGTGTGTAGGGGTCTGGGGTGTTCTTAGGACAATGTGGCAATTTTTCTATTTCACGAGAAATTTAATCCTTAAGGTAATTCTGTCCCTCTCTGGATTTCCAGTAGTTATTGAATTTAAACTTGGTAAACATTCCTGTACTATTTGCAGTACTTTGCTCTCTGTTAATCCAGTGAAATGCTTGTCCATGCTGTCCTGAATCAAACTGATTGATAACAATAGGAAAATTCAGATGTGTGTGCCAAGACTAATATCTTGTATTTTTTGCATAAGTCTTTCTGACACCTGTCTCTTCTGTGTATTTATTTTCCTATAGATGTATTTGTATTTTTTAGTGAATTCTTAAGACACAACTTTCTGCTTCATTTGTTTAAAGCTGTTCTTCTCATTTCAAACATTTCAATGAAATTCTCTCCTGGAACACACTTCAGATTCCTGACTCTCCTTCAGCTTAAAAAGAGGCACTATTAATGGCTTTGTTCATATTGCTTTTATTTACTTTATTATTCTCTGGCTCCTGCTCTTCAGGTATAGCTATTTTGGTATTATAAAAAATGATGGATTATATAGGAAAGTTTCTTTTGAAGTACTCCTGATATTGTGCAATGCACTTGGGGGTCAGCTGCACTTGACTGACGCATGATTTATCTGATGTCCCTGCCACTTTCTGAGATAAAGCTGCTATTTTATCAAAAATGCCAGCAAGTGTGATTTAGAATTTATACACCTCCTTTTTCAAATAATTGCTCTGATTACTTTCAGGCATGGCAATAAAATGATAAAGGTAATTGCACACAAATGCAAGATAGCACCAAAATACAATAAAATTAACCTGAATTAGCTTGACTTGTCGATGAGAAGTATTTATGAAATGTATTTTTGCAATAAGGGAGACTGATATTATAGCTGGAAGGTGAGTTATTGCCTTAATGTAATACTGTTTGAAATTTAAAAAAGAGACTGTTACAGTTGAGGGTGATTGTGCCTTTGAAATTAAGCTGAAGTGATTCTTATAATTGGCAGCAATAATGCATTGTGAAGGTAATATCTTTTATTGTGTTATGCCTAGTTGCATTATCTTTTATTTAGCTGGTCCTGACTCTAGCTCTGCAGAGAAGGCAAGAAGAAGCACAAGAATTTTGTGGGTTTAGGTGATAAAAATTTGAAATGTTGCCTAGTATTAAAGTCACTCTGCCAGAATTTTTTTTCATTTTTAGCCAATTTCATTTTCAGACCCCCTGAACCTGCTGGGGGTCTCATTTGATTAAAATTTCATCTCTTCCCCATGTGCTAGAGCAGAAGATGTGTAATTCCATGGGCAGCATAGCCCCCTCAGCCTGGCTGGGATGTGTGCATACCCATCAGGTGGGGATTTAGGCAGCTACACTTTGTATTTCTTAGTGCCTCAGGTATAACCTCTTAGTAAAAAGGATATGCATGTTCTACAGCAGGCACTTCAATGTAACAGTGGAGTAGATGTTGACTGTAGCTTAAGTCAGTTTTTAAAATGCTGAACACATTTGGGAAATCAGACAACTGCTTGATGACTTCTTTCCCTTTGCATGAGACTTGTTAAAACTCCAACCACTAACAACTAGGTATCAATTTTGGATGCCCTCTGGGTACCCAACATATTCTTCATCTGTGATTCTTAAGCATAATACTAATTTCTTTAATTTTGTTTGGCAAGGAATTCCTTTATTATGAGTTCATGTTTTATCCCATATGATTGTTAAAGCAGTGAACAACTGAGAAGTGTAACATTGCAGTGCAGTGTGTTGCACAGTGTTTGTAATGGAATCTTCTGGCTTGTGATTTCCAGTCTGAAAATTTGTAGGTCATCACTAAGGGAAGAATTTCCAGGTACGTCCTAACAGCAAGGAATAAATACAATTAATGACTTCTGTCTTTGCTATCAGTGATACAATGTGATTATCACAGAAATACCTAGCATAATCCTGCCTTGGAACTTATTTGTCCAGTTCTGCTGCAATTAGTTATATTATCTGTAGGCAGCCCAATGTTTCAAACCAGACAGCCTGGAGTAACTGGGTGTCTCTTCGCTTGCTGAGCTGTTTCACTTCCCTTGTTTCCTGGACACTGAGATGTGTCCTAGGGATGGCAGGGCCCAATCCTGCAACCTTCATGCCCACCCTCCACAGTCACTAATTTACAGCTTGTTAACACCTCACTTTTCAATGGCATTTGGCTTGTATGCTGCATGCAAACTTTTGATTTCTTTCAAAATGCTCATCTTGGCTTCATGTTAATGATATGAAATGATGACAAATATTCCACAGTACATGGTGTTTGAACTGCTCTGTGGCCACAGCAGTGGCTGCTGCACGACTAGTATTTCAGTTGTCTGTGCAATGAGGAGCTGGGGGAAGATACAAAATGTTTACTTGGTTTTGGAGAGGTACTGGTAGAAATGGTCTGTCTGATATTCCTGTTTAAATGCTCCACTGAGATCTTGTGTTTAAGTATCTGCTGCTGCTAATGTCTCAAATCAAAGCCTGGCACGTGGGCAATAGATGAAGTAGGAAAGGCATTTCTGGGATATGAAATGCAATAGTAGCAGCCAATCTGCTTCTCCTAAGGGAGTTGAAAATGTTTTATTACAATTAAAATACCATCCTTTAAAGAAGTCTGAGGTGGCCTTGGTAAGGAGGCTGGGAATGTGCCATTAGACCAGGATTACTCCTGTCTGCCAAAGCAAGAGTCTGAAGATGTAGCCAAAGAGCCAGAGGCTACCAGTGCTTGGAAATGCAGTTCCATAGCTTGGCATTTTGGGGACTTTTGATTGCCATCCAAAGAGGATTAGTAGTGTAATGCAATGGGACAACAGAAACTTGTCGTTGTTGTCTTTGATAGCTTAATAAAGAATGATGGGTTTGCTCTTGTTGAATATTTCTTCGATGCCCTAGAGGGGTCAACAACGTTGCTGTCTGGATGTGAACGTGTATCCCTCTGGCTTGTCAGGGGCTTCTGTGAGGTGCATCTTCTGATGTGTGTAAATGGGGACTGATTTTTAGTGGCTGCTGTGCAAGTGTGTACTCCTGTGTTTCAAATATGCAGCTTAACTCTGCCTTCACTTTTTTTTATGGAGTTAGTTCTTTGGAAGGTGAAGAAATTATTGCATCTCCTCAAATGAACCCTAGATTTGCTTACAGTGTCTTGATATTTCCTCTCCAGACTTCCCCTGGCCAAGAAATGAGTAGGTTTTGTTTTCACACCCTCTGAAGTTGCAGTTTGAGCTTAACCAGGCTTAGATTTACTCAGAGAAGCCTTGGCGGTATTTAGAGGAGTGTTACAGTGTTTCAGTGCAGCTCTTGCTCAAAAGCCTTCTCTGGATCACAGTCCTGTTCTTCAGCTGGGGAGGTGATGACTATTCTTGCAAGGACAAAAATATATGGACGTGATATATGGTGCTTTATTCTGCAAGATGATGGTTTACTTTGGATGCTATAGGAAGAAGAAATACATGGAGTGTAAACAGTTACTGTGGAATGTGTAGGGGGAAGAAGTGGCCTATGTCAGGATGGTTAGTCATCTAGTTCACAAGAACCTGATGCAGTAGATAAAGGACTTGTATTTTATAACATCAAGGGTAGTTTTAAATGTGATTTTGCTTGGTAGCTGATTATATTCTGACAGAATTCAGTCTGATTAGCTGCCATGATGGTGCTTTTGTTTCAAGACTTGTTTCTTGAATTTAAGCAGTGAACGCAATGCATTTTTCCCCTCAATTCATCTTTTGCCTTAACTTAAAAACTAGGAGCTGCTCAGCTTTCCTTGGGCTAATAGGTTTCCTTATGTTTGAAGGATGCTGTGTGTGATGTTCAAGTGTTGATACAGAAAGTATGTTACCTTTTTCAGGAATTACTTTTTTGTTAATTCATGAGTGGTGTTGGTAGGACTCCTGTGTGTTGCAGGGGGCAGCAGCAGCCTTCTCCTGGTTTGTTGGATGAGGAGAAGCCCTGCCAGGGATTCCAGGCACCTTTCTCGTGCCTTCCCCAATCCAGATTAAGGTGTCAAACCTGTAGGACCTGTTTGGATCAGGGCATCCCTTACAGGTTTAGAGTTCACTCCATTATGATTAGTTGGGAATCTCCCCACTCATTTTCCCAAGATCAGGAAACAGCTTTTAGAAAAGTTCATATTTCATCCTTGAAAGAAATCAAACACTTCATAATAAGCAAAATTACTAAGAATTAAACATTTCCCATTCTGTGTAGTTTTTACTCCAGTATATTAAATTATTTCTGGGCATGAAGCTTCTGTCTACCCCTTCCCCACACTGAAATTATTTGTAGTACTTGGATTCCCTTGCTTTTGAAACAGTAGCAGCCACTGTTCATTTGGAAGGTGAAATTATAGGTGATTAATCAAAATATGAACAGGAGTAGGCTTTTAGACTGGTTTTGATTGCATGTGGATTCAATGCCTCTTGTGTTTTTACCCAGTCCTTAATTTTTTCTCTGCTTTAAAACAGTGTAAGAAATGACTTGCTGATCACAGATGAGCTGATAAGGTTGGAAAGTTACTCTCCCCACTGAAGTGTGTGTGCACAAATGCATTGCCTTCACTATTAATCTTTTCCCATATTCTTAACGTACAATGGATTGTTTCCTTTTAAACAAACACGCAGAAACCAGTAAAACAAATACAGGAAGTTTTAAACTATTAAGGAGATGTTGAGAGAACTATAATTCAATGAAAACCTTGGATGAGTGGATCGTTGGCATGTGCAGGCTCACCAGTAGCTGTGCCAAACTGGGGGCTGTGGTCAGCCTCCTTATTCACCCCCTCAGCTCCACGCAGGGTGGTAGAAACTTTCTGCAATCAAAACATTTTGCAAACATCATTAGGGATTGAGTTTCTGAATTATAATTTTATGTAATTGTCTTTACGATGGTAACAGGAGATGTTCATGGCTGGGTTTCTTTTTTCCTTCAGCTGTCCCAGTAGTGAGCAGCAATAGGGCTGGGTCCAAAACCCCAGTGCAGGGTGTGACTGGGGTGGTAGTTGTTAGTGTCCCTAATTGCAGAGCTTGCTGCTGGGTGATATGAATGACATGCTGAGCTTTACACTTCAGAACAGGTAGCATGTTCATAGGCAGGGACTCCCCTCTGTTCTGCTGACCTTGCTGCTGTGGAGTCAAGATGGACACATCAAACTTCTGATTTCTTCTGATGGTCCCTGAGTGTGTTTTGCCTTGACAAATACTGCTGATGGAGTTCGTAAAGGTTTTGTTACGAGAAGGATGTAAACTTACTGGATCAGGGAGAATGACTGAAATGAAGTGGCAAATTGCCAAACCAGCCCAGATACCTGTGAAGTATCCCCCTTAAATTTAAATCCAGTATTTCAATCTTTCATTGAATTTTAATTCAAACCAGGAATCAATAACAAGCAGGTTTGATGCTCAGAAGAAGGACACTTAGAGTTCAGTACTGGTATTTCTTTCCTGTAATTAGGATGAAGAAGCAACTTCCCTGGCACGTATTGATCATCCTCTCAAACTCCACAAATTCCTGGTATTGCTTTTTGGCAAGTCATTGATATTATATAGCACCATGGAAACAGGGCAGCTGCTTGAGGGCTGCAGCTCACACACTAGTGCAATGTCAGAACAAGTGATGAGTCTTTAGGATGCGTTCATGAAGCAAAGGAGGTTAAATATACGAGTTTGTACTTTTCACCTTTAGTGGGATAAGCTAGCACACACTCTGCAGGTGGAAGTACCTTCAGACTGTACTGATCTTGTTGGATAAATATAGCCAGAAATTCAGCTTTTACAGCCAAGAATCCTGGTAATTTCTGCTATTTGGGATCCCCTCAAACAGGAGACGATGACAATTTTTAGCTTTTAAAGCCAGAGTGTAGTGACATCCTAGTCCAACATTGGAGCAAGACTGTTTGAGAAACCTCATATGGCACCTGGTGTGTAAAGATTAAGTGGAGAATTTTTGAATGTGTAGCTGTGGCCAGCCTAGAAATGTTAGAAATATAAGGACTTCTGGGCTGAAGAAATGGCAAGTGCATTTGGGGAAGAATTTACTGCAATTTCATCCTGTTGGTTGTGTTTAGGTTATTCGGTAGCTCAGTAATTAACCCTTTGTTATCTGGAAGGATCAAGAGACCAATTTCTTGGAGGCAACTGTGCCATCTCACTGATTGTTGCATCCTGTTGGTTTAAAAGAAAATTGAAGTATGTGTGAGGACACGTTAGTTGAGGTTTAGCATTTGGGTATGTTATTTTTGCCTTGATTCACAGAAATATTAAAAAAAAATATCCATGACGACTTCCATTTGGAGTTCAGCCACATGTAGCCTGATGGAAATGCCCTGTTAAATCAGATGTAGGAGGTGGTGGAGGAATTATCACTAACATTTGGGTATGGTGTGGTGGGTTTATGTTCTTGTTGAAGCAGAGTGAAGGAAATAGAAAACTGTTTCTGAGGAGATCCATCAGAGAGGACTCTGGCTCCTTCCTGATGGGAAGGAATCACGGGCTCAATACTGAAGGGAAAACATATGAAAATGTGACATCTTTGGTCTCTTGGACCACAGCCTTCAGGCAGAACTTGTTTTAAGACAATTTCTGATGTCCTGAGGACTGAACACTTGTAGTGGGTACAAACACGTCCACAGACAGCACTGTTCCTTTTTTTCCAGTGAAAATCTGCTGTCTCTAGGGCTTTAACACTGAGACCTTTGGGGAGAACAGAGGAACAGCTGGAAAGCAATGCTCATGAAGATGTTCAGTATTATGGATTTGGGGCGTAGTGCTGGAGTGCAGGAAACGCCATGAGGTTTGTTCTCTTGACTTCTGGGAAATGCAAACCTCTTGGGAGAACATGAAGCATGGAAACACTTTGCTATGGATGTTTTTTAACCTTGTTGATCTTCAAGATTTTTCTGCCTTTTGCTATGCACAGTGGAATTTTGGGGGAATTTAGAGCAGCAGAATATAGAAAGTAATTTTTAATTATTTACTGTAATAGGAAAGACCATTAGTGCAAATTTAAATGAAATCTGTATTTAATCAAATGGGAGGTGTTTTGGTACTGAAAACCTTGGCTGCAGCCAGGCTGTTAAACTGAATTGCAGTGGAAAGTGCAAGAGGTTAAGGTCTGTACATGCCCAGTCATCAAACTAATGCTGGCTTTGAGGGTCACAGCACCTCATTCAGGAGATAATTCATTGCTGTTTTGCATCCTTAGCACCTGAACTCTAGGAAGGCAATTTGAGCAGCATGTCTGTTTCCTAGTGGTATTCAGCTGAGTTGTGTAATTTAGGGGACCTTGGCTCTTTGGAAGAGTGAGGTGCCACCAAGGAATGTGCTGTTGCAGTCATGGGAGAATGCCTGGAAAGGAGGCTCCTCTGTACTGGACATTAACTCATAAATCATGCTAATGCTCTTACAGATAAATCTTCCACTGTGAAAACCTTTTGATACTTGTCTGTTATTAATGACCAAAAGGACTTAATTTTACTAGCTAGCAAGTCTTTCAGGTTTCTATGGAGTGTTTAGCAGTCTAGTGAGGTATAGCCTTCCATTCACTTACCTACAACTTGTATTTCTGTAGGCACCAGAGGGTGACAGAAGTTTCTTCTCTAAAAGTCCTACCTTTCAAGTCCTACTTTTCCTACCTAAAAAATGTGTAGGTATCATAGTGAAAAGTAAGTGAAGGTGGAGCTCATGCAGGAACTGATCAGAATTCCTCAAATGATAAGTTTAAGCTGGAGAAAAAAAGGCAGAAGGCATTTTATTTGTATGCATTAGATTTTTTTTTTTGCTTTAAGCTGCCACTCATTTCTAGTTCTCACACTTTCAACAAGGGGAAGATGGTGTTGGGCAAACAGGGCCTGTTGTGGCAGGAGCAGGTTTTCAGCAGCAATGCAGTCGGTGATATCTAACTGGGCAGTTTCAGCAGGCTGAGTTTAAAAGCTGTTTATTTGCATCTGAAAGCTGTTACCATTTAAATCTTGAATAAAATTTCACTTCATTTTAAAATAGCAGTACCTGAAGGAGTGTATCATTACCTTGCTCTTCCCTGGCTCATGTCAGTAGCTGTAGGTAGAGTGAAAAGGCACCCGAGTACCTGGGCAGAGACTGGTGTGCCTTGCACATCTGTGAGGTGACCTTCATCTTTGAGGCTCCCAACCCAGTTGTGTATGTCATGGAGCTTCATTCTTTTATAAAATAAACCTTCTAAATATTGCTGCCCAATACATATGATAAACAAGACTGAACATACTGGTTGTACTCATTCAGGGTTTTCATCTATACAGCTTAGTTCAACTTGGTGTGAACTTGTAGGCTTATTTATAGTCTTCTGTTGTTTGCTGCATCCTGTGGTTTTCTTGTAATGAAAAAGCTGTCCTCTTTTCACTAAATTGTTATATGCATGGAGTACATGGTATGAGGTTCAGTGCATCTAGTTTAGGGCTGTCAGCCAAATAAAAATGAAGAATATATACTGGTTTTTCCACATAATAAACTTTTCTGTTGCTTTTTTACCAAGACTTCTGCAGTGAGGTGCTGCTACCAAAAAACTTCACCTATGTCCTTTCCTCAAGGAGGGAGAAGAAATGAGGAAAATGCTGGTTGAAAAGGAGAGCTTCTTTAACACCAGCAAACACTTGATTATCTAGCACAAAGCTGATCTGGATTGCTGTTAGACTACATAAACAACTGGGAACCTGGAGTTCCTTAAGCTTGGCACCCTGTGCAGAACCTCTCTGAGCTGCTAACTGCTGGGCATGGTGTGGCTGGGTTGCCTAAGTGCTTCCCAAAACTCAGAGGCCTCAGTTTACTTTTGCTGTAGTGGGCAAAACTTTTTTTTTTTTCCCCCTCTTTGCACTGATTGTATTACCCACACATGTGACTCATTACATAGCACTCAAATTCTTCTATTTTGAAAAAAACAAATAATTGTAGAGCTGCAAGCAGTGGTCAGCTGTCAGTGTCTTGCATAGATTTTCCTGTCTCCTGATGTACCCCTAGTCTGTCAGTGTCCTCTTCAGTCATTTTCCCAACTTCTTAATCACTTCTGCAGTTCATTGAATACTTCATTGGTCTTTCAGCATCATCCTGCTTGCTATGGGGGATGAAGGTGTCACCAGTGGGGTGGACTTCAGCTGGACATGTGATCTGGTGGCACTGAAGAGGGTGTGATTTGAACCCAGGGTTTGGTGTCTGGGTGACTACAGGGGACATACTTGTGGTGTTCTGTCCAGTTTCTTTCTTAATGATAGTGTAAACCCAACTGTAAATACAGCTCTGGCATCTTCTGATGCAGACTGGGTTTTTAAGCCAAGATGAATTTGACAATATGTTATTGTTGGGCTTGTATAATATTGAGAAATGCTTAGCATCTGGTTCCAGCAATGTCCTATCAGTAATTGTAAAAGCAGGCTAGTAACAATGGGAATAAAAAATGTTTCTTTTACTAAGAAGTGATTGATTTTTTTCATATATGTTTTTCCAGCAGACAAACTCTTTGTGTTCCAGCAGTTATTTGCATAACACTGCTGCTGTAAAACAGTGAATATATTCTGTTGTCACAATAATCCTTTTGAAATCGTGTCAAAACACATTGAATGTTAGCGGGTAAACCAACCATGAAACTGCTATTACTTGGGTTTTTTTGAAGGTCACTCTTCTGCTAGTTCACATGGTTTTTGAAACCTTGATTTAAATGCTGACTTTTTAGGATGGATCATATTAAATTGGAGTTTTGAAAGTAAAAGTGTTGAGGAAACTTATGCTGTTTTCTTGCCTTTTTTAAATTACTTTTGGAACATACTCAGAATACCTAGAGGTGAATGTTCCTTGGTGAAGATATGTGCAATTAAAGAGGTGTCTGTTTTCATGGACAGGTGACTTCCAAAGGAGGAGCATCTCAGTGCAAGGAGAGGCACGTGATTCTGCTGAGCCCTGTGGGAGAGCTGGAGATCTCTGGGTGTGAAATGGGCTTACATGAAATAAAACTCCCAAAAATGAGTGTGCTGCCAAGTGGGTAAGTTCATGTTCTATTGATCCTATGTTTGTGTGGGGGAGAGGAAAGATTGCCCAGAGGATCTCAGACACTACTACAGGTACCTGTTTTTATGATCCCTACTGGGGACACGCTGCCACTGTGAGAGGCAGAGGCAGGAAGCAGCCTCCAGGACCTTTAAGGAGCTGGCAGCTCCAACATTTCTGCTGCATGAGAAATATTAGCAAAGAAATAAAAAATAAAAGTATTTTTAACATGTTTTAGAGGTACTTCCTGCCTCCTAATTCTGGACATGTGAACCTGTCACTAAGGAGTTGGATCTTCTTGCACACTTTGTAGATTTTATTTACCTAGATATAAATGTTTCAGCAGGCAGGACTAGGATTGAATAATTGTAATTCCTGCATATTACTTGCAAGACCCTCAGTTTGTTCTGCCTATCTGTGATGTCTTCTGGAGTTCAGAACAGATGATACACGTGGCAGTGGAGGTGATGTCTCAAATATGGGACTGATTGAGGAGGTGTTGGTACATTCTACTGTTGAATAGAGGTGCTGTTCAATATTCCAAAGAACATCTCTCCTGTTCAGATCTTTGGTCTGTGCCTTTTCCCTGTTTGTGAGGAAACGGTGAGTGACATTTTTAAAGGGAACACTGAATTCTTTCAGAATTGCTAGATGCCACATTTCTTTGCCAAAATGCAAGTTATTAATGCTACTGATCATGGCTAGTTTCTTCAGCTGGTTTTTTGGTAATAAAATTGGAGCATTTGCCACAGTCTCTTACAGCAGAGCTTTTTCTGACAAGACTTGAGCAGATTTGGCTTTTTCTCCCTGTTGTCCTTTTCTCCTCTGCTTTTTCCTTCTGAAATCCACCTTAAGATTTGAGGGGTTTCCCCTTTTCTGTTTTCCTGTTTTATTATCCTTGTAATTTAAGTGTGCGTAAAATTAATCAGTAATGTAAAACATAATGTGTGTTCTGGTTGAAATGTTTTTGCCTCTAATAAGAAAACCCATAAGCCTCTGGATTTGACAGTTTTGCCAGTTCCAGTGATGTGGAAGGACTTCAGCTTCTTCACACGCTGATCTCAGTATTGGATTTGTGCTGCTGAGGAAGAGAAATAAAGCAGTATTTAGGGTAAGGCCAGAGCAGCATCTGCCTGAAGAACAACTAAGCAGGCAAGAACTCCTCACTCTTGAAGAGTCAAGGGTCAATGAGTGGGTAGAAGAATTAGATAAATTAGGAAGGAGTAGGAAATAAAGCTCTGTGTTCTCAGAGGTGATGAATAGGAGAACTTGGTGGTGTCCTTGGTAATGCTGGATGCAAAGGGACTTGCATGGAAATAAAAGCTGAAGGTAATAATGAAGTTGTGGGTATGACAAAATACAAGCTCACAGTGAAACGGCAGATTATTGGAAAAAAATGATTACAGGCTCTTAATTAGTAAAGGCTGAGAAAGGTAGATGGGGAGGTTCTGGATATCTCTTCTGGAGAAGGCAAAGGGCTGTCTGATTTCTGTCTTCAATGTTGGGGTTTTGAATGTTTCACTTGATGACTTGCCCTCCCTTCCTGGACAGAGCTTCAGGGACAGTACCTCTCTTCAGAGCAAGTGGTGGTTGGGAGACAGGGTGGAGAAATCAATCTTTTGGGCTCAGACCTTTTTCCCCTAAAATTTCTGAGTACTTTGCTCCTTCTTGCATAAATGAAAGCTGCTGTTACAAAGGCTGGGTTGTTCCCCTCCTGGAGGGAGCCTTGCTGCCAGGCAGGTTCTGCCCCCTTGTGAGGATGGCTGCTACTCTTTGCTCACGGGGGCTGCCATGTGCTTGTGTGTAATGTGGCCAGGTTGGCTGGTTGAAGAAGGGTCTCCTGATCGTGTTCCTCAGGCAGACATCAGGCAATCTGGAGCTTTTTCTGAATTCTTTAATTTGTATCTGATCTTGCTATTTCAGTTTTCTCAGTAGTGAGTTAATTTCCTGGCCTCCCAGAAGTGTTGAGGCTTGAGTGGCATCTTGGTAACACTTAAATAATGCAGTTTCATAGGTTACTTGAAGAAATTGTTATATTAATGATAGAATAGTACTGAAGAGTGATTTAGAAGCTAATAGTAAGCAGAATTTTCTTATAGCTACTTTAAGAATTTGCATCTGAAAAAGAGGTAGAAGGTGAGACTTTCTTTTTTCTTTACTGATTATGAAGTTCTAAAAAATTTAAAGCCACCTGTAAATGTGCTGAAGTACAACACATCACCTCTTCTACTCATCACTTGTGAGTGGTTGCTTAATTTGGCCTCATTATTTTTGACAGAAGAAAATAAAAACAAAACAGTGCCCCGTGTTTCTCCTAACTGGCTAATAAACACTGTGGTAAGAACATTGGGTAGAAAAAAACCAAAACAACATAAGAAACGTAAAAATTGATTTTAATGAACCCCTGTCAGAGAGAACCATAATGAGCACCAGCCTAGTAATAAATATTGGTATTCTGCTCTATGGGGCTTGGGACTTCTCATGTAGAATTGCATGTAACAATCAATATAGATTTTAGGGGTTTTTAACAACAAAAATAAGTAAACCTTTGAAATATATGAATACTTAAGACTTGCAATCAGTCAGACAAACCTGCTCGTTGTAGAATAATCTGATAAGAGTGCCTGGTTAATGGCATGATGGTTTGTGGGGATCTTGCTCTGTTTTACAGCTTATAAAATGCTGTGCAATTAATCACCTGAGATTACAACCTACTCTGTGATGGCTCTCTTTAAAACTTAAGAACACAGACTGTAATGTAGTCTAAAAGGAGAAGAAACAAAGTAAAATTCATGAAAGAAATTGATCTATTAATGAGATGAAACTGATTGTAATAACCTAAGGTTATTCTGCTCCTTGTAAAACTGCAGAGTTTTAAACTCAAGGCACATCACAGGGTAATGGTTTCTGTTTGGGGAGAAGGGTTTTTTATTCAATCTTATTAAATATTTCTGTGTATATATGCATAAAATGTCATACTTATACATTAAGATTTGCAGCTAAACATGATTGTGAAAGTTTTAATTTACTGCATACTAACTCAAATTGTTTCAAAGCATTCTGCATTTTGAGTGCAGTGCTGACTTAAAACAGTAACTTTAAATCACCTGCTTGTATTTTGTGCAAGTTGTGCACTGACTTGGTTTGTCATTCCAGCTGGCATTGTCAATTAATAAAGTGCTGGAGATAAAGCCAAAATGGATGATCTCAGGGTCAGAATAATCTGGAATAATCAAGTTCTTTGCGTCTGATACCCCTGTGCTGTACTTGGGAGGCTGTGGTAGCTTTAACCCTATGTACATCATCAGGAGGTGAACATGCAGGGGGCTCAGGGCGTCTGCAAGGCTCTGCATTCCTTCCTGGAATCAAGTTGGAGTGTATTGTTTCAGGGTTGGAAAGTGGGGCAAAAAGGATGCCAAAGATGAAGCTTAATTTTATAAATTTGTATGAGAAGTTTGGGTTCACAGTTTCAAAAAAAGAACTAAAAGTATATCCTGTGTATATATTTATACATGTACATTTACTGCTATATCACCTGTTGTAGCTTTTCTTTCAGTGTATACAAATTTAGACATTAGTTTTGATCACAGAGATTTTCTTTCTTCAATATCCCTACTTTTGAAATATTGCAAGTGTTAACTCCTTTTGCTCATGTCCAAAAGGAAAACTTGCTTTTTAACTGTGACTGTATTTTTAAGTGTCCTTAGCAGCTTTGAAGTTTCAGAATTAGTTTTCTTCCTTATTCTGCTGTCCCCTGCAGTGTTCCCATCCTGGGATCACTGTTTTGAGAAGCCTCATCTTACTCCTGAGCTGGAGGGGTAAATTATCTGCTTGACAAGGAGAAAGTTGTATTCTTGACTTGTGTTAACAGTAGCAAACCATGTTTGTATTTTCCTGTGCTAAATATATACAGCAGAAGGTAGTTTGGGATCATGGGCTATTGCTAGCTGGGATGGCAGCAAGGAACAGTTTTTCCTTCAGTTGAAAACTCCAAATTGAGGAATTCCCTTGTTCTCAGGAGCAGAATTTCCAGCTCCCTGCCTGGTCAGCATACACACAGGTTATCCAGTCTACACATGTGCTAATGCTGGGAAGTAACAGTGGCAGCTGGAGGCTTTTAGTAAAAGAAAGTAAGGTAACCTACCTTGAGGTAAACTGAAACAGTCTCCAAAGTGTGGTTGGAAAATCCTGTCCTTGCTGAGCATGGGGTGGTGAACAGTGTGGCATGTAAGTGTGCTATGAGTGTGTGTGAAATCAAAGTTACTTTTGCCGTCTGGTCAGTGGGCACAGATCTCAGGTCATGCTGCATTGACACCCCCTGGGGGACTTCAGGATGCCACTGTAAGAAGTTGTTGGGTTTTTCCACTTTAAAGCTGAGCTGGTGGTGGTTTGTGACTGCCATCCTTTGGCAGGTCCAGTGCTGGGGTGAGATGTGGCTGGTCTGGGGACAGCCACCCCCTTGGTGCTGGGCTCCTGCTTCTCCAGCCTGGGAGCTGTCAGGTTTGAACTTGACAGGGGAGCCTGAGCTCCCGCTTCCTGCAGGAGACAAGGTGGGAAGGTGATCTGCTCTTCCTCCATAGACTTGGGAAACTGGGTGTTTTTCAATATGGACGCAATCTGGAATTGAGGACACTACAGAAGTTGATGTGTTTCATGCATGTCTGAGAGAAATAAGGTTGGGCAGGTTGACTTGCTTTACCATAGCTTGAATGGTCAAAATGTGCTTTTTCCTACTGGTGTAGCAATATCCCAGACTTCCCTTTACACTGTTTTCAGAAGAGGGATTCTTTAGGAAGCAGTGTGATCCCAGCTGCTATCTATGTCTAGCGGGTTATTTGCAGTTTTCTTTAGTGTTTCATTTCCCCACATCTGACAGATCAGAGGAGGAGGAATAAGGAGTCAGTTTGACCATTCTTGTATTAATCACCTGCCGAGACCCTTTAAGGGTGAATTTGTAGCTCAAGAAGTTCACAAGGGTTTCAGTCAATCTCTGCCAGGTTAATGTTATCAGGAACTCTCCAGGATCTCAGTTTCAGCAGGTTCCAGCCATTACAGATGCAAAGAACATACCAAGTGTGTGTGAACACAGCGGGTGCAGGGCTGAACAGGAGTCTGATAAGAGCCTAGAACAATAACTTGGAGAGGTGTGAACCCCTCTTCACCTCTGAGGTATTTAATCATAGCCAGTGATGATGGTTTAAATGTCAACTTTGCTAACTGTTTCATTCCTCATACTGTAAAATTTACTGAGAGTGATACCTCATTTTGATGCCACAAGTGGGAGGCATTTGGGAGAGTGCCACTCCTCCTGTTTTCCCAATAAGCACCAGCCAAGGCTAAGAAACTTAGTGGAACTCAGGGGCACACTAAAATCTGACTGAAGGAGGTAGGTATGCAACTAGTGTGCTGCTTTGAATGGATTTCTGGTTTATCTTAAACAACTGATGTGACCTATGTGAATAGAAAGTTATTGGCAATATAGCTTGGAAGAGGTGCCACTCCTCACCATTCAGTTCTTCCCTGAAGTTACTGTGTGACAGCAGAGGTTTTATCATTAAAATGGTTTAGGATAAAACATGAATGAGACAAAGGGACACTTTTGTGGAGAAGAAGATCATGGCTTTGGGATAATTTCTTAATGTAGAGCTCTGGGGGGAAGAGATGTCCTAAAGACCTGTTGGAAACTGAAGCTACTGGTATTGTAGGCTTTATAGATTGGGTGGTTTCTTGAGGAAAGATGTGTTTTATCTGGTTGAACTGAGCCACTGGGTTCTGTTCCTTCTGCGCAGCCTGACTCTTCTGCTGTGGAAGATGGGCAGCTGCATTTACAGCCATTATTCTTCTGTAAGTACAGATGTATGGCCCATCATTTCAAAAACTGAGACCACTGTCCATACAGAGTCATGCTGTGGTCCACATGCAGTTTATAGACATTATGAGCAATAACATTTTTTTAAAATTCAATATCTCTGCAGCTTTTGGAAAAGTATTGTTTGGTTTTTCTAGTGGGTACTGCAGTACTGTTTGTCTTCTAGGAGGTTGTAGACCTCCCAGAGGAAAGATGTCAAAACACCGACTGTGGACAAGTCCAGATGCATCCATCGCTTTCCTGCCAGCCAAAACAGAGCACTGACTCTTGTAAAGCCTGTAATCACCCAGGCTGACAGCACTTGTCAATGATCAAAGTATGTTTTGCATGGCACTTTCCTTTTTTATAATTTAATGTATTTAATTACTGTTTACAGTGACTGGAAAATGGTTCATTAGATGGCTCTTTTGTAGGCGTTAATATAAACAGATTAGGGTTGAGATCCAGGCTGCATTTGATGCCAGTCTGAGTGTGTTCAGTCCTTCAGTAGCAGCTCAGTGGAGGGCTTAAGGCTGCTCCACACACTCTCTGCTTCTGTAGGACCTTGTTCTCAAAAGCTTTGAAGCAGTGCTTGGGCTTGGAGGGTGCCTGGTCCTTCTGGGGTAATCGTTGCTCAGCATGTGAGGCAAAAATCCATGCAGGGTATTGGATGTTTAGTTCCCCTGCAAATTGGAGGAGCACTGAATGAGGCAGTGCAGCAGTACAGGTGGGCTCTGGGTTGCTTCTCGTGTTTTAACCCTTCCCAATCCTGCCAACCTTGATTTAGTTATTGGTGGGTGAAGTGGAAGCGTGTCTGTGGTGGAGAACAGTCACCTAAAGGAGAAGATCTCATTCCTACACATCTTTCTCTAAGCTTTTTATTTCTAAATGTCTGAACTTGTGGCACTAAGCTTTCACAAATCTCATGGAGTTTTCTGCCACTTCTCTTAAAAACAAAACATGCAGATGCTTTAACATGAAGATGATGCCTATTACTTCAAAATTCTAAGAAGGTGGTGGTGGTTTTTTTTAAGAAAAAGAAATATTACCTCCTCTGGTAGTAGTGTCTACAAATATCCAGGCATCAATCTTTATTTCAGCAGATTCAATGGATGTGGCAGGAAGAGTTATTATATAGCATAGTCCTCCTTTTATTAAAAATAAACTGGGCTAGGTTTTTTCATAGTTTCTTGTGGCAGTGCTACAGACTTTGTGCTGTATCAAGGTAAGAAAACTTTTTATTGAGAATAGTGTTTGAAAAGCTTACCCAAAATAAACTCTAAAAACGTGGAAAGTTTAGACTTTGTCAAAGCCTTACACAGAGTACAGCTCAAATACAGTTTTATGTTTTTAGGAAAGGTTTGCAGGCTAAGTTTTACTGTCAGGTGTGGATGGTGAACTTTGGTTTGCATGGTTGGCAAAACCCTTAACTGAAAGGAGAATTTGGAGCAACTCCTCTGTAATCAATACTATACTCTGGATGTGTTATTTTTCCTGACAGCACTGCTGCATTTCCATTCCTCTGTCAGAGGCAGTGTTACAAGACTCAAATAGCAGTGGTTTTTGCAAGTCTTCAGCTGTGTTTTTGTCCATAAATCTAGCTGGGGAAGCTTTTGATGGCACTATGGAAAAAAATGAACCTGGATTTCAGTTGGGCAATTATTCATGGTAATAATCTGGTTTAAAAACATCAATATTATCATTAGTAATACCATGTCAAAGTGCTAGGAGACTGGTTTTAGTGTGCAGAGCAGCAAACAGCTTTGCTTGACTGGGGTGTTTGTAAACCTCAATGGTTGGTCAAGGCTTCTAAAGCAAGAGATGTCACAAGCCACTGGTAGTGTTTTACAGTGATGATATTTTAAAATGGCAGAAATAACAACAAACTGTATTAGATAATATAACTTGTGCAGACACCCACTTGAAAATAGCACAAATATGATGGGTTTATTTCTAGTGCAGGAGATGTAGAGCTGTAATAGTGATGAAAAATAATTTTGCCAAGAAGTGTGAGAATTTGTCTGGGCAGCAGCATCTCTGCAAGAAATGTCTCAGGAAAGAAATCTCTCCTTGACACCCTGCCCTACACTGTGCCACAGATACTGTGCCTGGTGTGGCTTTACTAACTCTTCTGTAATTCTGGCCATGAGTGGAACCTTTCTACTTCTCCTGCCAGAGGTAGAGTAATGCAGTGGAGCTTTTTTTCCATTGCAAATCCCTGCTATAAAGATGGGAAAATGAGCTGTGTGATGACATGGATTGTCTTTTGTTGTGGATCAGAATTAGTGGGTATTCTGAAATACTGTAACTCTTCATCTTGGTTTTCTTCTTGGACATCTCTTGCCCTCTAAAAAGGGCTAGATATATAGACAGATAATGTCAAGAATAATTTAATGCCACTGAGCTGTTCTGAGAGTAGACAGTGGGGTGTAAGTATGGAACCCACCTAGTTGGTAAGAACCCTTCTTGCAGCTCCCTAGGTGTGAGAATCGAATTACAAAGTCTGTGATATCCACCTGAAGAACCTTGACTCTGCAGGTGCTGTGATCAGAGTCCTGTAGAGTGTTTGAGGAGTGCCAGGGTATTTTGGGTTTGCCTGGTCCTGGGGTTCTTTGCCCAGCTCTAGCTCATCACTTGCAGCTTGGGTTCAAGAGATCACATACTACCAGTGCTTGTGCTAAATATAGCTGTTCTTCAAATGCCCACCTTAATTCCCTCTTTAAAGAGAATGTAAGGCTTGGTAGGACAGAGTACAGTAAATCACCCTGGTGGGCAGGGCTGTGGGACAATCTGTCCTTAACCCATGGGCCACTTGAGCACTGCCTCACCGTGGCAGTCACTCTGATTGTCAATGAAATGGCAAATGATCTCCAGAGCACCATGCCAGAAAAGAAAGAGTTAAACTCTACAACCTTATCCTGTAACTGTAAATGCCATTTTTCTTTCTTCACAAATGTAACCTTTTAACATTTATTTTTAGCTTTTACATTAATATATGTAAAAATATTAAAAGCTCTTGTATATTACATTAAAAACTTATGTCAGCTGCCCTGCTTTTTCCTATTTATTAAAACTTTTCAAGCAGTGAAAACATTTTACTTGTTAATGAGGGGAAGAAGGAAAATTAATGACACAGAGCTTGGATCTTCCAAGATGTCTCCTTTTAACCATGCAAAACCAGCTCTTTTTCCCACACTATGTAGTTTAATTTCTGTGTTAGGGTTCAGTAAGCAAATGCAAATAGATTTAATGATTTGCATCAGTAGATCACTTCTCAGTTTAATATCCTCTGATATTTTGGTCAAGGACTTTTTCTTTGGAAGGCTAGTGCTGTTTTGTAGAGTAAAAATATTAATAGTGGTGGCATTTATGTTCAAGTAAAGCAAGGGAAATGTATGACTTATTCAAAAGCAGCTTCTCATATTATCTTCTCACTCAGATCATGCAGTGGAAAAAGTTATCCAGAAAAAGACACTTAAGAAATAATTGTGAATTGCTGATCATATTAAAGATTTAGTGCTGATTTCCATAGCACATCTCATCTTCTCACTTTGCATCCGAATTTTGCAGTTCTAATCAGTGGTGCGAAGTACCTGGTCCCAGGATGGAGCAGTGGCTGCTTTGCTGTAGCTGGTGCTACATCAACCAGGAAGGCTGTAGATTTCAGCGGGGCACTGCTCTATATCCCAGACCTTGGGCTTCTTCTGGAGGCCTCAAGCTTCTGGTTTCACCTTGCTGTTGGTATCTCTGGGTGCAGAGCCATACCTAGAAACATGGGGACTTGCCCTCTGTTTTTCTGGTGGTTACATCTAATTCATGAAGACTCAAATCCAGGTTCCAGTGAAATCTGGGGACTACCACTTCAGTGGGAGGGCCTGGGTGGTCCCACAAAGTTCTTACCAACATTTCTGAAAGTATTGAAGTCTTAATTACTTGACAAGTGGTTACCAAAAAGCATCAATTAAGAGGCAGCAACTGAGCTCCTCCCTTTTGCTGGCAGAGTGATGGGGTCCCTGTACTTGGGGACAGAGCTTGTCAGGAGACCCTTTGGTGGGGTGGGGAGTTCATGGAGGAGCTCCACTGCTGAAAGGTAGTTCCTGAAGGCAAGAAGGAAGAAGGTGCAAAGGAAGATTTTTGGAAATTCTGGTCAGGCTTACAGGAATGATGTCAAAGTGAAACCTCAGCTGGAGTGACAAATTGGAAGGGACACAAAAGACAGTAAGAGGTTTGGCTGCTGTGTTTGAAGGTTGAACATGACAAAAGACAGTAAGGTTTGGCTGCTGTGTTTGAAGGTTGAACATGGAAACATGCAGCACCTGCATGTGCTTATCTGGCCCACCTGTGAGGACAGTCCCTCACCACAAGGACAAATGACAATGGACCCAAGTAAAGGAAGAGGCTCTTGCTACCTCTGGCAGCGTAGTCTGGGCTCTGTTCTAAGAACAGTCACTGCATTGCTGTGTTTGGACTTTTTTTCCTGCTTCATCATTATGTCACTTCATTCTGGTGGTTTTAATGATATAGTAGTTTTGGAATATTTCTGGTTTGAATCTGTTCCAAATTCACAGCTTGTTTGAGGTAAGCATGGGATAGGGGACATTTGCTGCTATCCCAGTTCCTTGAACTGTGCTGGATTTAGTGGAATCACAGAAGTCAAAGGTATCCTCTTTGGATCTTGCAAACCTTCTCAGAGAGGGGGCAAGAAGGAAACATTCATCTAGTAGTGCTGCATGGAACTGCATTCTCCTCAGATTCTTGAAAAAAATACCAAAAAATGTTTAGTGGAGTTTTAAGTTAATTGTCAAAAGGAGTTATTACCTTTTCAACTGGAAGGAATGTGAACTGTTCCATCTATTCAGTGTTAGGATGGTTTCACTGGTGTTATCAGACACTGTCTGACTTCATAGTCTTTAAATCTAATTTTCCCTAATTCCTTAGAGATATTGATTAAAGTGAGCACTCCAAGGACAGATACCTCACAGATAAAGCCCTAACACCCAGCTTTGCTAGTTCTTGGAGATTCTGGTTCAGTAGAAATGAGTTCCTATTGGCTTTTGAAGAATTTAAGGTGATAAATACTTAAACTTTTTACTTATTCAAATGAGTACTTGCTGTTGATAAAAGCTTTTCTGATTGCTTCTAAACTTCTGAGTAAATGCATTATACCATAGGCAGCAAATGTGACATCCTGGTGATCAGCTGATCAAAATAGTTTTGAACAGCTGTGAATTTCTTTTAGTTAATTTTGACATTTGTGAGGTTTATCCTTGTAATTTGTTAAAATGTATATTGGCATTCATACTTATGGATTTTTAATTGTATTTTATTTTTCTGAGAAACTTGCTAATAATGTAGATTTACATATGATGTGAGGATTGCCTAGTGTGCAACAGGAGTGATGCAGAGGACCTTTCTTCTGCTGTTGCTGCTTCAGAGCAAGAATTAATGAGATGAAGTTAAAGTAACTTTGTACTTTGGCAGTCTTTCTTGTCATTTGTTTTCCTTTGCTTCTTAAATTGATGTGTGTACCCTTGGTTTTGTCATTCAATGGTGAAGTTTTGCTTCTTAAAGGATAATGATGAACATGATCTCTGTGTGCATCCTGCTCAGGCAGTGTTTCCTCAGTGTTACTCAGGCTGGGAAGGTGGATGTGGAGATGTACAGCCACTAGGAGGCAGGTGCATGTAGGGCCAGCATGGGTGTAAATTGTGCACACACACACAGATATCCTGTCCTGGAGGTGCAGGCAAGAGGATGCCAAGCTTGGTGCCAGTTTAGCTCTCCTGACAAGTGTTTGCATCTTGTTCTTGCTATGGGAGTTTTAGTTGCAGAAATGGTGACTGCTTTCTACTCACAATGGAACCTGTTCCACTGTCTCACCACCCTCACTCTAAAGAATTTTCTCCTAATGTCTAATCTAAATCTCCCCTCTTCCAGTTTTAATCTGTTCCCCATCGTCCTATCCCTTCTTGTCCAAAGTCCCTCCCCAGCTTTCCTGGAGCCCCTTCAGGCACTGGAAGGTGCTCTAAGGTTTCCCTGGAGCCTTCTCTTCCCCAGGCTGAACACCCCCAACACTCTGTCTCCAGAGCAGAGCTGCTCCAGCCCTTGAATTATCTTTGTGGCCTCCTCTGGACTTGCTCCAACAGCTCCATATCCTCTGTTGGAGGCTTCAGAACTAGACACAATACTCCAGGTGTGGTCTCACAAGAGCAGAGTAGAGAGGGAAAATCCCCTCCCTCGACCTGCTGGTCACGTTGCTTTTGATGCAGCCCAGGATGCGTTTGACACTCTGGGCTTCAAGTGCACATGGGCTTTTATGTGAAGCATTTACTATTTGTGCACGTATTAATGTACACACAAGTTTTCAATGGCTGCTGCATTAGACCTTGAGCTCCTGTGGTACGTGGTGCTACAGGAGACTAATACTTAAACTACAACTGTGCTGAGCAAATTCCAACACTTAGGAAACGTCTTGTGATGGATAACTGCACTTAGCAGCCTGGTGTGTAGATGCCTGGATATAAGGGAGAAGGAAGATGGAGAATATTTCCAACCTTATTTTTTAAACTCCTCAGGTTCAATGATCTGACTTGGGAGGAGTTGTTGAAAGTTTAAACTCTGTATGAAACTTGGTCATAAATATAAATCAGCTTGTATTAAGGCAATTTGAAATGTAATACCTCAATAATTTGGAAATAGTAATTCTTCACAGCTCATGAATGTTCTTCACCTCTGAAAATCGTTCCTTCTAATTTTAAATGCTGAAATGAACACCTGAAGAATACAGAAAATGTCTTCTGTTTATAACTCTGAAAGTCACAAGTCCCAGCTGACCTGATCTCTGGGCTGCACCCTTTCCCCTTCCCCAGCACAGGGCACCTTAGACCATCTTGACTCTCTCTACCTTGACTTGAATTTGTTGAAATAGTCAGCTTTTATTTGATTTCTAATGATGCTGCTGACAGGGACAACTAACCCAGTGGATCTGGTCTTTCAAGGGGGTTTTGTTTCTCGCTTTTTAAGGCTTTTTGCACTTGAACACTTTGGGAGGTTTTGCTGCTGCTCTGCTCATGGACTTGCCTGTTAATCCAGATCCCTCTTGGACGTGGCTCCAGCGCCAGTTGCAATTTCTGTTGGTCATGGTTGGGATCACCTATCAACTCCTCTAGGTCAGAAGTTTTCTGTGTGCTGGGTAATATTGCCTGTGACTCTGAGGTTGTCCAGATGCTCTTCATTTATGCAGATATCCTCTGGGTTTTAAGATTTATGCTTCAGTGTGAAACAGAGGATATCCTCAGGGTTGTGATGGCGTGTCTCGCTTCCTGTCTGTTCTGGGAAATACATTTTTAAACTCTTTTTCATAGAACTTATAGCAATAACAAAAGCAGGCAACAAAAGGATACAGGAACAAAAAAAACACATTTGTGATGTATATATAATTTCTAGTGCATGCAGGTAATTTGAAAATGAACAGAGAATGTTTTGTCTAAAGTCATGATAAATCACTGTTAAAAAGATGCCAAATTGCAAAAAAACAACCCCCAGGTATAATGAAGCTGAAGGAAAACAAAAAGTAGCTTGGATGTACATTCTTGAGAACACTTTCTACTTGCTGATAGTGCTGTGTTCACATCTCAGACAAGTCCAACTGGGCTTCCCTGTGATGTGAATCTAGAGTCTTGTTTTACAGGCTACAAAATTGCAGGTACAGTAAGATCTCTCCCTTTGAAAGCACTGCTGCCTGAGCAGTCACTCTTAGTGGTTTATTTGGGTTTTTTCAGTCCAGTATGCTAGGACTAAAAATTTTTGATTTTGCTTTCTTTTTAGATTTTTTGTGACTTGCCCATGAGTGGCAGTGAGGGGCTGCTTCAAGTTGGGTTAGCATTTGGATCACTGAAGGTATTTCTTTAATTCTGTCATATTGCTTATTGATATTCATTCCAGAACTTGCTGCATCTTAATTCTTAGTTTTATTGAAATTTTTGAAAGAACTATCAGAATGAGCACATATTTCCTAATTTATTGAATAGTAGCATTGTGGAAATAATAAAATAAATACTACCAGTTATGACACTTCCATGTATTACATTTTTGCTTTGTGTCAATTCACATTGTAACTTTGTCTTCACTCAATACTGTTCTTTCAGGTGTATCACTTTCTTATAAAAAATCCATAGTAATTGGGATAACTTATGACCAAGCCAATGCTAACTCACCCAGCATAACTACAGGCTCTGTCTGGGTGCCACTTGGCAGACTGAAAGGTTTGCTTTTTGCTTTCCAGAAGAGACATCTGTGTACATCAATTGAGAAATACCTTTTTTATTCATCCAGCACTTATAATTGGGAGTCCTGTTAAGTTCTGACTCTCCATCTTGAATAAACTCTTTAACTGGGAAGGAATTGAGTTTTTATAATAGTTGTATTTTTTAAATATTGTTCCATTTTTTAAAATAAACTTCCCTGACATCTTGTGACTGCCTTGTTTTCTTAATAGATCCTAAGGAAAATCTCATTCCCAACACCCTTGTTGAACAATGTGGTGGCAGCATCACTCCATGTGTGGATGGGCAGTGTTACATGGTGCAGTGACTTATGTCCACTGGAAATCCCAGAATTAGGTTTCAGCCTACAGAGAGGATCATCACTGGAACAAAACTAAGACCTTTACAGTAACTGTTACTGTACAAAGGGGACCTGAATTGGTTAGCTGGGTTTGCAAAGCTGGTGTTGCAGTGGGTCCTTCACCTGGATTCTGTTGATGACCTTGTTGCTTGCACAGGGAGGAGCTGGAGACTGGGGCTTGGAGCTGAGCTGAACCAAGCTGCTGTCTTTTCAGGGCTCTTGTAGAGTCCTTTTTAAATCAAATCGTTATCCCTGGTTGATAAATGTTATGCTTTTTATATTCATCTCTGTAAGCAGATGCTGGAAAGAAGACAATGCTCTTTTCTTTGGCAATGCTGACTGAGCTCCCCTTTCCCTCACCCCACCACTGGGAAGCTGGTACATCATTGGGCCAGGAGCTCAGCACTAGCCTTGGAGATGCTCACTGAGGGCTTGGGGCAGTGCCCACCCTGTATTGGTTGGGTTTGTGGGCTGTTCTGTGATAGTGCTACAGGATTTTCCTGGTGCTGTTGAGTGTTTGTGATGACCACTGCTGCCTGGGGTTCATTCCCTTGGCAGGAGCTCCCTTTTCTGTCTTGTATGTGGTCTCCTTCATTCCTGGGTCTGGGATAAATATGGAGCTACACTTCTTGTTGCACTTCCATTGTAAATAGCTCCATAAAAATTGTGTCTTTGTAGTTACTGTCTCATCTTTCATACTTGAGGGAATACATTTGTTGTTGTATCTGTGCCTTGCTTATGCACTGCTGGTGTTTTCCCTTCAGTGCAGGGCTGACAAAGTCTTGAGCCACCCATTTATTAAAGCACTTTCAATTCCTGTACCTGAACCATTTATTTGTTACACAGAATTAACACTTGGAAGTACAATGTGGGGTTCCAGGGTCCTGGTTTTCTGTGGGACTGGTGGTTATATTTGAAGGAAAGACACCTGGCTGGATCTACCAGTTTTCATAGTGTGAACTCGTGATGTTGCACATTAGCAGAACCCAGACCCTGATTTCTTTTTGTCAAAAGTGGAGAAATATTATTTTAATTTCTTTCATAATTCTGCACAACTTAGATTTCCTACCACTTTTTGTCTTGTTCTGAAATGCATGCACAACAAAATGATTCATGGTTTAGGACTTCAGCAGG
>NW_009953387.1:263239-281499 GCF_000747805.2 Chaetura pelagica | reverse complement strand
GGAAGAATTCAGTGGATGGTGTTCTAGGCTAGAAGGTGAAAAATATTTGCAGCTGCCTGTATGGTCATGCTATCTCACCATATTTCTAAGTTTTTCTAAGAGATTATATGGACCTGCTGTGCATGTTTTCAGTGTACAAGTGTGCATTAAATAATGAACAAAAACTCTGAAAATGTTTCATGTGAAAATGCTGCATTTTAAATATTTGGTGTTACTTTTTCTTAATAATGGAAGAGTAGTAACTTTGGGCTTTCTGCCTCTAACTTGTGATGAATTATAAGCAAGAATACAAGACCAAATATTTCAGTGTGTTTTTCAGAAATAATTATGTTCTCATGTAAATTTTAAATATTCAGCCATGTCCAAGTTGTAAAATCTTCCTTGGTTTTGTGCAGGGAAAACCCTGGTTCCTTCTACCAGTACAACAGTGATTCTAAGAGCAAGGAAATACTTTTCTGATGTTGTAGGAATACAATTGATTCCAGAAAATAAGTATTTTTATTTTTGTGTGTTTATTCCTCAAGCTACACTTATCAGTGTAATGCTTAGCTGGAGGAAAGATCAAGAAGGCTGTTCAGAAAGTGGAGTATGGTCAGTTTATTAGCATTATTGGAACTGTTTTTCTGTTGGGGAGCTGGACATCTGAGTCTCAGGTTCTAGAACTGTTAAGTTACAACCCAGTTGACATGAGAAGTCCTGAGCTCTAAGGGGAGGTTGAAATCCATTCTGATGTCCTCTAGCTTTGTTCTAGAAAACCTCATTTAGGGCGAAATCCTCCTGGCCTTCTTGATTTGCAGGGGTTGAAGCAGTGCACACACTCCTTCTGTTTGCAGGATACAGTATTTAGCCATAATGCAGATGCCTTCTCCCATAATGGATGTGACTGGACTCCCCATGAATGTGAATGAATGCGTAGAGGAGAATTAAGCTGCAGTTTGCTTGTGTTATTGCACGTTTTCCAACAGAATTGCTGCCAGTTGTGTGATGTCTTAAGTGTTTGACGTGAGATATGGTGCTGCCAGAGCATGTGTTTTGATCTTCGTGTGCCAATAAAAAGTTTCATATCTTTGTCATCCTGAAATATCTTCAAGGATGGAAAGCTCTCTGTAGCTTGATAGTTTCTGGGTTTCGGCACGTTAATGTATATAACTGAGGAAAAAGAGTTGATGCCACTGTTGTAGAAGACATAAAAATATAGACAGCTCTGTTAATGAATATCCTTATGTTAACTCTATGTTAATAAATATTAAAGCAAAGAAACAGGGGTCTGTCACTTGTCAGTGTTGTGCTTTCAAAAATAGGGGTATCCTCATGGCATCAGTGACTTCCTCAAAATGCCTGTGGTGGCACGTTACAGGGATGGAAGGGGAGGTGGCTTTTAGTCTGGAGTTGTACGAGGCTGCCCTGGGGAGGGAGTGGCTGGAGCTATCGGGCTGTCTGGATGGTGGCTGAAATGTCTCCCCACAGATGCCAGTGGGCTACAGGTGGCTTTATGCCATCCATCTTCCAGGTAGTCTTGGAAGCATCAAACAGTGCAGCAGGACACCAGTCCCTCCGTGTACAGTAGGCATTAGCTATTTTGTGAGGATATCTGAACTTTGAAAGTCTTTCTCCATATGTACTGCTTTGTACTTGAGAAGAGGGTTGAATATTGACCTAATTTGTCTTTTGAAAGGACACAGAGTTTTACTAGAATACTTATGCTGTTGAGCTAGACAAATGCAGGTACTATTCCTTGGGTAGTCAGTGCAGAAG
This sequence comes from Chaetura pelagica, assembly GCF_000747805.2. Classification (NCBI taxonomy): domain Eukaryota; kingdom Metazoa; phylum Chordata; class Aves; order Apodiformes; family Apodidae; genus Chaetura; species Chaetura pelagica. The sequence goes on along the minus strand of NW_009953387.1, from coordinate 279,744 downwards.
GTTGATGTGCTCTAAGATTTACTGTGCATCACCTTAGCCATCATTCCCATAAGTATTAATTTTAACTCCACTAATAAGAAACTGAACAAAAGTGGAATTATGAGTTCAGTAGTATTCTATGAAAGGTCAGTTGTTAAAAAGGCAGAGTCTGACATTCTGTGAAAAAGGTGCCTTCATTAATCATACTGATAGGATAGCATAGGATATTCTTGACCAGCACCCATGAACCACCTCAGGAAGGGGTGCTTAATTCTTTGTATAAAAACAAGGATTAGGGGAATGAATGTGGAATTACCATTTTTTTTAGTACTGTAATTTTACTATTTCTCAATTCAAAGCATAGAAAAATTAATGGAGAATTTTTTTATAAGACATACTGTTATTTTAACTTTCTTAATTTTATAGAAGTGTATATTGTTATGGGAATAATATTTAAAACACTGTTTATAAGAATATAAATGCAATTATGCCAAACACCAATATTAATGTAGTATATGAAGTATTTATGACCTTTTAGAAATATTCTCTTATTATATTGGTTAAATGTGCAGCTTTGTTTCACAATCATTCATCTCTGTAAATCTTGAGCGATTACTCCTGTGTGAGCCTAACAATTTTAATTGCAATGTATATTGTTTTTCTGTGTAAAATTATTACATGGAATTGTTTGTGCTTTTTTCCTTGTCCACCATAGTGATGGCAATTTTAAAGTTAATACAAATTATATAAATTATTAAGTACAGGCCTAGTGGAACATTAATCAGTAGAACATCTTTATTGTGACTGTTCCTGACAGATTATGTTCACCATGATGCCCATTAATGTGCTGTATTGTAAGAGCCCATGTCCATTACAGAATCCCCTTTGTTAGTGGTGTCAGGTCTAATTCAGGGCAGCAAATCTCAGTCCAAGTTGAAGATGCTTTTGATATTTCATGGAAAAATAATGGTTCAGAAGTGATGGGTCTCACCTGTTTAATTCTTTCAAAGTTATTAGTCTGTGTGGCATCTAGTGTAAAATGCAAAGTCTGCAATAGTCTCTTTTCCTTTAATGTCATAATTTTGCATAATGGCTGTTTGTGCTACATTGACTAGGTCCATGGATTGCTTAACATAAGTGATTACATTTTCCTATGATTATAAACTCCCTCCATTAGAAGTACTGTACAAAAACTTGTAAATGATTTGTTGTTTAAGCTTTCTACTTCATTAGCTACAATATACACTTTACAAGAGTCATTGTCTAAGAGTTAGTAATATTTGTAATGAGCTGTATAATATGGGCCCTTTTGCTAAATTTAAAAACAGATGGTATCTGTTAACAACAGTTTATCATGCAAATTGAACCCTAGCAAAAATTCCTTGCAGTGGTTGTGTTGCTGTAGGCCAAATCATGGTGTCTTTTTTTGATGTAATAGCAAAAGGAAGTAATTGTTGTTCCAGACAGTTGTGGCAGATGCAAACTAATTGTGGTCAGAACTCCCCAAGAAATAAAAATGCAAACCTTTTTCTATATTGAATGTTTTAGGTATTTCCTTCATGCTTTTAACACACTTTGATGTTTAGTTTCCAAATTGGTCATCTTTGCACATCCTGGCAGATTGTATAGATACATTATTGTGATTTTTCTCATTTAAGAGGCAGCTGTGAATGAGAATTTCCCTTTTGTGAGGACTTGCAGGTATTGATCTGAACAAGTGAAAAGATCAGAGGATGTAATATACACATTTTTTTCTAACTTTGAAAACAAAAGGAAAATAGGATCATATTAAATCAGTAGTCTTGAAATTATACTGTCAAAAGGATCCCCTCACGCTGTTTGTTGCTAACCCTGTGTGGTAGAAGACTTGAGAAGTGGAGTCCCCTTTGGTAACACCAGTTTTTCACCTCAGACTTTATAAAATGTATATATTTGTGGTATTTTGAGTGCTCTAAATTGTGCTTGTAGAAGAATACAGTCTTGTAATCCAATCTACTGGAATTAGTGCTAAAAATAGGACAAGAGATCAGATTTTGCCTGAGTTTTGTGTTTTTTCCATGCTGTTGATGAACAGTGCTATGAAGAGAAGGATCAGGTTTTCACTCTTCTGCTTCAAGTTCTTGGGGTTTTTCTGTATAATAAAGTCTCTTCCAGGGATACTGCAGTTGAATAGCAGTTTTTTATTCTGAGGCACATCTGGAAAGGGCTTTCTCTTTCCTCTATGAACAAGTTATTCATCCTGCCTTTTTCAAACCAGTTGTGACAGCAGCACTTTGTCAATACCAGCCTGACCTGGGTTTGGTGCAGATACTCATGACTTCCTACCTTCAGCCATTGGATCTTATCTATTAGTACAGAAGTCAGCCAAGTTCTGGTCTATCACTAAGCTTTCTAGGTGAATAATCAGTGATAACACCAACTTGAGCAAATCTCTGTTACAGCAGAATGTCATGTGAATAACTATCCAGTTTTCCTTTACCAAGCAGCAAGTTGAGCACTTGTCATTAAATAGCACAAAAAATCTTCCCTCTGATAAGTTCTGTACACACAGTTCTCAGTATAAGAGATATTTTGGTTGAAAGCTGTTGGTACCAATGTAAAATTAGCACCTATGAAGGACAGCTGTTTTAATAAGCTGGGTAGGCTGCAGGGTCCTATTTTTAGCTGTGCAGCCTGATGTGTGCTATTTTAGATCTCAGTCTGTGAAAGGAATAATGGTTCCATGGTTCCTCATGGTTCTTTTAAATCCATTTATCTTACTGTTGGAGCTCTGAGCAGTAATGCTGCTCTCAAACATTGTGAGCCTAATGAGAAGCCTGATTTCCCATCATCCCTCCATAAAGCTTTTTTTGCTTCCCAGTCTGTTCTCCTGCCACCGTCACTAGGTTAAAAGTCATCTTTCCCCTTAACACTGGTTTTATCCAGAAATAGTGCCCAGCAGATGATGGTGCTGGATTACCCCAGTCTGGTAGTTGATGGACAAAGCAGAGAGCAGGTGGGTTGCTGAGGGTCTTCCCAGATGGGTGTGCAGCCAAGATGACTGAGCATTTGGAGCTGAGCAGAGAGCTTAGACTCCAACTGACTCCCCTGGATTGAGGTTGTGTCATACCACCCCCCATGTATTATGAAGGAATTTCTACTGGTGTTGGTCAATCCTGCCCTTCAAGAAGGACTTCTACTACTTTTTTGTTTCTAGAAGAAACTGATTTCTTGAGGTGGTTCTGTGCAGCGCAGCTGTGGGACTGAGGCACCTCACTTCAGGTGGAGTCAGGTATGGTGGCTTAGGGGCAGCTCTCAAAGAAAGCTTGAGGCTGGACCTTTAGCCTGGGAAAAAGGAGGCTGAGGGGAGGTCTTGCTCTTTACAGCTGCCTAAAGGGAGGCTGGAAGGAGAGGGGGGTTGGTCTCTTCTCCCAAGGAACAATTGATAGAAAAAAGAGGAAATGGCCTCAGGTTGCACCAGGGGATGTTTAGATGAAATATTGGAAATAATTTCTTCATGTAAAGAGTTGTCAGGCCCTGGCACAGGCTGCTTAGGGAAGTGGTTGAGGCACCATCTCTGGAGGGAGATGTGGTACTGAGGGACATGGGTTAGTGGGGACTTGGCAGTGCTGGGTGAACAGTTGGACTGCATGATCTCAGAGGTCTCTTCCAACCCAAATGATTGTGATTCTGTGCTGTAGCAGTTTCTTTCCTAGGGGAATGTCAGGAAGGTTGGCTGTGGAGTGGTGGGGTTTGAGCCATGAGGAAAGTGGTGAAGCCTTTCTATGTCTGGGCTGAGTTTAGTCACTTCAGATGTCAAAATACCTTGATCCCTTTCACTCTGTGCAGTGGGAAAGCCCCACATCTGTGCCAGCACAGAGCATACCTGCCTCTTGTGAAACACTTCTCTGCTGCAGCACTTGTCATGTGGCAGTGTTGTCCTCTGCCTGTGTTCTGGAGCTGATTCAACCATTTTTGCTCCAGATGTAAATGGACTAACACCACTTAAACACCTCAGCACTGAAGGAAACTGCATTTTTAGTTGGAACAGACAAGAACCTCAGTTGCCTGCATTTCCCATGGTGGAGCAGGCAGTGAGTCAAGTCACCTCTTGACTTGAGTTTCCCTCTGCTGTGAGCCCTGACAAGGCTGACAACAAAGCCAGACAGTTGATGGCCAAGGGACCTGTTTTTGTGCGCAGTGTTGATGCTTCCCAGCTTGCCCACTGGCTCCCATTGCTGTTAGGTCAACTGTTACTTTGGGAAGGATGTAAAACTGGAGCCCCTTATCACTAGGAATTTGTGTTAGATTTACCCAAAGTGAGTAATGGCTGGAGCTCAGTAGCAAAGGATGGTTATTCAGTGTATAATAATTATAATAGTTGATGGCCCTCATTTAATTTTGTAGCTTGTGGGTGCTTCTGCTAACCTGGGATCTCTGAAGGGGTGTCAAGTTCTGTGTAGGTGGTGGAAATTCCTCCATTCCAATGTTTAAGATGATTTGCCCAGCGCTTGATAGTTGTGTTTGTTCAGCCTCTTGGTATGTCCTCCTTGCTCTGTCTCATCCAGCTACACCTGTGATTTGTCCAGCTTTTGTGGTTTATGGTGGTTTTCAGCCCACTGTGGTTGGCTCTGTCATTATGTCCTCTTACGCCCCTGCTGCCAGTGTGGAGGGTGAGGTGGAGGCTGCTAGTTTCTTCCAGTCATCCATGGACCAAAAGGCTTTAGACTCTCAGAAGAGGACTGGTGCTTCTGAAACAGTGGTGGTGGAAGTGAATGGTTAGTTCTGGATGTGACATGTCACAGGAACAGCTGGAGCAGTCCCTGCCTCTTGGCACTGTCATTTTGGAAGACATTTTGCATTGTTTCATGTTTCCTTTGCCCCATTTGCCAAAACAAATACAAAGGTTTGTGCTGGGGTGGATGTTGTGTTCCTCCTGTGCCCCCAAAACTGGAGGAGCAGCTGTGGAACCAAACAGGGGGAAGGGGACAAGCTCCCTGATGAAAAGCCAGGAAACCAGGCAGCCCTATTCAGTGAATAAAAATGGGAAATACATTGAAGTCTAGATACAGTATCTTTGTAGTAATAAAAGCAGTAGTACAGATTTACTGGTGAAGGAGTTTTAACTGTAATACTGTGGAATAGTAGGTTATTTTGTGTTCAAGAGCTACATTTATCACAAAAATGATGATATACAAATCACTTCCATATCACAAAATGTTCTTGGTCAAAATTGGCTTGAGGCAAGTGATATCTTCGAGTAAACAGTATATGAAGACCATATCTTAAAATGATAGATCACCTAATTTTGTTCTGACAGAGGTTTTTGCCGCAACAAACATCTGTCACTGAAATACCAATTCAGAGATATGGAAGCCAAATTGTGGAGGTTTTCTAGTATTTGTCACTCCTAACTTAGGAGTGCTACTGTTAGTTCTGTAGATATTTGAAGATAGAAGGCAGCTTGCAGTTTAGACACCCTGAACTATTGAGTTAAGTATTTTAAGAGCTATAAGGATCTTTAAATGCAGATGAGCAACTTGTGAAGTGGCAGGTATTGGTTTGGTGTGCTGAATGCAAGGCTGGCATGTGGCTGCTGCATAAAATGGTGTTATCTTAAACCAGAGCTGGTGCTGCACAGCAGGGTTGAAAAATATTTGATGAACAGAGCGTGCTGTTATTAAATGTATTTTGGGGACAATCAGTGTAAAGGGATGTGTAGCTTTTGCATGGAGCCAGGACTGCCAGTTTGGTATTTTGACTGTGGGGCTGGAAGAACTGCAGCTTGAAACTGGATCACCTCATGTAGGTGATCTGGTGGTGCTTGTTTTCAGAGGGATGCAGTTCTGTCAGGACCCCTTCTGCAGGGAAACTAGGCTCTATCTAAAGCTCATTAGGACCTACAGGAGCAAGGAATCTGCTTTTGCAGAGGATGCAAGTACTGAACACTTCTGATATGCCCTTTGAAATCACATTTCTGACCCTCTTCTACAGCTAGATATAAAATAAGCATCAAAAATTGAGATTTTGTGTCAAGCACGTAGAGGTGATTAAATTTTATTTGGTTGATAGTTGCTAGGGGCATAAAAGCAGTAAAAATATAAATACCTATTAAAAATATACACATCTATTTCAATTTCAGTAGTTATTTGTGTATGTAGTGAGCACCTAAGAAACTAAGCAAAAAAGAAAATGCCCTACTTGAAAGTAGGTTTTAAGGCGAGTTTTTGTTGACTTGTGGTAGGAAAATAAAATTTGGCTGCAAACTGCCAACATTCTGTGATATTTTGCAGGCAGGATGAAGTGACAAATACCAGGTCCTCAGAGGAGAAAAGCAGTTACTAGTCATGTTAGAAATTTCTCCCAGATTATTATTATTATTATTATTATTATTATTATTATTATTATTATTGTTGTTGTTGTTGTTGTTGTTATTGTTATTATTGTTATTATTGTTATTGTTATTATTAGTCACATATTTTAGCATAATTATTTTCAACACCATTGGTGACTCTAACTCTGTTAACAGGAATATCTCTACCAGTCTTTGCTTAGGTCCTGTTTAAGTACATACCTGCCTTTAGAGGCAGCCTCAGCACAGGGACAACTTTTCCAGTGTAAAAATGTAAAGTTATTTCCCTTGGTATCTTTAATTATTTTTTCCATTCCTTTTTGAATAATGCTGTGATCAAATTTGAAGGCTGAAAGATATGTAAGAGCTTTGCTCCTCAAACACACATTTTAAGTTATTCAGATTTCTCAAAAGTAAAGATGTGTTCTGTTTAAATTTCTCTGGCTAAACATGAGAATGATGGAAGTCCAATTAGAGCTTGGCAAACTAGATACAATAAAAAAGTGAGACCCAGAAGTTCCTTTACCTGTTATCAATCCTCATAATTACATACTGCTTTTTGCTACACTATTTTACATGCACACTTTAAGAATATATGCCCTTCTTTTCAGGGACTTACTAGTTTGAAATCACATTGACAAGATAATAGTAACCACTCTGGGTTCAAACTGTTGTTTATTTTATTACTGCTAGTTACTAAGAGCAAGTTTGGGAATGCCAGGACTCAGATTACTGGGTTTCAGATCTTGTGGAAAAATAACTAATTTTCTCTGAATTACAGATCACCTCAAGCCTATTGAGGGGTCAGTTTACATCTTATAGGAATTAAGTGCCCTTCTAGAGTAGGGAAATGTTAATATTTTTTAGTGGCAAATATAATAAGAAACTAGAAAACAATTATTTTTATTTTTTTCCCCATAGCTTTTTGATCAGCCCCTTAAAATCACCAGTGCTGGCTGCTTGAATTCATGAGAATCTCTCAGGATGTGTTTACTTTGGACCCAAAGCTGACAAGCTCTTTACCGAGGCTTCCTGTGTAATATTGAGGAAAGAATTCAGTTACATTTCATGAGCTGTGAATTTAAAGGGATGAGGTTCTGCCTTTCCTGTGCCATGGAAGAGGGTTGGTTTCTGGATCCTGTGGGGCTGGAGCCTCTGGTCGTGCCTGTGTGTGTCCATGGGAGGGATGGCCATGGAGAGAGATACAGCTCGTGGGTGTTCCTCTGGCTGGCAGGTGAAAAGCACTGGCTGGTGTCACAACAGCAGCTGCTGGTGAAAAATGGGTGGTCCTGGGAGCAGAGTGTGCTGCAGCAGCCCTGGGCTCCGGGGAAGGGAGGAATGGGTTAAAGAATTCATAAAAAATGAAGGATCCTAATATTAAAGTGGGGGAAAATGTGGGTGAGTGACATATTTTTTACACACCTCAACTGTCAACATTTCTAATCAAATCATCTAGCCTTCTTGCTTCTTAAATGATACAAGCAATATTTCCTGTAATAAACACCCCTAAGTCTAATGAGAGGCCCTAAGGCAACTTCAAATGTATGAATTCATTATAATTGAACAACATAATCTGCAGGGCAAAGATGCCTGCTACCCAGTCTTTTAACTTTGCACGGCTTGGGTGTTCTATGAAAAATGTTATACATTTTGTTTACAATGTATTGCTGCTCTTTGAAGTATTGTATGTTCCTGTAGTACATAAGATGGGGACGCATAATGGAGGAAAAATCAAGGAGGCAATCTTTCATTTTGTTCTTGTATGAAAAATTCAAAAGACTGAAAACTCACCCAGAGAAATTTTGCAAGCATATTATTTTCCGATGTTTCGATCAATTTGTCTGTCAACCATGCTGAGAGGTGGAAGGGGCCAGCAAAAGCAATTTAGCTTGTGAGGTCCAAAATAGAAATGTTTTAGGAAACCTTGTCACATGTTATTTTTTTATATTAGAACTGCTGTGTTTTTATTTGCTAGTCATATTATGAAGAGAAATTGGTATCAATCATCTAAATCACCTATGAATATCTGATATAACTATTACTTTTGTGCATATAAATAAGGGGAAAAAATATTTAAATGAAGCTTTTAAAGCCTAGTGAAACCTTTGGGTAGACAACACGCTCCCTGCTCAGGTTTTCCCATTTAAAAAATGCCCTGTGCGTTTTAATTGATTGCACCCAAGTGACATCATACTGAATCATCTTGCATATGAACATATTGACCTCTCTCTGGCTTTAATTAAGCTATGATTGCTTTATGATAAGTTTGCTGTGGATTGATAGGTGTGCCAGCCCATGGTTGAAATCGACACGCTCGGCATGTGTACGTGGCTGGGTGAGGCAGCATATGTACAGGAGGGAGATGAACTCTCTCATTTGGGGGAATCCTGTTTGTTTATATGTTAAATGCAGCTCCTGCCACTTGTGAACTTCTTGTCAGTGTGGCTTCAAACTGCAAGTTTTAGTGGCAAACAGCAAATGTTGTGCAGCCTCCTGCCCACTGCTCTTCACTGGCACTGAAATGTGGCTGTTCCACAAAATGATGTTGGTTTAGCACCTCTGGTGCCAAACTTCAGTCTTAGTGAACCAGAATGATGTGCATAGTCTGTAGTAATTCACGTTAAACAGTTTATCATTAACCCACTGTGTGGTTGAAAGATAGCAGAACTGTTCCCTATGTTAAGTGGCTTGTGATTTATGTATCTGTATCTGTGTGTGTTGGTGCCCGAGTGTATCTACAGGAGCACAGACACATGCACAGAAGTACACATTAAAAGGGTTTGCAGATGTGGGCTGTGCAAACATGAACAGCCTCTTTGAAAAGGAGGATTTTACAAAAAAAAAAAAAAGCAAAGGAGAACAGCACTAGTGCTCCAGGCCAGAGAGTGAAGTCTGCCTGCCTCTTACTCTGCTCCTGCTCTGATGTGCACCTGCTGTGCCTATGGACTGGAGAACACCCAGGGATGATGGTTTCCACACACCCACCAGGGCATACAGTTGGTCAGCTGGAAGCAGGACATCAGTGAGCTTTGCACCAAAGCAAGTCAAAGGCTGGGTTCTCTGAGTGTCATTATGGCAGAAGTGACTTTTTCAGATAAATGCAGGAAAAAGAAATTGTGTAGTTGGCTGTTGAGGGGGTTGGGTTGGTCATGAGGGGAGGATGAGATGGAGAAAATGAGAAAAATACAAGTAATGAGAAATCAGTATTGAGTAAGTGAGGTGCAGGATCTTGATGGTTCTGGAAAGAGCAAGGGAGACACATTTGGGGGTGGCAGGATGGCTAGAGTGGGGTGAAGGACTGTGGTTTTGTCAATATTGTTGGGAAAATGTGAATGAGTGAAATATAAAACAAAATTTTAGCAGGGTAAGTAGGAGAGTGACTGAAGCTTTTCTAGTACTGGAAGTGTGTTGGACTCATTCAGATTCAGCAGTGTCAAGGATAACACAATATTAGGGAAAAGGTGATTTTTAGAGGAGAGCTGGAGAACTGCTTCTAACCAGAGAAAGCAGATCAGGATGCAGCATGATATGTAATAGATGTAACTTTGTGAGGTACTGTTATAAAAGTGATAACCAAAATTGTGATGTAGAAGAGCATCCAGAGTGGGCAAGCAGATGGGGAACAGAAACCTAAAAAAAGGGGAAGAAAAGAAAATGAGGAATATGAAAAACAGCAGCTGGAGATAACTAATGGTGGGATCAGTATTGGGGAGGCAGCTGGAAGCTGTGGTTGCAGGAAGCAGGGACAGACTCGCCTTTGAGGGCCCCATCACTAAACAGTGAGGAAACCCCAAGTTTACTGTGTTTCTGAATTAGCATTTTCTTACTGCTGCTTCAATACAGGAGCTGGATAGCATAGGTGTCTTGTGGAGTTTTATCACATATTTGGGCAAATGTCAGTTCTCTTAGTCTTGTAGCATTTACTGTGAGGAGCAGCCGATGAGTCAGGGTTGTCTCTGAGCCAGTTAAGTCAGGAGCATCCATTAGAGGAGAAACTCCTTGTCCCATTCTTCATGGAAGATACAGCGAGAAATCATCTGCTCTGTTCCTGTTCTTAATGACAAGAGCAGCTCTGGCAGCTCTCAGGTCCTCTGACACTTGTGGCTGTCAGTAAGACAGTACATGTACCCGCTAATGGCTTTGCTTTTTCCCATGTTTTGGATCTCGAATCATCTTCTCAGCTGCTGGTTGTTTGTAGCCCTTAATTTCTCAAGGTCTGTAGCCTTCTGATACTTATATCCTTCCTCAGTTTTTGCTAGCTCTGAAGGAGATCCTTAGTGTCGGGGGCTGTCACAGTTGTGTGGCACAGATTGCTAAGAAATCACCCAATTATTACTCTTACCTTCTGATCAGAGGCTCGTACCATCAGGGACAGAGGAGGACAGCCCGTCTCCTCCTTTGTGTGCTGCTGTAGCCCAGTCTTTGGTGTTCCCAAGAGCAGAGATTTCTGCTTTCTTCTTTCTTCAGAGAGACTCTGCTGTGGCTCTGCAGATCCATGTCGCTTCTCCCTTGATCCCTGCAGACGCGGCTCCTGCAATTTCATGCTCTCATTCCAAGCTCCTTTATATGTGCTTACCTAAAGAATCCTCCTTTAACTGGAGATTACGCATTCTGAAAGACAGAAGCTGTTTAATGACCACTTTTACCTACTGTTTGTTAACACTGCATGCTGCATATAGTGTCATGCTAAGCTGGTGGTTTTGCTTAATTTTCTCTTAAATTGAGTTTCACAGCTTTGATAATCATTGCTCTGTAAATTCTAGGAACTGGAATTTCCTGGGAAAGTCAGAAATAAATGGATCACTCCAGTCCAAAGTCCCATGCAAGTGGTGGAAAAAGATGTACTGTATTAGCCAAATATGATGATCTTTGGGTTTGGAAAGATTAAATTCAAGATGATTTGTTAGGGAGGTCTGTGTAGTTATTTGTAGTTTGTGTCATGGGCAGGGATTTATTGCTGTTCTGATAAATTTATATTCTTCAAAGTAGATAGGCTGTATTTTCCCTACTCCCAACACACAGATGTGAGTGTTGCAATGGGGAACAGACACTTTAGTGCTTTTAATATTCTTTGTGTTGTGCTTTAGAACAGTTTTACTTTTAGTTGAATGTTCCTCTGACAAATCGATACACTTTTCTGTAGACCTTCAGTTTTGCAGAACTTGCTTTTGCTTCCTTTGATACCTTTTTGTCTGTTTACAGCTCTGATATTAGAAATCTCAACGTGCTAGAATTTCAGAAGTGGTAAATGGGCTCTGAATTTTCTGATAATTCAAGCATCATTTGCAATAGCTTCAGGGTTTTCCTACATCTGTATCTTCATGCTACTGGTGTGTCCAGAGAAAAGTTCTTCATCTCTTCTGTGTTCAGCATGGTGAAACTATTATTTTGTAATCTTTGCCCATGAAAGAAAACGGATACAGGAAAACCTTGGGTGGGATAAGGCCTTTGTAGGAAAACTCTTGCTTTTAAAAAAAAAAGCCTTGTAGCCTAAAAAATTAAATTGCTTTACCACATTCTTAGGGTTTGCGTTGTAGCACCTCAATATTTCAAGTGTCACTTACTTAGGTGAATATTCAACATCTCTACATGCATCACATGCTGCTCTACTAGAACTACATAAACAGTTTGGGAACTGCATAGTTAAAAAAATACTGTCTTTCATTTCTGTTGGCCTGTAAGAATGTGAGAGAATGGATATTTGGATGGAAATGTAAAGCTAAGAGCCACAGTTATCTAGAACTGAAGGCAGGGCTTGATCAGCACCTTTGTTCTTGTTGGCTTAGGGTAAAGTGCAGATGTGTGCAAGGCTGATTCCAAAAGTGATGCAGAAACTCAAGTGAGTAGCTCTTAAATTTCTAGGTCATGAGGGTCAGGATGGAACTGTCAAGGACTCTGATTCTTAGCACAATTTTTTTGCGAAGCTTTCTGTACAGGAGAGGAACAAGGCTCATGCAACCCTCACTGCTAGAAGTAAGATATTGTTGTTCTGCAGGGTTGTCTGGTGAAGTGGCTCCTGAAGACAATTTTTAATGCAACTTTGGTGGCCATTTGTAATAACACCAATTCCAACTTTCCATCATTTTCATGATGTTGTCAAAAATGCAGTTCCTGTTAGTCCTTCCATCCCTTGACTGTTGGCCTGTTTTCTGCTGTAGTTCAAGCTCTCTGACTTCTATCAAGGCCTTCATTTCCTTTCACGTGGTGTCTTGTGAATATTAAAATATTGAAGGCTTCACAATTTGTAATTGGGGGAAACACAAATGTGTTTTTCTGTCTCCACCGTCTGGCAGGAGGGATGAATTTTTCAGCCCATCATTGTGAGAGGAGAGCTCAGTGGAGCTCAAATTTCCGTTTTCTGTGCATGATTTTTTCTTTTTCAGATTTTGTTTTGTTTTTACAAAATATTGGTTTATTGAGAGATGTGTTACCCTCAATTGACATATTGACATTTCCAGGAACTGTGGTTATTGTTTTGAGAAATACAATCCTACACTGACAGATTCTTATCATTATTTGGAACCGTTGCTGAGGGTTAGTGAGACAAGTCTCATAAATAATGAAAGTGACTCATATTGGGGAGAGCAGCAGCAAGGAGCAGTGCAGTGCACGGTGCTGACACCAGGTAATTTTTGCCCTGCCATGACATCATGCCATGTTAATGTCATCCCTCACGGTGGGCACACTGACTTACAGCATTGAAACCCATGTTACGTGGTGGTAATTAACTTGTGTCACTAACTACCCATCGAGGCAATTAGGCTAAGGCTGGATTCCCTCCCCACAAACCCCCCAACCTCCCTCGATGCCTGCTGGAGCAGCAGACACAAATGCCTTGGCCATGCAAGAAATACACTTGAATGTGGAATATTTTTTTACATGGCTTCTAGTAACCTAAATTTTTTTTTTTCTCCGGAGTTTTGCAGACTTTATTATCTGACAGCTGTGGAAGAATTTTCACACTGGACTGCATCTGATTTGCAGTTTTACAGGGAGCAATTGGCAGGGAAGGTAAAAACAAGGAGGAAGCCTGGTTCTGGAGGAGTTACATTAGGCAAAAGCTCATCAGCCAAACCGTGGCTTGACCTGGTTTTGGGAAGTGTTTCTCAAGTTAGCAGAGAGCTCTAATTAACCTCCTGTTAAAATAAGTTAAATCATTTCATTTACTCCTAGGTAACAAATTTCTCCCTGCTGTTATTTCTGGAAGCAGGTAAGTTTAATATCAAATGCCCTTTGCTTGGCAGAAATGTTTCCATTATTATTTAACCTTATTCCTACAATGATGATGCCCCTGTATGTGCTGTGAAAATGCCAGACTTGAAGAGGGCCTAACATACATTGCCATAATTATTTTAATGAGAGAGAATGGAGAAGACACTTCTCTGCCATCTGTCAACAGAAGCAGTCATATTACATGCCTGACTTTATTCACTTATAAATTGTTCTTCAGTACTGAATACTGAATTTGCTATTACTTCTTCTAGGTCAACAGCATTTATAATCTTCCCTGGTTCTCTGTGAAGTCTACAAATTATTACTCCAAAGATGCTCATTAATTTTGTGCTCTTGCATATCTAAAATTGAACCTTCCAGGGTGCTGTTTGCTGCTTTGTGCACTCACCCCCTCCACCACGTGGTGTGCACAGAGGGGACAAACAGGCTGCAGGAACACGTGAGCCCCTTGTTCACGTGAAAATCCCTTAATAAATGCTCCAGAAAATGGTGAGGATACTTGGATTTTATTTAATTTCTTTCTCGTGGGGCTCTTATGTTTAAAAAAGAAAAAACTATATAATGCAGTTTGCCAGCAGGTGGTTGGGAAACCTGAGGGAGAGGAGGATTGGCAGTTTTTATATTTTTCCATGCAATTATTCTCTTGACTGTTTCTGCTATTACTTTAGTGGCAAGGAATTTGTTTCACACAGAATTACCAAAAGTCAGCAGTTTTATCCACCCACATAATGGCTGCCTTGATGATGATGTGTTCTTGCCAATGTAAGATCCCATCTTAGCACACTTGACTTCTTAAAATGTGATTTATAAATAGCCAGAATTAAGACTATAGAGTAACTTTGTGTGGCTGTGCTTTTTGATGGCCTTTACTTACACCAACCCTCAACATTTGCCTCTCAGTAATCTGCTCTGCTCGGTGCATAGAAACAACACCAGCCTGGCCACAAACTGTGCTCCTGCTCTGCTCGAAAACAAAGAAATTTTAGAGGTTTTTCCATGTTTCTGGATCTTGTTGTTCACTTTTCACGGACACAGTTACAGGTAGATTGTGAAAAGTAAAAAACTTTCAAGTAACATTACCAATAAAAACATCCCCAATTCTATCTATGTCTTTATAGTGACTTGCAGAAGCCTAGTTGTGAAGTGTGGCCAGCAGGGTGAGAGAGGTGATTCTGCCCCCCTGCTCTGGTGAGACTGCAACCTGGGGTACTGTGTACAGCCCTGGAGCTGAGAGAGTTGGGCTGTTCAGCTTGGAGAAGAGAAGGTTCCAGGGAGACCTTAGAGCACCTTCCAGTGCCTGAAGGGGCTCCAGGAAAGCTAGAGAGGGCAAGGACAGGACAAGGGGTACTGGTTTTAAACTGAAAGACGGGAGATTTAGGTTAGACATCAGGAAGAAATTCTTCACTGTGAAGGAAGGAAGGTGCCAGAATAGGTTGCCTAACGAGGTTGTGGAAGCCCCATCCCTGGAGGTGTTCAAGGCCAGGTTGGATGGGGCTTGTGCAGCCTGGGCTGGTGGGAGGTGTCCCTGCTCATAGCAGGGAGGTTGGAACCTGATAAGCTTTAAGGTCCCTTCCAACCTCAACCATTCTATGAATTTGCCCTGCACCATCCCTTGCCAGAGTATAAGGTGGCTGAACTATTGCATAGAAAAAGATCACGACTTTCTCTACATATTTTTAAAAACACTTTCACAACTTTTTTTTCATGCTGCTGTTGTTCCTGTTAGGGATGAGACTGTGATGCTTGAAGTGAACTTGAGTTGCGTTGATACATCTCAAAATACTCACACAGCAAAGAGCAGTTGATATGTATCTGAAGGTTAAAGCTACTGTGTGCAGAATAAAAATGAAATAAAATAATCCAGCAAAAGTAAAGGTATACTGGTTTAGTTTTTTTATTGAGTAAGTCTTAAAAGAGATTTGAAAAGTAAAATTCAGGCTGGTCATGAGCTGAAGTATGATAGAAAAGAATTTAAACTTTGTAGAACATATATGGGAAAATACTTGAGGTTTAACTCTTTGGTTCTAAATTTGCCTTATTTAACTACGGTTTAAATTAAAA
The DNA here is from genome assembly GCF_000747805.2 of Chaetura pelagica. Taxonomy (NCBI): domain Eukaryota; kingdom Metazoa; phylum Chordata; class Aves; order Apodiformes; family Apodidae; genus Chaetura; species Chaetura pelagica. The sequence continues at coordinate 264,140 of NW_009953387.1, read as the reverse complement.
CTAAACTATAATTTTATGGTAATAGAAATCCAAATGAGTATGAGCTTCTTTGTGCAATCCTGCTGTGTTTTCAGAGGGGTTGTGCAGTTTGAAAACCAGGGGATTGTGATGCTGGTTGTTTTGTTTAGTTCTTGATTTTAACATGTGAGTATTTTTACTTTCCCTGCTCAGATGCTACAAATCAGACTTTTAATGGACTGTGTGATATTAATCTCCATGGGGCGGACACCTCTATGCAGGTGCTGTCTCTTTACCCCTCCTCCAGTTAATTTGGGTTTTAATCTCACTTCCTTTGATTTATTTACTTATGTCATGTGTAATGTGTCTGGCTTCTTGCCCTCGCTCTGCTTTCCCTCTTGTATACACTGGTTGTGTTCTTGCTGTTTCATTGTTGTCTTCACCTCTTGCTTTTGTTCCTTGGGACACGCTTGTTTGACATTGTGTTCTCTGGTGATGAATTTCCTGCAGTTTGCTTACTCTTGTTTAACTTTCTGTCTTATTACACAAATTGCTTTTGGTGTTTGCTTCAGTTGAAACAGATGAATCAAAACAAGGGTGCTTGTTGATACAAGAAAAGATGGGCTCCAGTGGAGTGGCTTATTTAGTGAAATTTCCCTAATCACTTCATTGTTAGTACACTGTCCTCCTCTCCCCTGCTATGGGCTGTTGGGACCTTTGTTCACATTGAGAATAGAAGATTTTGATGGAGAAAAGGGCAGAAAGAGACTTACTAGGACATTTTCACCTTTGTAAATGACAGAATCTTGGGTGGGGTTGAGATGCTTATGCAGGTAACCATGTGTACAGTTACATTTGGTGCAAATTAAACCCCATGCTGTAGAGAGCAAAGCACTCACTGTGTTGCTGAGGATGGAAGAGGATTTTGGATGGGGTAGGGAAA
>NW_009953387.1:252479-262909 GCF_000747805.2 Chaetura pelagica | reverse complement strand
CTGTAACATAGTCATGTCACTAAGATTGTCTTGTCCTGATCCTGAAGCATTGGCAGTGACAGTAGTCTGGAGGGACATCAGATTAGAGCAGCATCTGATCAGACTGATGGCCTCCAAAAGCTTTGATCACCTCTTGCATCACACCTTAATAGAAGGTGATTAAAAAACTGCACTGTTTACCTTGACTTCACCTAGGTTGAAGCACTTGGTGTGTCTTCCGCAAGCAACAAGCAAAACCACAGCTGCTGTAGGTGAATCCCCTTAATATTAAATCTTTGAAAATGGAACACATTCATGTGAATTCTGCAGCAGCAAAGCAAAGCTGCCAAACACAAAGTACATACCACTTAGTAGACAGGTACTGTGTCTCTTTGGTTTCTTTTGACTTGGCTGTAATCTTCAGCTAAGCAAAGTTTGTTTGAGGCTTGAATGTACAAAGCTAAAAAACACACGTAGAGTTTACTCAAGGACATGCAGAAAAAAAAATCTGCAGTTTTCTTAGATAAAGGAAAAGGCCTCTTGGCTGTGTAGATGGAGATGGCTCGTGAGGAAAGTTAATGCAGTGCTTGCTGCTTTTTTGATGCACATTGCATCATGGGGTAAGGGGCAGTGCTGGCTGTAGCCTCTCCTGTATGAGTTAAATGGTAGGTTATGAGAAGTGTGGGTGTTCTGGCAGCAGTTCAGTGCCTGCCCTCACAAGGAGAGCAAACTCAATCACTGTGCACAGCAGCTGCTTGTAGTAACTTCCCAGTTGCCCCCTGGAATAACAGTTTTGCAACAAAAATACTGACATGCTTCATCTTCAAATAAGGCTCACTGGCAGAGGAGCCCCTCTGTTTTGAACTTCTTTCTGAATTATGCTTTGAATAACTTAGATGAGTTTAGCTGTCTCAGGTCATAGACTGGACTTGATGATCTTGAAAGTCTTTTCCAGCCTTGGTGATTATGTGATAAAGAAATAATGAAATAGCAGATCTCTGCAGAATGTCCTGGCACCTTGCTTGGCTGGCCAGGCCTCTCTCCTGCAGCAGTGGGTACTGGTTGTTTCATGTTTACCTTAAGCTAAGTGTTGTTTTATTCTTATCTGTACTGCTGTTTGATCAAATTTTCCTTGAGGAGACTGCCAGCAGTTAGAAAACAGGCAAAACTCCCTGTTTGAAGGTCTTGCAGCATTGCTGTCAGCTTGGTGAGGGCTGAAATGGGCAGGCTGCCTCTGACACACACCTGCTTGTTACACAACTCAGCCTTTCTGGAGAGTGGATTAAAATAGTGCTGCTCTGATGCTTTGCACTAGCAGGGAGTTCAATTTCCTTTGTGCTGTGCTCCAGGGCAGCTGCTTCAGCCCTCTGGCAGGTGCTGTGATGGAGCACTGACCAGCTCCAGGTCTGAAGGCTGGGAAACAAGTGGTGCCAGTAATTTGAGGGATGGCAGTTAAACACTGGCAGGTTAGCTAGTTACCTAATAATTGTGTGTATACATGCATTTTAACTTGCAAACTAGGAAAGTATTTTGGATCATTTTTCCATGATGTCAGTGTGCTGCTCTAATTCCCTGGTTGGTGAAGCCATGGGATTTTTAGTTTTCTGACCTGTCCAAACATCTCTGCTGCACTGGCCTTCATTAAATTTCTCTGTGCTACCTTGAAGAAGAAATAAGATCTGTTTATCATCTAGTCAAATGCCTATCTCATTATTCAAACTACACATCTGAGGTCAAAGGTAATGTCAGATTTTCAGTAATACAGATGATTCAATAGGAGTACCAGTTTTCCTGAAGTAGAAGCTGGATTTGGATTTTATAGGGCAAAAAGGAGAGAAGATGGCAAACTTCAGGTTAATTAGATTATTGAAAGTTAACATTAGGTTTCTTGGTTAGAGCTGAGGTAGAGTTCAAGTTCATTTTGGTTAGGGCTTTAGTGAGATGGAAATCTCACCGTGTCTGTCTCTGTGCTGCTGCCAGCCTGTCTATCTTTGGGGCCTTTCTTCACGGGAGGCACATCCAGGGTAAACCAGTGCAGTTGTTCTGCTTTTGTGCTGTGTACTTTACTACTTCAGCTAATACAGGTGGGTGCCCCAATTATTTTTTCAGTGGAATTTTGTCCCTTTTCCTGCTCCATGGTCTATCACATCAGGTGAAGCTGTTTTTTGCTCAGATTCACTGAATGGGTTTGAAAGTGTAACACCCAACTGTTAAAATTATTGCATCTTTTCCTTCAACACCTTGTCAAATAAAATGTCTCATTACCATGCAAATAGAAATTGTTCCTGTTGCCAGGCAGGCAAAATGTTACCATACAGATTACAACTTCTTGAACCACAGCAGAACACCAAACATGACACTGGGAACAAACAGAACTTATTCCAGCCCAGCAGCCGTGGTTTGATGGCCTGTGAGTGAGGAGGAAATGTCAGGCTGAGGCCTGAAGTTAACAGCTTAATTCACATTGCAGCACAGTAGTTAGTACATCCAATAGTATAAATAAGATGCTGTTGTTAACCGTTCACGTGCCATGTTTGATTAAGGTGATAGAGATAGGCATGAAATTGTATTTATTGAAGATCAACTGTATCTTGTGGCAGAGACTTGAGTGAACAGATTTTACACAATGGACTGTTGAGGTGGTTGTTGGATATGGGGTTTTTGTGTACTGAAACACGGGTTTTGTAGGCTCTGCATGAGCATTTGCTTAAAATTTGGGCCCTAGGACCATCAGCCTGTATTCCTGTTTAGAGATCAGTTACAGTTAAGAAAAATATTTGTGTGCAGTTCACAAAAACACTCGGTGCAAGTGACCTGAACCATATGCTCACTCCAAAGTTAGTTTGTAAAGTCAAATACTTTCTGTAATACCTAATTCAGAGTAATTCCTTGGCAGTGAGTGGATAGTAGCTTGTTTCGGAAGCACAGCCATTTCTTTGGACAAAAGTTTGAATGATTTCCAAAACCTCAACCACCTTCTTTATTGCTCTTTATTCTTTTCAGGAACAATCATTTTGCATGCAAACCCATTAGCAGTTCTTCTGCTGGTGCCTAGTCTTTAATGTAAATATTTTAGCTGTCTGTCTTTGCTGTTCAAAACACTAGAAATGGGTAATTCTTCCAAAAATAAATACGCAGTTTTGAAGCTGATTTTCAAGTAGATGACAGTGGGGAGGTGCTGGTAACAAGCCAGCAGCTTCTCCCCTTGTAGTTCCCAGAATGAATTTCCTCAGAAGTGCAAAAGGCTACAATGCAAAATTAATTCAATCCTTACTAAATGTTTGCATTTGCCAGTCGTGTTCCGTTCTTTCTAGAAAAATTCATCCCATATTTTCTGTAATTGTTTCCATCTCTCTCCTCTAGCATAAAAACAAAACCAGAAAGTCCCGTGTCTTAGCAAATGTGAGTTCCCAAGGCCTGATGACGTTTGTCCTTTCTTTGGAAGAGGGAAATTCTTGGACAACTTGTCCCAGGAGCGTTTTCGCTTTGCGAGGCAAGTTTTCTTAGAAACAAACTGTTCTTTTCCAAAGCATCTCCCTTATGTTCTACTCTGACTTACTTGTCAGGGAGATGATTTTATAGAATTACAGTACATCTCCTGCTTGCTTTTTTAAAAAGTTGAGATGGGATTTCTAGGTGTTTCAGATCCCATGCACAAAGTCATTTATATGTATCTCAAAGACAATATCTGATTAAATGAACAAAAAAGTGCCATAAAGGAGGCATGGAGATACCCAGTTAGAAACTAAAAAATGGCTCTAAATTTTTTTACTCACTTTGCTGAATCAAGGTTTTTGGGTTTCATAGAAACATTCATCACTTAAAACAATGTCATTTTAAATTATTTTCAGAGTATCTTCAACTGCTACTGTAGGTTTGAGATGTGCAATACACCTTCATTCCTGGTTAAGACTTCTCTGTTAAGCTGCATTAAGGTAGCAGATTTTATTGGGAAAGAAGTGGCTGAACAGGTGGGTTTTCTTTAGCTGTAAATATATTACAAAAGAGAGCTTTTTGTATTTTTTGAGAATCCTCTTTGTGACAAAGTCACAGTTTGAAGTTCTGGATTTGATAACTGTAGATATTAATATGGGTTAGAAAGTCAGAAATCGCCGTGGGAGTCTTGTCCCCTTGAATCCCCAGTGCCAGAATATTTTTCTGGGAAGCAAAATTGCCTTTTTCATGAAAGAGTGTCACCAACTATGGATGAGCACTATCAGTTGTCTCATGAGACTGTTTCATGGAATTTTTATTCTTGCCTCCAAACTGTGGCACAGTTCACCTCAAATTGAATGAAATAAGAAGCTTTCTGTCTTAACATTTCAAAATCCTCCAGTACTTCTAGTCCTTCTTTGTCAGACAGGCTTAGTTTTTTTTCCTTTTTATTGACTAAAAATATCTAAAGGTATTCTCTTACAGTATGAGGTTGCTTGCTAGGTATTCAACATGGATTTCTGCTGTGCTTGGCTGAGGAACCACCAAGGAACCTTCTACCCTCCAGAATGCACAACCATAGCATAGACCTGAGCAGTTTTCCATACTCACTTGGTGCCAAATGGCTGATAGTTGGATTTTTGCATGGGTTCTTAGACCTACAGTTTTTTGTAAAGCGTCTGATTGACATTGAGTTTAAAGCTTGACTTTCCCCAGAGAACGAAACTCTCTTGCCCTTTTGGATCTTACAGCCACATCTGTTGAGCTCTAGTAATCCTAAAGTCTCTGGCCAGAACTGTTGCAGTTGCAGAGATGATTCAGATCTACATACAAGATTTCTTTCATAGAAAATATAGCAACTTTAATGTCTTCCTGTAATTAGACTTTGATGTTTAATTTGGTTAAAATGAGTACTCTAGTAGTAATGAGAAGAAGCTGAAGGCTTCTCAACTCCTCCACAAGCAGAAAGACCACATAAAATGTTCAGAAAATATTTCTTCCCAGAAATGTGTGTTTAACTGACCCCTCGAGTGTAAGAACTGATGCAGTGGAGGTGAAAAGAGGGGATTTCCAAGTTCAAGGTTTATCAGAGAAGGAGGTATGGGTCTCTTAAAGAAAGTTTTGCTGGTCATGGCAGCACCTGAAGAGGCAGTTCCAGTGGCTCAGAGGAGCTGACTGCTGGAGCAAATCCTACTGACTGATAGCCCAAGGAGTGCTGCTTTCCTTGCAAGCAGCTTGGTCCCAATTCTGCTCCATGTCCTGCAGTCCCTTGAGCTGATAAAAAATAATACAAATCATAGAATCACAGAATGGTTTGGGTTGGAAGAGACCTTGAAGATCATCTAGTTCCAACCCCCCTGCATGCGCAGGGACACCTCCCACTAGACCAGGCTTCTGAGAGCCCTGTCCAGCCTGGCCTTGAACACTTCCAGGGATGGGGCAGCCACAGCTTCTCTGGGCAACCTGAGCCAGTGTCTCGTCACCCTCAGAGGAACAAGTTTCTTCCTGAAGTCTAACCTAAATCTCCCCTCTTCCAGCTGGAAACCATTACCCCTTGTCCCATCACTACCCACCCTGGTGAAGAGCCCCTCCCCAGCTTTCCTGTAGCCCCTTCAGGTACTAGAAGGCCACTCCAAGGTCTCCTTGGAGCCTTCTCTTCACCAGGCTGATCAGTCCCAAGTCTCTCAGCCTGTCTCCAGAGTAGACCTGCTCCAGTCCTTGGATCACCTTCATGGGCTCCTCTGGACTTGCTCCAAGAGCTCCATGTCCTTCCTGTGTTGAGGGCTCCAGAACTGGACACAGTATGTCAGACTGGCATTGTTGGACACCAAAAAAAAAGTAATTTTGAGCTTCCCATGTTCCTCAGTTGGATAAACATTGGAAGATAATGTGACATTGGAATCTGATGGTAACAAAGAAGAGTGTAAACAGGTTTTTTTCCGATATTTGTTAGTGGGAGGAATGTGGAGTGTTCATCTCCAGCAGGAAACCCAGCTTTCAAGAAAGGGAAGCAGGGTTTTCATTCCAATTTAGTGACAGCCGTGTACAGACACAGAACTGGAAGGCTCTATATCCTGTGCTGCTGTAACCCCAAAGCGCAAATGGAGTGGAATATTGGACTTAAACATACTGGGTTCATTGCTTTTTAAGTTTTCTATGTATAGTTATGTCCAGGCAGAGCTGAGTCTGAGCTAAATTTTTATAATTATGCACCTCTCAAAAGTAAAATCCAAGTGTAAACCCTGGCATACTCTTACCTATAATAGTGTGAAAAACTCTGTTCTGAGGAGACAAAAATGTGTATTGGTGCTTTTTGGGCTATTCCCATCTGACCTTCACAGGCAACATGAGAAGTGGCAGCATAACTGTAAACAGAGAGGCCAAGAACCCTGAGCCTCTGCTTCACAGGCTGCTCCAAACACCACTGTTGTTATTCACAGAAAAAATTACTGTCAAAAAAAAAAAAGCTGTAATAAATCCAGCAGACTGAGTGTCTCTTCCTTGGTATGTTAGATGGAGGCTGTATGTTCAGCAAAATATCCAGGATGCTTTGGTTGGCTCTAGTATGAGAAAGCCCAAGATGTAAATCCCACAGGTCCTTTGTGAACGTGTCTATATGTATATTTTTTCCCAGCATGGGGGATTTCCATTCCCCACTGGCTCTCAGGTAACTCTGGCCAGCATGGGGGACTGGGAGGGGGGGTTTGCAGGCTTAAACTCCATGGGCACCTTTTAGAGTTGAAAAAGCAATGGTTGCATTTTCCAGGCCTGTTTGTTTTCCCAGCACTATGCATATTCCAGGGGCAAGTCAGAAAACATGAGTTTTATATGACAAAGGTCCAACAATTTCCTGCCCTTGTAGGAAAGGTACCAAAATATCAGTTTGAGCCTCAGGACAGTGAAATTCAGCATCCCTGAGTTACACTGAATAATCCAGTCCTAAAACCTTCAGCTGCCATAAGAGTTGGAAACACATTGTTAAATTTTACTGTGGCTGTTTTAAGGAGTGAACATCTCTCTTTAGGCTTTGTAAAACAGATAAACCCATAGGTCAGGTTTATTATACAGATTTGGATCTATTAGTTGTGTAGCCCAAAGGTAGAGACTCTGGTTGAAGGATTTGTATGTCTTTAAATCAATGTAGAAGGGTAAAAATGGTGGTGATGAGACAACCAGGATACAACAAGGCCTAAGAATTACAGATTTTTATATTTTTGTGAAGAGGGTTTGTTCAAGAGGGGATCTCATTTGCAAGCAGGGAGCTCTGCCATCAGCATCTCCCAAGTGATGTCTTCCCTACCCAGGGGCCATAAAGGGGTGCAGAAAACTTCTCAGGTACAGGAAAGAAAGAGTTGAAAATAGTTAATAAGTGTCTTAATTGTCTCCTATCCCTCAGGTTTAGGGTGGTCTCCCAAATTGCTGTCTGTAAAGACTCTACATTCTTATCTCTGTGAGGGGTAGGTTGTATTTATATACCATTGCTGTTTTCCCATGTGGCTTTGTGGATGTATCTTTATCATTTTGTGTAGAAGTATTTTAAATGTATAATAATCGTGAAGAAATTTGCAACATGTAAAAAACTTTTCCCAAAATAAACTCATTTTAATTTGGGTTAGGGATTTCTATTTCCTTATTTCTGGGCATGAAACAAGTTTATCTTCCCATTGCAATTTTCCAGATTTATTACAGCAAATGATTTTTCCTTCCTTTTGCCCTAATCCCACTGGTATGAAAGAGAAGATATTAAATGTAACAGAATTTTCATAGGGAAATAATACAATTCTACCTGCATTGAATGTGGGAATTGAAAGAAACAAACACTTTTTTGCTACCTATGTCTTTTGGTAGGGCTTCCACCTTTAAATATCAGAGGAGTGGATTGGAGTTGTTTTGATTACAGAAGGTATGGAAAAGTTTCAAATATAAGGAATACCATAATGCTGTGCAGGTTAGCTATTAAGATAGTCTCCTCCCATACTGTATGCATAAAGCCATGTGTCAAGGTCTAGTCTTACCAAAGACAATATTTATGAGGTGCATTTGTTGAGCTCATATGGGTTAAAGGAAATTTCTAATTTCATTATAGTGATCTGAGAGGTACAGTGTAACCTTGCACTGAAAGAGGGAAATAGAAGTTGGGGAAATCTGGTAAAAAAAAATGCTCCTTAGGAATCCAAATAGTTACTTGGAGAAATGGGCATCCTGCCTGATGAGGGCTGGCAGGGCTGGTTGGACCAGGAGCTGCCAGGATTTTACATCCTTTATTCATTTTTTTCTTTTTATATGTTCTGGTTACCTCAAGTGAAATATCAGAGAATTTACTCAGTGGCACTCTGAATTCTCCTCTTGTTAACTACCAAATAACTTAGTCATAAATTTGTTTTTTTTTTTCATTTTGAAAATTTGTAAGACTTCAGGTTATGAAGTTACCACTAAGATCAAATGTTCCCAACAGCAGGACAAAGCAGAATCCAAGACACTGGCATGAGGAGGCTATAACTCCTCAGATACCTGCTTGGGAACAAATACAGCCAAACAGCTACAGCCAGCTGACATTTTTGTGACGTGGGAAGAAGCTCTTAGTTTTGTATTCTGAGGTAGTGGTACCAAGTTGTGCTACAAAACTGCAAGATAGAATAAGCGTGAGTGGCTGTGGAAGTGATGATCCATCCCCAGGAAGAAACAGGAAAATCTGCAAAATGGAAGCAGTGTCCTTCAGGAAAACTGACTTGAATAACCTTTAATAACCCACTCTTATTGGGGGCTGAGTTCTTACGTGAGGGGGAAGTTCAAGACAAAACTGCTGAGATCCATCACAAGTCAGAGGGGAGGGAAGTTTCAGTGTTGGGAAGAGGAAGAAGATTGGTGAAACCTCCATGGTTCCATCCCAGGCTGGACAGTCAAGGACCTTAAACACAAGAAAAGAGAACAAGTGCAGCTTACTTCAAAAGAAAGAGCACAGAAGGAATAGTACCAGTATGCAAGGACAAAATAAGGAAGTTAGGCACCAAATAAGGTGGAAGTAGCAAGAGACCTACAGAAATCGATTGGTAAGTACATTAGTAATAAGAAGAAGGCCAAATAAAGAGTTTGGTCTGCTACTTGAGGGAAGCAGGGAGCTATTAGCAAATGAGACTGAAGTGTTCAATGACTTCTTGCATTTGTTTTCAATTAAAAAAAATCAGAAGTGAGCAGATGGTTAGCACAATTAATACCAGCAGAAAATGGGTAAGATCTCAGCCTAGGAGATCTACTGTTAGAGTCCTGTCTGCTTTAAAAGGCCTGATTATTTTAATCTGAGGATGCTTAAGGGACTGGCTAAAGCACTTGCTGTCACACCAGCAGACACTGGAAGATTCACAGAGGCAGAGTGAGCGCTCGGATCAAACAGGGAGAAGCATGTAGCCTCTGCTATCAGGGTCCCAGGGAGAGGATAACGTGTATCTAGGAAATGGTAGGACTTGGGTTTGCTTTGTTTTATTCAAAATGTTTTATTGCAAGCACTTGGGTGGTACCAAGGCAGGATGCAGCAGCCATTGTGGATCTGGCACATGATGGTTTCATCCATTTACATTTGCCTACCAGGGTTTTTACATAAGTGAGGAGGAAAAAGATGTTTTGGGCTTTAGTAAGACTGTGGACATTTGCAGGTGGCATCAAGGTGGGAGGGAAAGATGGAATCACAAAACTTCTGCTGATATTCTGGAGCAAACTGCCCAAAAGGCTGGGAAGGCTCCTCAGGGAAGGGCTGTGGGGAAAAGCTGAACAAGTCTATTGTGCAGGATGCATGGCCATTTCATTCTACCTTGGGCTGACTGCTCTGAAGGAAGACTTTGCCAAGTAATTTTTTCTAGAACCCTGTTTTTCTGTAATTCCATTATTTTTCTGTTTGCTTAATAGTTTGGATTAGTGCCCTCTGCAGGTTGGTTGGACTTGCTTTGATTTGTTTTCTCATTGAGGTAACATTTGTTTGCACCAAAAATACAACTTTATGACTAGGCCAACACTACACTTTGCATTTAATTTCCTAGCTGTTAAGCTTGCTGCAAGGAAGCTTAAAAGGTTTTAAACAGTATTGAGATGAAAAAAAAAAAAAGTCAAGTAGACAGTGTAAGAGAATTTGATTTTTTTATTAGATTATAGTGCTAGCAATTACTGAACACATGCAAATTATGAAATGTGTCTTGGAGTGTGGATAATGTATCTTAAAGTATCTGGTGTTTAGGTTTGTGTAGAGTTCTACTTAAAATTAGAAATACATATTTTATGGTTGATTACCACATACATCACTGTAACTGGTTTACTTTCTGGAGTTAGACTGCAGAAATACCAGAAGTATATAATGTTCTCATAAAGTGAAGTGCATAGCAAATGTGTTCCATGTAGAATTACTGAACCTCTCATAAATAAATATGGTGCCTTTCTTTATCATCAGTATTAAAAGCCATGTGACTTCTTTATTGTCACAGGAAGAATGTGACATTTAAAGCTTTAACAGTCTTAGCCCTGTCTTCCTT
>NW_009953387.1:227479-247479 GCF_000747805.2 Chaetura pelagica | reverse complement strand
TTAACAGAATTGTGATTTTATTTTTTTTTTAATATTTATTTAATTCTTGGATATCTGCCATGGCTTCTCTGCTGTTACAGGGATAACGTGATTAAACGCTTGCCCTTTTAAGAGATTTATTAATTTTTAACAAAATTAAATATGTATATTTTAAAGCTAGAAAAAACATTCTGGTACAAGTTCATGTTTGAAAAAGCAAGCCCATAGAGACTGTATTTTATGCAGGAAGATGTTAAACTAACCTCAGGAGGCAGATTTCTTTTTTTTTTAAAGGAAACTTTTGCAATCAGTGTAGGGCATCTTTTCTCTGTGCTGTCCTTGCAAATGCAGGATTTTAATAGCTTCCAAACAGAAACCTGAGAAGGATTTTTAAGCCAGACTTGGTCTAAATCTATCAAATTACCTTTCTTTTAGATGTCTCTTCAATTATAATGTGAAGTAATATCATTAAAGGAAACTTATGCTACTATTTATAGGGCTTGATCTTTCTTTTTTTTTAATGTCAAAATTATTTATTTGGCCTGTTCTGCTCCAGATGTGACTGTTGAGGGCACGTTAATTTATATTCGCTTTCTGTGGGCCCCTGTCCCCATCTGTACATCATTTCTGAATTTCTTTTTCTCCCCGGGGAGTTCACCTATTCATATCAGAGGTTTCATTTGCTGTGTAAACAGAATAAACAGACAATGCAAAAATCCCTACAATACTGTAAAATAATTCTTTTCAACAACATAGTGGATCATGTTTAAAAAAACATTGAGAGGGCAATACGTGCGAGGCAACAATTCCTCTCTTTATTGCACTCCTGAGGGAAGACTCATCTGACTACAGCACCGTTCCTCCAGCTTTGATAAGTTCATTTTTATTAAAAATGTATCTAAAACTGCTTTTTAAGATCAGCTGAAAATAGGCCAGGTTTGCTGAGCTGGGCGTTGTGCTGGGGCAGCAGGCTGAGGTGGGACATCCCGCAGAGCCATCTTTGGGTGGAAAGGGAAAAAAAGACATTTACAGAAGGGAGATGAATATTTTTTTTTTTTGACATTTTGCAAATAAAGAGGGATGCGGGTTATTTATGCTGGGATGTTGCTGCAAAGTCCTTATCTCCATGTGGCACTAAACAAGGATTTGTTGTGGGATTTGAGAGGGCTGTGTAGTGCTTCAGTGTTAAGCACCCAAAACTCTGGGGGACTGGCACTAATTTCCTCTCTCTCGTAAAACAACATAGTATTCATAACAACTCGAGAGGCTTGACATAAGTAATGATGGCATATGCAGGCGAAGATTACCACCCCAACAGTGTAATCAAGGTGCTAGGTACTAATGCAAGTTAAATTGAGACAATAATGCTGAAACTTGCATTGTGGGATTAGGAGAGTACTTGAAATGCTGACATCGGCATCTCCTGGAAGAGCGCCTGTCTTCCTTTCAATTCCTGCTCATACTTAATGACCTCAAAATTTGTATGTCGTTAACACCGTGTACTGAAGTGGGAGAGAACAAGGGTTGGGAGGGAGAAGATTCCCAGCCTTCGTTGACTTTTGTCTCTTCTGGTAATTGGCAGCGGGTGAGAAGGCGGCCGGCACCGCACACGTCCCCAAAGTCATCCCCCCTCCCTGGCCACATCCACAGTTAAACGCCCAGCCCATGGAAATGCAAAATAAAGTCATATTAAAATTTGATGCGCAGATCAATATTGTGGCACCCAGGTAATTAAAGTGGGTTTGTTTATTTGGCTTCTTATAAATAAAAAGGGCTTAATACAGACTAATTACACGCAGCCTTTCGTATGCTGTAGGATAATAATGGCGGCAATTTAAAGTGATATTAAATGAGAATTAATAAAGGAATATTGAGTCACTTTGACTGCATTAAGCTGTGTGAAATGATTTCGTATCTCAGTTTAACTTTCTGTCCACAGTTTAATGATTGATAAGCTTGGAATTTTTATAGAGGTAATCTAAAACAATATTTGATTGCCGCGTTGAATTTATAACAAGAAGCCCTTTCTTCTTGTTTATCAGCATATCAAAAGAGATGCTCCCTTTCACTTCAGTGGTCCTAATTTGTATAATACTTCTGCTGGATATTCTGCTTCATTATGAATGCATTTAAATAGTATTTTGACAGCATTTTATTTGTTTTATGACGCATACAGATTTTCTGGGCAGTTTGTACATAGATGTGACACGTGAAGTTAGTAACTGAAATGAATCTGAAGCAGGTTGAAAAAAGGTGGAAGTCAACTTCCAGAGAAAACTGAAACCACTTTTAAATCCTGAAATGATGATTGCAGTTAATCATGTTCCTTTAAAATGACCCCTGGAGAATTGCATGACAAAAGGAAACATTGGTTTGAGTATTCCAAATTTGACCTGGTTTCACTCTCCAAAAACCATTATTTCTGCCACCAACTCATGCAGCAACATGTTCCAGAATAAAACCCATTTGGTTTTACAGAACCGAAAACTTTGTGAAGGCACTTTGTCTGAAGTGGGCAAAAGGAAAAGACATGAGGTCCTGAAGTGCAAGCCCACTTTATCTGTGGAATTAATTCTTACAGATGTGCTGAATGTTGGTCCTTGGTTGCAGCTCCTCATGTGGCGGTGGTGGGAGCCATCACTGTCCCTGCCCTCTTCTGGGCTGCTGAGCCATGTGGGAGTCAGAACCTCCAGCCCAACACTTCTTTATATCTAACAAATTGCCAGAATTATTCATTAATTTCTATCTTTGAAATGCTGTGTCAGGCCTCCCAAGGAGCTCATGGTGCCAGTGTCCCCAAGACAGCTTCTCACCATGGTCCAGTGTGAGATCCTGACAAAATTACAGGTGCAGGGAAATGCAGAATTAGAAATACATCTGATGTTGCAATACTTGTGAAGCTATAGCTTTGTTGATGACAGGACAATTCCATTTTTGACAGTTTAATTTACTGTTGCCAGTGGACAAGAGCAAAAGGAGAACGTGGGGTTAGCCACCTGCCCCCTCGCACTGTGTTTCACATGCTAGGTTGCAAAATCATGACTCCCTCAACCTGTCGTGCTCAAATGAGAAGGTTTTCAGCTGGGGAAATGGAATACATCGGTGCAGGTAATATTGCCTGACCTCATAAAACAAAAGGAAACATTGCAGATTCTGACAGCCATTATGAATCTTGTATCAGCATCTGAACAGCTCGGAGCCGAGGTACAGTACATGTTTGTTACAGGAAAAAAACCACCACAAGGTTGCCGCGTTGACTTGCCAATATGGAGCAAGAAATGACTTGTCAGTAATTTGTTCTGGGATGCTAAAGAGGCTGTTGAGTTTCCTGGTGGATGCAGGGCGAGTGTTTAGCCTGGAGCAGCATGTGGGGGTCTGCTTGGGCTGGGCACGGGCTGCAGTGGAGCTGGGAGGTGATAGGGGACCCACAGTAGGGTTAAAGGACCACGTGTTTCAGGGAAGTGTTGTTGGTTCAGAAATCACTGAGCTTTTTAAATCACACATGCTATGAAAGTGTGCTTTCTCTTGCTCTTAAAACCAGCTAATTTTGGTTTTGGAAGCCTTTGGACTGCAGTGTTTTCTTGAAAACTCTTTAAATGTTATGGTGTCAGGCTGTACACCCAGCTAGAATTTTATTTCTACTTAAATAAGTCATTTTATTGAGTACAGTTGTTCTCTCCAATGCCATATCAAGTTTTCCTGGGCTCTTAATTTCTTGACTACTCATGTTTTTCCTTATTTGTTATTGAATGTTGATCCACCTCTTTCCTCTTTGGGTTTTCTTCTGTTAGTTGTTTTCAGAAAGTTCTGAAAGTGTACATTTTCAGAGTGATTTAGTGAGCCAAGTAAAGTAAGGTTGGAGTCAGTCAGTAGACACATCTCTCTGCATACTTGGAATGCCTGTAGTTTCTTGCAGACTTTGGTTGGGCTATGTTTGATATAAAGTAGTTCTGGGAAAAGCCTGATCAGATTAGTTGAATATGCTTTCAGTAACTATTTTTAAATTTGAATTTCCTCTTTTCTCTAGTTGGTGGGGTTTTTTTTAGACTTTCAATGTTGAACCCTTCTTGTTGACTTTTTGAAGAGGTAAAGGCAGTTCTTCCCTTCCTGGTGATGGGTTTTCAAGGCCACCCCTAGTAATGCAAGGTGAAGGTGCTTCTTCCTCTAGTCTTGAAGGAAGACTATTCCCTTCCACGCTTCAGCACTACAGAGAATCTGCAGTTCTTAGCTGATGAGAGGACAAATCATCTTTCTTCTCCTGCATCTTCTTGTCCAAGTTCCTGTTTTTGTTGGGCTGTACAGTTAGTGCTTGGAGTTGCTCCATAGGCCCTGCTGGACTCACTGTGCAGTAGCACAGTAGAGAGCATTGCTAAGACTCTTTGGGGATGAAAGGCTCTTTTTGGCTCAGCTAATTGGGCTGGTATATGTGTGAGCAGGTTATCCTCTCACATGGTGATGTTTACCTATCTCCCCTCCCAGCCGCAGCCTGGCGCACCCCCACAGGCTCTGGGCCACTTTGTGTGTGCTGGAGCTTGAGGGCACTTGAATGAAATTGCAGCTCATGAATACAGTGAGAGCATCAGGATGCTGAAGGGAAATGAAGCTGGTGGGGTAGGCGTGTCTATGGCACCCAGTGCCCTGACCTGCCAGGAGGGACTAGACACCTCTGTGTCCTGCTCCCTAAGCCAGGGAGAGATATGGGGGAAATGGGAGTGAGAAATTGTTTGAAAAGGCAAATATAGGAACTGAGCCTAGGAAATTAGATTTTATTTTTATCTTCTTAACTGAAGACTAAGGTTTTCATGTCTAAAATATTAGCTTCGTTCATGAGAAGTGTTCATGCAAACAAGGTGAAATACATGACTATAGCAATGTCTGTCTCCATTTAACTGATCTGAAGGACCTTACATAGGAGAGCAGCCACTACCAAAAAAAATAAAATAAATCTGTGAAAGATAATAGAGTATGTTTTAATACTTTTAAAGTGTTCAAATTCAGTGAGACATAGGGTATATTGGATGACACTTTTCCAAGAAAACTGAACACAGTACAGAAAGAATGAAAAACATTACAGAAGGGTGCAGAATGCAAGCTTTCATAAGCAAATACTTAATTTTTAGCCATCCATGTATTAAAGATGTTGCTCTGTAGTGTGCTGCAGTGGGTGCAGCAGCTCTGCCACCACCAGCAAGCAGTGGTGGTAATTTATTTTAAGTTAATGTTGCTTTTGTGGTAATTAAAACCCAAAGTGACATAAACCAAAGGATTGATGTTGGAAATAGCATTATTAACCCATGCCTGGATATGTGATTGTTTCTCAGGGTAGTTGTTGATCTCCTGTTACCTGTGTGCACACAAGGGTTGTGAATGGGTAGTGGCTGCACCCTTCCTCCTGCCTTCACCCCTGGAGATGCATTGTCTGCCTGGATAGTTTCCCCGAGCAAACATTTCCAACAACCACCCAAATGTGGATGAGCTGGGGATGCCCACACTGGGTTTTCCCAGGCAACAACATTACAGAACGATTTTTTTTCACCAGGGTGTAATTGTGAATTTTAATCGCTTTGGAGAAGAAGGTATATGAGGCTCAAATTATTCTTGAGGAAAAAAAAAAAAGCTCAGGATTCTTGTAGGGACAAAGACAACTAGAAATAGATGGGGATATGGTACTGCCATATCAGAGAGATAAGGAGAGTGTTGGGCAGCTGAAGGCTCTGAGATTTGCAGTACAGCATGTGACTGCGACTTTTCTAGGGATAGTGTGTGAAATCTCTGCAGTTGTCCATTCAAATAGATGTAGAGCTGCTAACTGAAGGCTTATGGCACCTTCCATATCTGCAGTTATTAATAAATCACTTTTCCATAAATTATCATTTAGTGACTTCCAACATCAGTCAGACTGAGCAACTGAAAACATTACAAAGACTTTGAACAGCTTTGGAAAGGTTTTGCTTTTTAGAAACATTCAATGTTTTATTTTGTAGCTTATTTTTAGAAAGCTACTCTTAAAATATAATTTTTTTTTTTTCTGAGACTGAAAAAATCCCCCCTGGTTGGCAGGGGTGCAGATGAAGGAACGGGAGGACATCCTTTTCCCCTTCAATCACTGACGTGGCACGTTTCACATTACCGGGTGACCGCGTCCTGCCTTTTGAACGGCTGAGACGGTTTGCAAAGGCCACTTCAAGTTTCTCGGCTTTTCACTCCCTTTTGTGTGAGACTGTCAGCACCCGAGCCCTGGCCATGACATGCACAGACCGGCTGGTTTTTCTCCTTCAGATCAGCGGCTCTGGACAGCTTCTCTTTCTCTGGCAGCTGCTTCAACCTGCTCTGTCTTGTCATCTTCGAGTTCAATATCTGCTGCTCTGAAGGAAAAAAAATGGGATGGGTTGGACCATTGTATTTGGTCTTTTGACCCTCCGTGTTGCCCATGAGCAGTGAAGGATAACTTTTGACAAGCCATGTCAGATGTGACAGGCAATCTAGTTGGGTTGAGTGGAAATGTGCTGTACAAGTTTGAAGCCTTAGTTGGGGGCATTTTCCTGGTGTTCAGCGCATTTAAATTGACACCAGACCTCAGTGTTGTGTGTTGCCCAGCCCTGCACTTCCCAAGCCTGCGGTTTGCACAGCTCAAATGGAAGCTTTTTGCATCTTGTTCCCCCAGTCCAATGCAAGATTACAGCCCTTTTCTTCTTCCTTTTCCCATCCCCTTAGGAAGACACATTAAATTTAGTTTTCATCTAAGAGTATGTTTGATTTTTATTGGCTTGTTAGAGGTGATGTTTACTGGTCTGTATATTTCTGTGTTTCCTTGGGTCACCTGAGTGTGATGTGACAGACAACTGGAAGGGCACTGCTATGCCTGAAGCTGTTGAATATTGCTAATTATTCAAAGAGCGTTGAAGGAACCTTGCTAAATTTAAAACCCTTTTTCTTTCTGAATTATTGAGAAATGTTGGTCATAGAACTTCTGTGGGGAGCACATTTTCTGCAGTGTTACGTAGGCTTTAGTGAAGAACTCTTCTTGTATTCCTTTGTTAATAGGTTGTAATAAGTAGTTTTACTTGTAGTAATTGTCATTATGGATGTGAAAAGCTAGCAGATAATGTCCTTCTTGGTAGCCTGTTGGAACCCAAAGTCTATCAGCATTGGTGATCTGGCTCACTCTGGTTTTCTGTGTTCTCTTACCTACTTTGAGCATCCCTGGTATCATTCTCTTGCCCACTAACAGCTTCCCTAGCGTAGTTCGCTTACCCCCTCAAATCTTAGAATCATAGACCTATTCAGGTTGGAAAAGACCCTTGGGGTCACCGAGTCCAACCATCATCCCTTCTTGTAACCTGAGAAATACCTAGTTTAGCCTGTAGGAAAAAAGAAGAAAGATTTTTTTTATCCTAAAGCATTAATGAAGCATGATAATTTGTGTCCAACACAGTGCAGTTGGGTTAACTGCCCTGCTTTTTTGGACCAGAGACCCTGTAGCTGTGTGCATAATGCTCTAAGCTGGATAACCTGCCCTTTTAATTAAAGTGCAGCCTTTTGCTGCAAATTAAGGCTTCTGATACCTGTAATTCCTCTTAGTTTACAATTTCTAGTTCAAAATACAGTATTTGTTTGGAGTGTGGATGCATTGTACTTCACTAGTCAAGGTTCTCATGCTGCTCATGCTGCCCTGCTCACTGAAGTAGCTCAGATAACTGAGTGTAACATGCCATGTCTTCTGGCTGTACCCATGTGCCTTTCCCCCCCTCTCATTTGTTCCTTCCTTTTATTCACTTTTGGAGTGTGATGTATTTCCTGCTGATAAAAAGCAGCTGGAATTTCTCCGAAAACTAATTCAGGTTTATGCCTAATTCAGCAGTCAACGAGATCTCCTTTTTGTCCTAATGCCAGTAATGACATGGGTAATGATCTATGTTCTGTTGACTCAAGGGGAGCCATGAGGCCACCAGTGACTCCACAGGGAGATGGCTTTCCCCAGCCCTGCTGCCAACTCTGGGACCACCCCATTCTGTTTATTTATTTGTTTACAAATATACATGCTATCATTGCTGAGATTTTAGTATCGTGATGTTCCTGGCACAGAGATCTGCTGCTTGGTAAGGAGTCTTTTTAATGCTACCTCCATGGTTAATAAACAAAAAGTGGTCAGGTGAGTCTGGAGGTTTGGGGTTTGCTGTGGGTTCCACACAGGTCCCAGTTCAAGTAGGTGGTTTGATCATGTTGAGCATTTAGAAGAAGCCTGAGATTAACTAAGCCTTTTGGTTTCTTTAATTGCCTGCTTCTAGTGAGCAGTGAAGAGCCATTGGAAAGGTGCTTGTGCTGGAGATGGACATTAGAGTTTTGCTTCTAGCTCTGGGCTGGGCAACTGGAAGAGCTGGGCAGTGGGAAATGCTTTCTCCTGAGCACGCTGCAGAGACCTCCTGTGGGGAGGGATGGAGATGGGGAAGGCTGCTACCAGCCTTCCTGGTAGCAAACACAAACAATGTCTTAAAGAAACTGAATGCCAAGAAGAGCACCTCTATGCCAGGACAGGGCTTTCAGTCATGCCAGCAGGACCACACGTCTGGCTGTTGGAGGTTTTTTTTCCCTCCAAATAATATCAATTTGTTTATATTTTTTTTCTTCACACTAGATGTGATTTTCTTCACACGCCATTCACGTGTGAATTAAAAACAAATTAGACTGCTGGGTCAGTTAAATCTTTTTTTTTTTTTTTTTTTTTTTTAAAAAAAAAAAAGACACTGAGCAAGCAGTTGGCAATAAACTTGTCCTTTTTGGCACCTGGAATAAAAACAGTAACATAACAGTACCTTTATATAGCACATAAAAATATAATTCAGGATAAGAATTCAGAGGTCACAGCAAGTGGTTAGCTAAATAGCTCTAGGGAGTTAAAATAGTTTGCTTACACAGAGATAAGGTGGTATTTTATGCAGAAAGCTTATGTGTGGTTCCAAGCCCTGATGGTTTTATATGCAGTAAAACAACTTTGAAAATAACATGCAGAAAAAGTTAAAGAAAATTAATTTTGCAGATTGTAAAACATATGTATTGAAACTTAAGAGGGGACTAATTCTGCTTTGCTTACATGTGTCCATAATCCTTTGCTTTAAGGAGTGACCTGTGGCTGTGGTGGTTCCCACCAGCAGCTTCCCCTGTTTCTTTGGCCACAAGTTGCTGATGTTGTCAGGTACCATAACACCCCAAAAGCCTGATGTTTTTTTCTGGGCCATGGAGAACTTTTGGTAGAGCATTTTGAAACTGTAAAGTCTACAGAGGCTGAAGTTACTCCTCCAGTATTTACATGTGGCTGCAAGACTTAAGGCTCCTCAGGGTCCCTTTGGACTCAGTGCTGTCAGGTTGGATCCATAGCTCCAATTCCTGTTAACTGGAATTGCGGTTTTTTAGCCATTGGAAGTCATTGCAGACTGTCCTTCCCAACAGCATCATTACTGGAGGCACTGTGACACTGCTGCACGTGGGTTGGCAGCACAACAGTGCACAGGACTAACCCAAAGGAAGACACTTTCAGTGCTACAGGTCCAGTGTAAGAAGTTTGTGATAGCTCTTCTCTCTGGGGTAGCTGCTATTCAGGCTGCTTTTACCAGAATTATTATATATGGGATATGTGTCTATGCAATTAAAAAACCCTTTTCAATGAATAGCTGGTGTTCATGCCAATACCTGTATGTGCATTCTTGTAAATCATTCTCAAAGCCAGAGAAGCCCAATGCCCTCCAGGAGGGATCTGAGGGTTCTTCTGAAACTGAAGCAGTTTGTTCTCTGCACTAAACCTGATTGTGCTCCCAGCTCTCCTGGGTGTTTGTTTTGGGGGGGAGGGAGGTTTAGCTTTTTATAATGTCTACTGGTCCTAGACAGCAGACCTAATAATAACTTTGAACTCAAAGACCTGTATGCAAATACACAGAGAAATAAAGTAATTAGATTCTGGCAAATGACTTGTTAAAATACTTTGTTAGCTGAAAAACATCACCTAGAAATATTCTTAAGCTTCTGCCCTGTCTGGCAAATGATTTTGAGCATGGAAAATGTTTTGGGGCTTTTCTTAGAAACTGCCTTAAGATTTATTATTTAAAGAAAAGAATTAGAAGAGCAGAGATCCTCCTGGCTTTGTGTATCTGTTAGCACCACTCGGAGTGCATTAGCACCAAGTGGTGTGAGGAGGGTGGAGTCTCTAGTGTGTAACCCTTTTCTTCTAGTGGTCTAAAGGAACCAGCACTTTGGGTGTCCATGACCACTTCTTGCACATAAATGCCAGGTTTTCTCCAATAATTGCTGTGAGTAATATTTTCTTCATATACATATATAATTATTTTATTCTTGGGTAACTTTTCACCAAGTGTTTTTAAGAGCTTCTAAATGAAAAAAAAATAATAAAATAACAGACCTGTTTGATTGAGCTTAGCAGAACAGCTCACACTGCTTCAGTTCTGAGCTACTTGAGAGTGACTTGTGCCAAACCCATCACCTCCTGGGCCTGGCAGGAATGTGGGCTGCCCTTCCCTGGTGGTGCAGAACCAGCTGAGGAGGGCAGGAGAGGCAAGATCCATAGGTTTGAGGGGTGCTGTCAGGGACACTGTGCTGGGTGCCAGCCTGATGCTATGGGTGAGGGCTCTAACACGTCCCAAAGCCCTGCATGTCCTCCTGCCCGGAGGGATCAAATTCCATAGTGTTAAAGATATTTTGACATGTTTTTCATTGACCCTCTGGATTTTGCAGTGAAACTGACATTGTTGGCAGATGCTTTCAAAAACAAACTAACCAGACAAGCCCTAAACAAAAGCGAAGGCCACTGGTTTTGCCAGAAGGTGTCTTTGCTGTAACATACACAATGATGTTTTCTTTTTTCAGCTTTAAAATTGTAGGGTTTGATCTAGAAGGTTAATTTCTTTCATCCAGGAATTAAGCAGTTGGTTAAATTCCATGAGAACATCTTTAAACATCTTGAAAAGATGTAAGCAGTGACTGATGCTAGCAGGGTACATGCCCCATAACGCCCATAATAATGTGGTTGTCCAGAGCTTCGTTCATTAGGGCATTGGATTTACATTGGCTGATCTCAAATTTTATGTAACATTTTATCTCTCCAAATGAATGCATTTGTTCTCTGGTCACAGAAAGACCCTGCTAATTCATGTCTCTGCGAGCAGGGTGTGACTGTGGTCTCCAGCTGTAGGCAGATGGTCCTGGTTGTAGGAGTGAGTAAGGAGGGTTTGTGTGCCCTGCTCCCGTGTGTGGTCAGGGAGGATCTGCTTGGGAAGATGCTGCTTCAGGCTTTGGTCCAGCTCCGTCCCACCCAGCTCCATCCCCCTGACACTGAACGTGAAATAAATGGTCCCTTTGCTCTATGGAAAGGATTTCTGCTTTGGTTTAGAGCGCTGAGCTGTGGTGCTCAGTGGCAGAGGAATCTTGACAAAAGCTGCTTTTGTCAGCTCCTTCCCCTTATTAAATCTGCCATGAAATAACTTTTAGAAGTGGAGTCTTGGGAGACTCTGTTTTCTCTCTGCCTCTTTGGCTGCTTACGTAAAGGGCAGCAGCAGACTAAGGACAACCAGGATTTGCACGGATGGAATTGCTGTTCACATTTTTTCATGTTCTCAGCCTATCTTTCTATTTAGTCATGGTCATGATGGCCACCTTGGCATGGCCTCCTTTAGAGATCTTTTAAATTACTACAAAAATTAATCAGACTTTGTTGGGTAAACCCTGAAGCATCCTTCCATGTCAGATGTTCAACCACATCAGTAACTTAGGCATGACGGATATTGTCATTAATCCTTAGTGAAGCCATGTTGGATGTCACCAACCACCTCTTTATTTTCCATATGCCTTAGCAGACTAAGCACATGTAAGATCCAGGAGGATCTGCTCCATGACCTTGCCAGGCACAGAGATGAGACTGAGCGGTCTGTAGTTCCCTGGTCTTTCTTTTTACCCTTTGTAAAAATTTCCCTCTTTTCCAATGAACCTCACCAGACTGCCAAGACCTCTCAATTATGATGGGCAGAGGCTCAGCAATTTCATCCACCAGCTCCCTCAGGACCCATGGGTGAATCCCATCAGGTTTATGCACCTTCAGGTTCTTTAGATGGTCACAAACCTGCTCTGCACCTACAGTGGGGGGTAATTAGTTCTCCCAGTCCCTGCTTTCACCTTCTCTGGCCTTTGTGTTGAGGTTGGAGCACTTGCCAGAGAAGACTGTCATTGATGAGTAACTTTGCTTGCATTATTACTTGATTCATATACAAGTTATATAGCCACAAAACAGTGTGGAAGTAAACTGTGCTGGTACTATGGGGCTGTGAAGGCTTCCCCAGCACTTGACACGCCATGTTAGGTACCAGAATGAAGCTGGGGACAGAAGTTGCAGGACCCAGGACCAGGTTTCTCTGGGATCTCCTCCAGAAGAGGCCCCCACCCACCCACCCCTCCTTGGCCTTAGCCTTTTTTACAGTGTTCCACACTTTGGCTCTTGTATAAATATCTGCTGCATTTCCACCAGGAGTTATTGCTGTTATATATTTTACAGACACTTTACTGTCATCTAAGTGGTTTATTTTATTCCCACAGCTAGGAGAAAACTACAAAAGGAATTTTGTAATCTGAATGTGATTGTGGGCAGAGAGTAATGTTTTGAAAAGGAGCTGAGAGTAAATTATATCACTGCTTTATTGTGTTTAAGGAGACTTTTCTATTGTGCTAGGAGTTAACATTAGTTCTCAAAGTTATTAACTGGATGTGGTTTTATTATGACTGTGTGTTTTGTCAATATATGACTTTTTTTGTTAGGTTTTTCGGTGCCAGTTAGGCTGCAAGTTTGGCACCGTTGACGTTTAAATATGTAAACTCAGCTGGTGTTGAAAATTTGCTTAGGTTTTACCTCCCTTTCACATGCAGCAAATAAAGTAAATATTTTTTTTCCCTGCCAGGCTATTTATAGAGGGGCTTTCTCTAGGCTTGCTGCTGTTGCACTGTGTTGTTTTGACAAATCATATTTGGAGAACCAGAGTCCAAATATTTGTCAAGCCTTACGAGGTGGCTTCTGGTGGAGCTGGAAGTTGTGCTGGTGAGGTGACCTTTCGAGCTGCCACTAAGTGGCTTTTCTGGCAGGAGGTTTTGGTGTGAGTGGCAGAGCCTTTGCCCACCCCCCTTGGGGACACCGGGGCTTTGCTTTTTGGTGGCAGCTGAAAACAGGGCGAGATCCCACAGGTGGTGATGGAAACACTCGGCACTGCCACCAGCCCTGCTGGCTTCCCTTCAAAACACTGTTCAAAATCGTCTCTGTGTGTGTTTTCAGGTATTTGTTACCGTTTTCTGCTGTTCAAGAAGATGCCAAAGCATTCCCAGAAAAATAAATGCCTTTAAAAAGGGTAACTCTTGCAAAACTGGAAAAGTTCAAATCCAGCCATTAAAATCCTGCCCCTCCCTCTCCTGCTGAATCCCAGAAATGTACCTGCTGGGGCAGAACTTCTTAACCCAGTTTCAGTGTTTTATGCCTCTGTAGGTATCTTGAATAGTCAGCTAGAAAGGAGGAAATATGAAAACATATTTTTTTTAACCACAAAATCAAAATGTCAATTGATACCCAAGTGATATCATTTCTCTGTTTGGAAAACAATTGCAAGGGTCTTAAAAGCTTACCTAGATAAAAGTGAGGATTATTGACTGGAGTAGCACTTTCCTTGAGCTCTTCTGGAAAAGCAGAGCAAAAACCTGTTCCTGGCATCCAGTGCTGAGCTGTAACATGGGCTTCTTCTTAAAAATAGTGGCGTTTGAACTCCTTAGAATGTCACGTGTTAAATAGCATTGCAGGAGCATTTTAATGGTAAATGTAGTAGATATTTTATTGCAGATTCAACTATCAGGTGGATGAGTTGATAGAAGTAGTTGAAGAGTTGGGGTTTACTCCAACTTTACTGTTGGGCCCGTGAAGGTTGATTTGGTTTACTGGTTGTCTTCTCCCTCACTGAACACACAGTAAAAAAAAACCCACCCAGTGTGTATTTACTGGGCTGTTCAGTATTATATATAAAGTGCAGCTATGGACCACATGAAGGAACAATATTTCATGGTGTGTTCAAAAGCACAATTGATAGACTAGAGGAACAGCCTCTGAGCCACACTAGTACAAGCCCTGCAAGGGCCAGTTGATCTCTGATGGTCTTTATCACCAGCTAAGGTGCCATCATGGAGTGCAGTGTGTTCCTGGGAATCAGGCTTTAGGAAGGAATTGTTCCCTGTGAGGGTGGGGAGACCTTGGCCGAGGTTGCCCAGAGACGCTGTGGCTGCCCCATCCCTGGAAGTGTTGAAGGGCAGGTTGGATGGGGCTTGGAGCAACCTGGTCTGGTGGGAGGTGTCCCTGCCCATGCAGAGGAGTTGGAACTAGATGATCCTTAAAGTCCATTCCCAGCCAGACCAGTGTGGGGTTCTGTGCTTTAAGGTTCTATGAATTGCTCTGTTGTCTAGTAAGGTCGGTGTTGATGTGGCTGCTCCTGTCAAGAGGTGGGCTGATGTGCAGTGGCTGATGATTGGTTGTTCCTTTTGCTTTTTTGGTGTCTGTTTTACACTGAGCTTTTATAGTTCCTGTTTGCCTAGATTTTGAGAATATTGTGGGACAATTTTAATAACAGGGTTTGCTAAACCTGAGCATGTTGCTGTTCTCTCCATGAGGCCAATACTTAATCTTGAAGTTACTGCTTTTCTTCATCACTGTGCTCTCTCATGATTCTGTGATGTCATTTTTATCACATCTGTATTCTACCTAATTGTTTAATAAGGACAAATCTTACAAGCCAAAGAAAAGCCAGAACTGGTGAGGTTGGAAGAGACTCTCTGGATGACTCTTGGTGCATTTTTCTGTTCCTGGTAGGTGTGTTCTGCACTTGATCATGACTTTCCTGTCTTCCTGGTTGGGACTGTTTCCCTTTGTCAAAATAGTTCTGATTTCTGATTCTTTCACATAAGCTGCTTGGGCCACATCCCAGCTTGGTGTACACTGGATTGATATATACTCTCCAGTCAACTCAGGTTGAAGACCTTGCAGAATGGAGAGGCATGATGCCATCACACTCTGCTGCTCTGTGGAGCAGCCATGTACCCAAGTACATCAGCCTGGCTGTTAAAATACATCAATTTTCAGCTGCAAAATCTTACTGCAAAATACTATTTCACAGAGACATTTCTGTTTCCCTTATAACCGTGCAGTAAATACTTCTGCTTAAATTTTTTAAAACTTTTCTTGGCATCCACCTTAGACTATTAATGTAAACTGTATTTCCTTCTTTTTTATGAGAATGTCATCAGCAAAGGTATATAAAAATCTTGCTAAAGTCAGTATATATTTCCCCTATTGCTCCCCCCCAACCATGAGGCCAATTATCTTGTCAAAGAAAAAGATTAGATTTGTTTGGTGGTTTATAACCTTATGAACCTGAGATGCTTATAAATATTTTAATAATTTGTTCCATTATCTCTCCCAATATCAAACTTTGACTAGTCTATAATTTCTTCCTGTCTCCTTTTTCCCCTATCTCTGCAGATCCTCTGGGATCCCATCTGTGCTCCAGGAGCTGTCAAAGATAGTCACTAACTCTTCACTGCTTTATCCTATCACAGGGAACTGTTACACCATCAGTTGGGGTTTTGAAACTGGTTTTAGTAGGAAGAACTGGGGCATCAATAAGGTTAGTTGATGATAATTATGTTTCCTGTTTGGGCAAGTTTAACAAACAGTTATGATCAGCACCCATTGAGAGATTGCTTCATGCAATCTGAATGGCTGAGTTAAATGTGCATATATATATATATGTATATATGTAAATACAGTGTTTTAATCTCAGTTTAGGGGGCTGGCTCCCTTCTGTCAACCACAGGGATATGTTAATACAGCTTTTAAGATACATCACATAATAAACTGCAGAATGTACTGTATCCAGTTAATTTCATGGACATTCACCTCGGGCTCAGTGGTACAAATTAAATTTTATCTTAATGATTTTATGCAGTCAACATGTCATGGAGAATCCTGTGGCTTCACTGGCAGGTGTGTTCTTCGCTAGTTTTTATTCTGAAAGTTTACTGTCAGTAAACTGACAGTCTGGGTTGTACTTGTAAATTACCCTCTGAGGCTTGAAAAACTTGGGGCATGGTTTTTAAAGTTGGGGTGGTCGTGCCCTTCTGTCCCGTGTGCAGTTGTTGATCCCTGTAGGTGATCAACATCTGTGTCTTGCAGCTCTTCTTCATATTTGCCTCTGGCAGCAGATTGGAGTGTTCAACCCAGTCTGTAGTGGTTCCCACTGCTGTGGACGTTGCCCATGGAGAGGTTGTCTTAAGAATCGGCAAAGAATAGGTGCCAGGGCAGCAGTGGATTGGTCATTAGCAGTCTGACCTGTGTGCTAGTGTTATTTAGACATTACCATAAATAAAGCTCCTCAATATTTCAGTGCAATGTTGCCAGTTTCCCCCCTGTTGTGCAGCAGAGCTGGTGTCTTGCCCCCCAGCCCCCCAGCTGTTGCTCACTCCAGCGGTACCCGGCACAGGTCGCTGTGTCCACGCGTGTCTTCCCGTGGCTCTGCGTGCTTAAGTAATTAAATTGCATTTCCATTCTAATGTCATTTTGGGTGCTGCAGAGAGTGGCTTTGCTACCAGAACACCAGTGATGATTTTATAGCCCAGGGAGAGAGGCCCTGGGTTGGGACCCAGCATTGCAGGAGCCCTGCCCTGCATCCTTCTGGCTGAGCAAAGACACCAAGAAATCAGTGGTGCAAGCACCAGGCTTGTTTTAATGAGAATTTGCTACTTACTAAAGCATTATGAATATTAAATACTTTTAGTAACAAGCTTTATTATGCAGTAACATGTTTCTTCATATGGAACAGCTATCTCAGAACTTTCCAGTGGGTGCAAAGGTTTGTTGTCATTCAGTTGAGACATGTTCAGTGTGATGCTGCGAGGTTTTGGAGTAGCCTACAGAAGGGGAGCTGGGTTGGTGGTTCTGCGGTGGGGTGAAGTGAAGAACCAGTCCTTGAGTGGTAAAAACCTGCCATGGGATCATCTCTGCTCAAACAACAGGGAGAAAACTGCTGTTGGTAGTGTGGGAGATGCAGCCAAGATACTGCATTACAAAGCAAAATAGAGAGAACATTTTTTCCCCACAGATCTTTAAAAATGAGTGACTCTTTTAATTTTGCATTGTCAAGAAAAGACAGAGAAATGAAGTAATATTTTTACTTCAGTGATTTAAAACAATTTAATCTGTGGATAAACTCCACTGCAGCTTCACTCCAGTGCAACTGAAATAAAACAATATGAAATATTAAAATACTCCATGCACGCACCACTAAGATTAGCTAGTCATTAGGACTGAAATATTGGCATCCCGTTAATTATTGCATTGCAAATGTTGGAGGGAGAAAACACATGTTTTTTTCCCCAATGAAGTCCAGCAAATTAAAACCCAAAGTAGAAGTGATAACTTCAAATGTGATTTGTTTTGCAGTAGGCAGAATAACCCCGTGGAGATTGTCAACAGTCGAACGAGAGCAATGATAAAATGAAGGAACCTCACTCACTGACTGCTTTATCTTATTTGCTCTAATTAATGCCAAGTAAACAGCTTGTTTTCCATGGGACTTAATATTTTGTCTTAAAAGGGAGTGGATAGAGAGCTGCTGGTGGAGGGGAGTGTGTGGAAGAGGTGTACGGAATAAGGGGGATGGAGCGGGGTGGCTGCTGGTGACACTGCCAGCATGTGAATTGAGCGCCCTGAATCAGAGGTTGATGCTGGAATTGTTATCCTGGTGTACCTCTTTGGGCCACTGTCCTGCCGTGTCCTCGTCTTGGTGAAGCAGCTGGTTCCAGCAGGGCTGGTCTGTGGGTAGGAGAACGGGTTCCTGTTCTAAGTGGGGAAGAACTCGAAACCTAGAATCAGAGAACCACAGACTGCTTTGGGTTGGAAGGATCTTAAAGACCATCTAGTTCCAAACCTGTGCATGGGCAGTCACACTTTCCAGTAGGCAAGCTTGCTCCAAGCCCTGTCCATCCTGGCCTTGAACACTTCCACATCTCCTCTGGGATGGTGTCCTGGGCTGTAGGTTACAGGCTGCTCTTCGGCCAGGAGAAGGTAAACACCTATAAAGCCCTTCCTCATCCTTCCTTGAGATCTGGACTTTCTTTCCAGTAAAGCACCTCAGATTTGATGTGGAATTAAAAAACTAGATTTCTTCACATTCCTCTTGGAAAGAATAAGAAAGTTTCTTTTCCATGATCTTGGAATAGTTGTGGGATTCAACACCAAGTACTGGGCTGCAGTCCGTGTGAAAGATGCAGCTCAGACAGTTGGCAAAGCATGGTTTTGACTCTTTGGTTTTATTTAAGTACAGAGCCATGACCCATCCATGGTGGAGTGTAATTTAATGCAGAATCTACACTGCCAACTTTGTCCTCCTGAGCACAGGCTGCCAGCAAACTGTTCGTTGCTTTGGTCTCTGATGGTAGGAGAACTTCATCAAATAGGAAGAGTACATCTAGGGCTTGCCTTAGTGCTGTCACCTTTTGGAGAGCTCTGGAAAAGATGAGTAGTGGTTCTTACTTCATAGGAATGCTAAATGGTGCATTTTCTGTAATTACTTTTACACACCAGGTCCTGCAGCCTCTGCTGTCCTACAGATACCACAGGCTGGTGGCAGCCAGCCTTCTCCTGTTGTGCAGTTCCAGGTTTCAAGTCCATGTCCAGCAGATAGCACATATAACTTACCCAAAGTGCAGAACAGGTGATCAAACTAATTTTTTTTCAGTCATCAAGACAACTAGTAGCTAAACAGACATGGATAAAACCCAGTTGTAAACCCTGCAGCAGAACGTGCTGGTTTGTGCTGCTTCACTAAGTGGGTGAAGCACCCAGGAAGCAGCAGATTTTGGGTTTGGTTTGTGACTTTAGAATAGCTTTGGTTAGCTCAGTCACATTGCTCAGTCTGGGTTCCCTGTTGACATGAGTGTGGAATCATCCTACAGCAATTTGCTCAGGAAGCTGAATTGTCTGCTTTAGTTACAGTTCTTCATTTCATCCTCTAAAGCTGAATATCACTTTAAAAAGTTATAAAAGCAGAAATTAAATGCTTATTTGGCATTTCTGTACTTGCTGCAGGACTTACTGTGCCAGTGAGTAAAAAAAAAAGTGAAACAAACAAACAAAACCAAAAAAAAAACAACAAACCAAACCTGTGTTTCCTCTGCATTTACTGAGGATGAGCCTTGCTTATATTTTACTTTTCTGTGGTCTGAAGCTCTTGCCCAGCTCCCAACGCTGGTGTTGTCACTTCTCAT
The DNA here is from genome assembly GCF_000747805.2 of Chaetura pelagica. NCBI lineage: Eukaryota > Metazoa > Chordata > Aves > Apodiformes > Apodidae > Chaetura > Chaetura pelagica. Next base: position 228,153 of record NW_009953387.1, on the reverse strand, counting down.
GTCCCTTGCTGGACTGAGCTGCTGATGTTCAGTGAGGCTGGCAGAGATGGAGCTTCATCACTGCCAAGGAGGGGTTTTGTGCTCCTGATTCTCATACTGGCTTTTTACTATAACAACTCAAAGCAGCTCTGAATTTGTATTACTAATCACAGTTCTTACAAAGAAATGGGTGTTGTCTGCTGGTACTCAGAGCGGGCAACAGGTAATTTGGGATTAAGTCTTTTATATTTGAATAAATGGCAAATAACTTTTTCAAGTTGTCCAAACGACCCCTGGAGATCACCAGGCCTTGAGTATCTGACCAGACTGGTTGGAGAAATGGATATCAAGAAATCCTTGCCAGAAAGCCATGGCAGCTGGGTTGTGAGTCATGCAGACAGAGCAGGTCTCTGTGCAGGAGACCAATGACCAGGGATGTGTTTGGTTGGTTTGTGTGTTTTTTTAACAAAAGATAACTAAAAATAGGAATGCAATGCTTTTTTTTCTCCTGAGCAATCCTTTTGTGTCAGATGGCTGCTGTATGTTGACAAGGCAGGGTGGAAGACTGCAAGGAGAATCATTCCTGGTCTGTTTTTTTGATCCATATCCTGTTTTCTGCTGTTTCTGCAGCAGTTTCCATAGTGCAGTGAGTCAGCATGGGAGCAGTTGAGTGTACAGGGGGATTTGTGCAGGGG
>NW_009953387.1:222479-224979 GCF_000747805.2 Chaetura pelagica | reverse complement strand
TGGTTCTGGTGTGTGCCCAGCCCGTGCACACTGCCTCTTCCCTCTTTTCCTAGGCTTCTTATTTGAAGTGAAGAGCAGGGCTGTGCCTTGTGCCACCGTTTCCTTGTTAATTGTGGGCTGAATCCTGCCCATTGTGCCTTCTCTTGTCACTCCCCTTCACAGACACCGTCACTGCTGGGGCTGGGCTCATCCCTTCCTCTGTCTGTCCCAATTCCAGGCATGGTTTGAAACTGCTCCTAGAGCTGGAATACCCCAGTTTGGATGCAGTTGGATGCGACCACCCAGCCTAGCACTTCATCCTTGTGTAGCTGCAGTCTGGTCACTGCCAGGTGCCTGGTCCTACACTGATACCTGCCCAAAATCTTAGTGACCCAAATAATACTTTTTGGTAAAGGAAAGGTTATCCTTTTTTTTTTTTTTACCCATTTAGCTCAGCTGCCATCTCCTCTCCCAGGTAGACTTGCTGCAGCTGCAAGTATTTCCTCCTGCCAAACCATCCTCTCTTGTCTCTTACAGATCTCACACAGGTTGTAAAAATAAAATAACTGCTGACATTCATGTTGTAGAAATGAGATAAACATTGACATCCTTTCATCCTGTTAACAAAAACTCTCTGATGACTTAGGGGAAAGGCCAGAGGAGATGGGGTGAGGGGTGCTGGGGCACAGGACCGCCCCGGCACTGCGCCAGAATCGATGCGCTCGCAAGATATTCAAGGGCTGCTTGTATGATCGTTGCTTGAATTCCTTGGATTTCTGAAACATTTCCTTTCTGTTATGCTTATCTGCCCTTTATAGGCTTTGTGAAGTGTTCCTCGACACTTTTTTTTCTTTTTATTTTTTATGAATTTCACTTCTGCATGCCCATCTTATTTTCTTTGCAGTGCCTGGCTAGCTTGTTTGCAAAGTTTGCTTGGCCGCAGGATCCCCTGGGGCTGGATCCAGGACAGCATGTGCATGCAGCCCTGGAAACCATGTCAAATAGTCCCCAGATCCTAGAAGGCTGGCTACCCCGGAGATAAGGCATCATGTTTAATGGCCTCGATTTTTCTTTTAAGTGTTTTATTTTTATAATACCTGCGAGAGGTGTCAGTATGCGTGTGGCGACTGCATTAAACTCCTTTAGATAATTGGGGGGGGGCTCTGCTGTGTCAGAAGGTGTTTTGTTAAATTATTTTCAAGAAATAATAATATTGGAGGATAAAAGATTCATTTTTAACACATTTAATCTTGCAGAAAATATTTCAAAGAAACGCTTGCTGTAGCAGTTAGAGGTAAATGCAACAAAAATGGTGTTTTTATTGCACAGTTAGACTAAATGGTTGTACATTGATTACTGGATGCTGTCATATCCATAGTCACAGGGATGGCTGGTAGCAAAGAGTCTCAGCTGAGGAAACATTTTTCTGTTTACGTTGCAATAACCTATATGAAACATATTGCATGTTAAAGGGATGAGCAGCCTGGTTCCTCCTACTGTGCCTCTTCGTGTCTGTAAGTAAATCAACGTTTTGATTAACATCAATATTGCTAATCACGTAAAAATGATTACTGATTATTTTTTTTTAAATCACTTATTTATTTAAGAAAAGAACAATAAGGGGCTGGGTGAGGGTTGTGTGTGTATACTGGCCATGTGTGGAGGGGCCAGGAGCCATCCGGAGTTCTTCCTATGTTCAGTTTTGGGTGAGACTTAGAGAGAAGCTGAAATAAAACGGGGAAAGAAGTGCTATTTTGGTTTTAATTAAAAAATGGGTAACCAGATGCCAATAAAGAAAAGGCTAACTAGTGTTTGGTCAGATTAAAATAATAATATTATAAAGCAAAAAAAGGAAATCCCAGCTGTTTTAGCTGGGTGACATTATCAGCTGTCTGGGAAGAGAATCAGAGTGAGGGGTGTAAAGTGGAAAACCTGTCACACACCAGCCTGATCCTTTCATAAGAAAAAAAGGCTGTTTTAAAGCCAGACAGAAAGGGGAAAATAAATAAATAAATAAATAAAGTTTTGTGAAGGTAACTAGGGGGGAAAAAAAATTAAACACAGAACAAAAACCCCAAACCCCCCACAAAACAAAAAAAAATAACCCAAAGCCAAAGCCAGACCTTCGCTCCTCACTCTTTTTGGGGTTTTTTTTGGGGCTTGGGGGGAGCAGGGCCCGGGGGGAGCAGGGCCCGGGGGGCCGTGCCCATCCCCACGCTGCCTGGATGGACCAGCTTGGGGGCAGAAGCCATAGCAGGGCAGGGGGAGGGGCTGGATTATCTTTTAGAGCATCCCCCCCCCACTCCCTTGCCTCGGCCCCCTCAGCGCGGTTGGGTTGGGTTGGTGGGCAAATCCAGGAGTTTTCTAGGTTTGTTTTTTTGTCGGCGTCTTTTACCCCGCCAGAGGAGGGGAGTTGTACAGTGATTCAGCTCTGGTGGGGCCTGCAGTCCTTCCAGGCTCAGGTGAGGCCAGGGGCTGTTAGGGTGTTGTTGAACTCCACCCCCTGTGCCCCGAGGGACCT
>NW_009953387.1:215343-222316 GCF_000747805.2 Chaetura pelagica | reverse complement strand
GAGGAGGGGAGTTGTACAGTGATTCAGCTCTGGTGGGGCCTGCAGTCCTTCCAGGCTCAGGTGAGGCCAGGGGCTGTCAGGGTGTTGTTGAACCCCACCCCTTGTGCTCCGAGGTACCTTTAGTCACGTTCATGTTGGTGCCCTTTGGTCGGTGCTGCCTTCACCAGACCAACGGGGAGGCAGGGACCTCTTGGTAGTCCCTGTTTCAGGACTGTACTGGGGTTGCCTGGGGGCTCTCCTGTATTCTGAGGGGAAAAGCAGCTGTGGGATTAGTGCAGAGGAGGAGTTCAGAGGTGGAAGGACAGGTGGATGGGGTAGGACGGGTGTCCTACCAGCAGGGAGCATGGATGAGGCAGAGGAGGGATCATGCAGGTGGTTTTCCAGAGAGGTAAGTCTCCAAGTGCACTACATGTTTGGGGTATTTTCCCTTTTTTCAGTCTTGCTTCCTGTGGAAGCTGGTGTGATTGTGTTGTTGGGTCCTTCTCCTTTCTCTCGTTACTTTTGAGTTTGATGGATGGTCTCAGCTTGGTTTGGCCAAGGGCTAGGAATGTGATTATATTCCTACAAACCCCAGGCAAGCAGGTGTCTGGGAGCAAGGCACGAGTGGTGAAGAGCTTTTATGGACACTCAGTCTTGGGACCATGCACTGCTAGGCATAACATTCAATAACTGGAGACACATCTGCTAATTGTGATCCTTGTGGAAAGGCTTCCCAGAAGATTCTACTGTCCCCTTTGCAGAAGCACTTCTGTGGCAGGTTTCTCCCTGCTGAAGGCTCGTGGTGGTGAGTTGATTCTGACCAGAGAGCATGGTGCTCTGCAGTTCCATCAGCCATCCACTGTCTTTTTTGGTCTGCTTATAAATCCTGTGCCAAATTGCAAATCTGAGTTTAAGTGTGTGTTTTTCTTCATCAATAATGCATCGCTCTGAAGAGTTAAAGGGGGAGCTCCAAATGAAGCTGCCCAGCAGGAACTCAGGGCTGTAAATCCATACCTTGTGTTTTCTGTTTGGTGTGTGTGCTGGAAAGGTCTTAAGGATTCAGAAGCAAGAGTTTGTGCCACTTTGTTGCAATGTTTTAGAAACATTTTTTATTTACCCCTTTTCCTCTGTGTGTGTGTTTACATAGCATCTTGCTTCCCTTTTGACTGTCAACAGAGGGTGAAACCTGGACCTTCAGAAAGTGTGAGATTTCTTTTCATCAGGCAGAGAGCTACTGATGGATCCAGTAGCAGGTGGCTTGAATAAAATCCTCAGAAGAAATTACATAGTTTTTATTTGGACAGCATGGGTAGTCTGTTACTGGTACTTAAGCCCATCCTAGGATTTCTCAGACTCTTGGGAAGAGTCATCCAAGCTCCCTCTTGAGTGTGGTCACCTCTGCTGAAGGCTCAGAACTGGTGATGGGAAAGATGGACATTTGCTGATGCCGGTTCTCACAGTGTCAGTTCTGCAGTGAGAAACAGCAGTACTTCAGTGGGGAAGAGTTGGGTGTTTTCTTCTTCCAATAGAATTTGCAGGTGCACACTTCTTGAAACTATTGCTTTATACATTATTCAGACATCACCATTTCCTCTCACATAAACTCAGTTTTCACTTATTTTGATTTAGCCATTCACATTTTGCAAGGAGGCACATACTACTTGTTTTCTGAACCACTCTGGCAAACTAAGGTGCATTAGGACTAAAATATATAAAGAAGATAAAGCAGTGCTGCCTGTAATGACTTGCTCTTGTCAGACATTACCCCCAACATTCCTTTTTGAGGTGTTGGGGTAGATACAACCTTGTTTGCTACACCAGGTTCGCCTCAGTTTCACTCACATCTCATGGTAACTTTACTGTTGTGTTGGCTCAGCCCAGGCTGGGTTGTCCCCTGGACCAGGCTCAGTCCTGATGGTGGCTTTCCACCCAACTTCATGCTGTCACCTAGAAATGGGGAGAACCATAAAAAATACCTGGTACAATTTGTCATTTCTTGGCAATCTGCTTGTTTTAATCCACCTCAGCTTCACTGCAGGAGTAAGTTCAGTTTATGAGGAATAAATATGGAAGGACTTATTTCTGGTGTAAAGATTTTCTGACAAGCAAAAATATAATGTTTTTTGAAAACCTCATTAGAAAATCAATTATATCATGACACTTAACGTTGTGTTATTTACAAGCAAGATGTCTTGTTGGGGAAAAATGCTATAAAAATTCACACTTAATGCAGAAAAATGTTAGAACATAAAGAAGAGTTAGGTTTCATTATTAGCATGTTCAAAGTGGCAATTACCAAATGTGGGTTTATGCTCAATGAAGAACAGCAGAAATATCTGATTAGAGGAGTCACACAAGGATTTGCAAGGGAAAAAGGCTGAGAGACCCTTTCAGAGCAAACAATGCTGAGTTTATTTACAGGTTTGTGTTTATGCCTGGTATGGATCATGCATATCCTGCAGCTCTTCCTGCTTTTCCTAATTGCACAGGCCTTAATATCACTGCATTTCAATGTCTTTAAAAAGAAAAGCTTCCATTGACTGGCAAATGGCTAATGGGAGGCTGTGGCTGCTAAACCAACAGTTTTGCTTTGGAGAAAGCATAGGAAAAGTCATTGATGTTACAATTTAATAGAGAGGAGGGATGTAGGGCTGAGCTGTTAATTTTTGTCCAAATTTGGGACCTAGTTGAGATGTTGATAGGCAAAATACTCTCTACCCAGTTGTGTGCATCTGATGTTCAACTCTGTTGTCTGTCTTCCAAAGCCAGGTCTGAGATGAAACATGATTTTCAAACTAAATATTAAAAAAAATCCAGCCAAACAAAAAAGCCCTGAACAAACCCCCACATTTAGAAGCTTTCATTTGAGTGAGGAATAGTACTGCTTCAGATCTGGTCAGCTTGAGTACACATGTTTTTTTATGGCTAGAAAAATCAATTATTCCATTTATATGCTGCTAATTAGAAACATATGAAGTAAATTGTTAATTTTTTGAACTGAAACCATTTTTAGAGCTGGACTTATTCCTGAAATGGAAAATGCTTGACTTGAAGTGGAAAATTTTGTTTGTCATGCAAATGTGAGCAAGATGCATCGTTCATACCAGGGTAAACACAAAAAATGTATTTCTAGCTGAAATCATTGTCTTAAATAGCCTGCAATCTCAGTTAGCATCAGATGCAGAACTAATGATACTTATTTGCTGCAGAGTGAAACCAAAAATGTGTAACTACAGGCTTGTATGTGTAATTCTAGCAGAAAATAAATATTCTGTATTTTCATCTTTCGTTCTACATAATGCTTGTAATAGTTCCCTGTATACAGCCCTACAGTTCCTGTGCTTTCACTGGATTTTATGTTGGAATCCCCACATGTGCCTACCTTTGCTCCATCATGAGCATTTTGGCCCTTTGGCTGCACTTAAAAAGTGGAAAGCCCTACCTTTGCTCCATCATGAGCATTTTGGCCATGAGGAGCACACTTTGGCTGCAGTTAAAATGTGGGAAGTGACTTTGAAGCATCAGAGGAGCATTGGAGGTAAGGCTGACCAACCTGTAGTGCCCAAGGTCTTCCTTGAAGACAGGACCCATACTTGCTTCCTTCCTCTTTCAGGACTCATGAACAGTTGTATTATTGTTGTTGTTGTTGTTAACAATAATAATAATTTAGGGGGTGTGTGCACTCTGGAAGGAAATGTTTTCAGGAGGGTTACTTTATGAATTTTGAATTTAATTGACTTCCTAGTTTACTACCTACTAAGTTGAGTTTATGATCGTAGTGTTTTGCAGCCATTACAAAGCACACATTTCACTGAATTTTCAAAACCGGTAATTTTTTTCTTTTACTGTCTTCAGGGGTAAAGCTCCTTCTTGGAGATGACTTCTTCTTGTTTTGCAGGTTTTCCATAGGCTTCCTATTGCGTAGCAAGTGACCTCTGTTTAATTTTAAGTGCTTGAGATGTGGGCACCACTGATGTGGTTGACATGCTTTGGATCTCTGGTTGCACCGAGTAAAATCCTTGGCCTTAAGTTTGGGTTCCCACTTCAGAAGAAGCCCAGGCAGAGCTGCCTCCAGTACCTGGTCTGTGTTCCATGGGCTGGGAGGTGGAGCAGATCTTGCTGTCTGTTTGGTTTATTTATGGTACTGGACAGGAGACTGGAATTGGCTTGATGGGTTTGCTTCTCACTTCATCGTCACTGGTATTTCAAAGCAAATGGTGGTCTCTGCTTGGTGCAAAGAAGCACTTAGGTGGACTTTTTTTGTTCTGTAAGGTCCAATCCCCAACTTCTCTGTCCAGGTTTGCTGCGTCGTGGTGTTTCACTCTGTTTTGCAGTCTTTAAGAGAGCAGACTTACTTGTTAACAACTGACAACTCTCTTCCTCCTATATGAAAATACCTTTAATAATGGGATACAACTTTAATAAGCATCATAAGTATTGAAATAAACTGTCTGAGTATACTGAGCATAAACAGTATAATAAATAAACAACTTTGCTAAAGGTACCACAGCCCCACGAGGCTGAGGCTTTGAGGGTTATATGGGTATGGGGCAAGATTCATTCTTCTTACTTTTAAGAAGCTACAGAAATTTCTGGAGCAGCATTATGTATGTTTGTTATCAATAGAGAGTGAGCATTAGTTTCAGTTTTCTCCCTATCTTAACCTCTCTGCTCAGCCCTAAAGCCACTTTGATTGATGCTGCAGCATAAACCATGTTTTTTCCTTGCTTTCTAATGAGTAATCAACTTTTTTTTTTTCTTAAAGACTTGAAAAGAAAAATGTAGTGTCAGATAAGATAGAGGCGAGGGCCAGGTAAGACCAGCTCTCTGCTCAAATTCATTAATCTTGGAGAATTCAGATATCCTACAGCAAAAGCAGGCAGTTGATTTTTGTGTGCTGGGACTAGACTTGAACTATGAGCTGAAAAATTGAGCCAAGGCAGCTGAAATGTGATTCCGAGTGCGCTGCGCTTGTCCTTTCCCAGGCTGGCAGTGATGGGAGAAAGTCTCTCATTTCTGGGAAGGAGAATCTCAGGTGCAAGCTTGAGACACTTATGAAAAGGAGAATGGCATGTTAAGGTGTGTGATCAGTGTTAATCTGCTCCACCCATGTCTGCACCATGGAGGGAGGTTTCTCCCCATCCATCTCCATGCTGCTGGACTGTCCCCACAGAGATGGGTTATGCAGGGAGGGGGGTGCTGCCAGCCTGACACTGAGTTGTCCTCCCATCTGAGAGCTGCTCTTCATTTTCTTCTCAGTTGTGGCTAGCAAAAAGTGGAAGAATTCCATCCTGCTGGTTTGCAAGGCAGCCAAGATGGGATGATCCCAAGGAGGCCACAGCAGTGGGAGCAGGAGATGGAGCCAAGCTCTCTCCATTGCCACAGCTTTCCTGACCATCAGAGGAAGAGGATGGTCCAACACTGGTGCTGCTGCATCCCTGTGGTCCTTAATACTCTGTCATATCTGTCTCCATATCCCTCTGCTCTTTATTTTTCTCAAGTAGAAAGAGGCATAATGCAGTGGATTGATTGTTTGGAAGCAGCAGCATCATTCAGGTCCCAGTGTGGTCCAGACAGGCTGATGGGTCTCAAACTGAGGTCCTTATACCCCAAAGAAAAGCACAGACCTGTTCAACCTCAGCATCGAGTGTGTTTGCTGGGGTCCCTACCCCCCAAAACATGGATTTCTAGCAAATTCCTGTTTGAGGCAGGCTGTTGGTGCCTGTTTTCTTGCTGTTGTACTGTTAAGTGTCACCTTGCAGGTCTAGAAAATCAGCAGAGGTGTTTTCCTAGGGAGGACATGGTTCTGGTGGCTCCATGTTTCACTGCAGATTTGGGGGGAGATGTAGGGGTGGTGGGGATGCTGTCAGCATTGCTGTCACTCTGGTCACAGCCTCGTGCAGTGAATTTCCAGACCTTGATCATCACAGGCAAGAGGAGCGGTTCTCATCGCCAAGGCCTGAGCTGACCATAAGAAAAGGAGCAATAAATTTAGATTATTTTGGCATCTGTAGGTCATTATTGGAATTATAGCAGCTGGCTGCTAGGTCATAAAGTTACTTTGACAGGTCATGAATACTGAAAGTACTCTAACTACCAAGCCTTACTCTTATCGTCCTCATTCATTATTGTCAAGAAGATATCCTCTTAGGAAGGGTGGGAATAATGTTGAAGAAGGGGTAGAAGGAGAAGCCTTTTCTTTCTTCTTCCTAAAAGAAGGGATGAAAGGCAAGGTTACACTGTTGGAAAGGAAAAAAAAAAACACAACCACTGAGCTAGAAATGCTTCATCATTTATAGCTCACCATTTATTTAATGGTTGTGTCTTTCTGAAGTGTAAGTTTGTGATGTGATCACAGCTCAGAGAGATGAAGATTCACCAGCTTTTTCACCATGTGATGGATGTGTTCAGAACACAGATTCATTGGCTATTGTCTAATAACTAGTACTTTTTTTAGCTTTTATTCACATATATGTGCTCGTGCACATTGATGAGGGAAGCTGGCACATGCCAGTTTTTCTTAAATAAAGAGAGGAAGATTCTCATGAGACCCCTACCTGAAGCACTGTGTCCAGTTCTGGAGCCCCCAGTCTAAGAAGGACATGGGGCTCCTGGAGAGAGTCCAGAGGAGGACCATGAAGATTATTTGAGGGCTGGAGCAGGCTGAGAAAGTTGGGCTTATCCAGCCTGGAGGAGAGAAGACTCCAGGGAGACCTTAGGGCACCTTCCAGTGCCTGAAGGGGCTCCAGGAAAGCTGGGGAGGGACTTTGGACAAGGACTTATACTGAGAGGACAAGAGTTGATGGATTAAAACTGGAAGAGGGAAGCTTTAGGTGAGACTTTGGGAAGAAATTCTTCACTATGAGGGTGGTGAGACCCTGGCCCAGGCTGCCCAGGGAAGCTGTGGCTGCTTCATCCCTGGAAGTGTTTAAGGGCAGGTTGGATGGGGCTTGGAGCAACCTGGTCAGGTGGGAGGTGTCCCTGCCCATGCAGG
>NW_009953387.1:200343-210343 GCF_000747805.2 Chaetura pelagica | reverse complement strand
TAGAGACTAAAAGTCTTCACTGAGTAAAGAAGTCTTCACTGAGTAATGCCAAATATCCCTGCCCATGGAGGTGGGTGACAATGTCAAAGCCCTGTAGAAAAGCTCTGGGGAGAGAGAGGGGAGTGTATTGTGGTGGATTCCCCAATATTGGACAGTTAAGATTCAGGTGGATGTGGTGCTGGGCCATCTTATCTAGGCTGTTCTTTTGCCAAGAAAGGTTGGCCCAGAGGATTCTTGAGGTCCTTTCCAGCCTGGTATTCTGTGCTTTTATCATTTATTAATTCTGCTGTTCTAATTGGCACATATTAGGTTTTTTTCCTTTCCTCAGTCTATGTTGACTTGAAACCTTGAACCATGAATGCCTGCTGGGAACCCGCATCTTGACATGTTTTGAGATGATTTCATGATGGTTTTTTTCACATGTCAGTGTTGTTTTCTGAGTGCTCATACCTGGTTAAAAAAAATTTAATTAATACCATTTGTTTGCACCAAGGTTAGAAGCTTCACAGTAACATGGGGATGGTCAAACTGTCCTCAGGAGCTTTGGTGCCTGTCCTGGCATCCTTTCTCCCATACAGCTGCTTTGGTGCAGAAGAGAAGGGCCTCATTCACACGATGAAGGTGTTTCATCATGTTTTCAGGCAGCAGATGGGCAGCACACCTCCAGGTGTGGCAGGAGCATGTACGTTAGGTCATGCACTGATCCCTGCCTTGATGGGAGATCCTTCATGTCTGGCATCAGAGGAGCCCACGGTTGGTCCTACAGGAGATGCTCAGGGGGCAGAGACTGCCTTGCACCTGGTCTGGGGAGCTGCTTTGAAAAATGGCCTGATGAGTTGAATTCTTGTGAGGTTCCTGATTTATCTGTGTCTTAATTCATTTTAATAGGCCAGAGTGTCTGCAGGTGCTGTTGATTATAATTCTCGGTGCTCACTTCTGTCTGGAATTCATGCACTAGTGCACGTCAAGGTGGACACCCAAAGTCAGAGCCCAGTTCCAATAATTCAGCCTTAAGTTTTCCTCCTTCATTTGCTTGTGCACCAGTGGAGATCAGTCTTGCAATATAAGGATTGTAATATGTATTTTAACTGCCTTAGGTGTGGGTTTTTGTGTTTTTTTTTAATCCATGCATAATTGGGATTATGTCTCTCTTAGATATGTAGAAAAAATGTAAATTTCACTTCAGGTACCAGTTGGCAACTGGGTTATCACTGTGAGGCACACTTCTGCATGGAGGTGGTGGGTTTGGGGAGGAGGTGGTGCCACGTGGCAGATGCACAGAGCTGGGCAGTAGTGTGGAGAGCTGTGGGGAATGCCCTAAGCTGTGTGGAGAAGCAGAGGGAGCCCAGTGGGCAGTTTAAGGGTCCCCTGCAGTGAGCCCAACACAGTTAATTGCCTGAGATAAAACCAATCCTGCAAGTCTGAGGGGACAATTCTTTTATATAAGAAAAAAAATGTTTTGTTACAGTTTCTTGTAGGTGCTAAAATTAGCTGACTTTCTTTTAACCTAATTAGGGATAGAGCTGATTATATCACCTGTGCTTAATGTTGCCTCATCTTGGGTAAGAGTGTGCTGCTCCTTGCAACTTGGCTGAATTTTTGCTTCTTGCTTTACAGTGTTTCATGTGAAGCACCTGCTTAATTGTTGCTGGTTGAGGGTCTTTGGGGCGTGGGTTTGATTTCTCCCATTCTCAATCTAGAACAGGTTGTTCCTTTCCAACGAGAAGATACAGATAATTTTTTTTTTTTCTTTTTTTAGTAAAATCTTCCAGTCATTCTGCCACCAATCCCACTGATTTGAAACAGAAATATTTATGGCACTAGGAATATTTTTTATTCTCCAAATATGGCCCAGCTGTAGGCCTTTGGAAAGTTTAATTCATAGAGAGGGGAACAGGTTTCTCTGGGGAAGGTGGTCTCTGGGCTGTTCCTGGGGTTGAGCACGAAGGTGATACAACTTCTCAGTGCTGATGAACCCCAGAATTGTCCATAGTTTTCTGATCTGTCTCAGTGACTCCTGGTAGCACGAATTAAGTAGAAATCTGCAGGATGAAACCTGGATAAAGCAGGAAGTAGCCTGGAAAACGCATAGTTAGGAGACAGGAAGAAAGCAGTACTTGAATTGGTGACCAGCACAGAGCTGGACCATGAGCAGTAAGGTCAGAAAACAGGTAGGACTGAGATAGGCCCAACATGGTGAAGATGGGTGGTGGCAGAAAAAAGGCTGAAAGTTAAAACTGGGCAATGTAGGGAGAGGGAAGGAGGTTGGCATGGAGTGGATAACCAAGCAAGACTTGGGGCTTTGGGACACACAGCAGAGGTCTGAGATGGATGAGGAACCATGGTTAGTGGTTTTCCAAGCACTTTGTTGTAGTTTTAGCAGATATCTGTGTCCATAATGAGACATTTCTCTGCAAACACAATAAATACGTTCAGGAAAAATAAGCCAAGACCAGACACAGCATTGTTTTCCTGGAACGTGTTCCTTGTGTTCCTGGGAAGCCTGCTGATTGCTGTGTTTCCTCCCTGGTCTCACAGTCCTGTATCCCAGGGCAAGATCTTGTTTGAAATCTGTGTCTCTCTATATAGGATTCCAATCAAAACTTTAATGGTACAGAACAGCGAGTAGCATTTAATGACCTTCAGTGCTATCACTTGAGTCTTTTGGGCATTGACATTGATTTTCCTTATCTTGGCATGTGAAGACAGGAGCCTGAGTCCCTCCTTTCAGGGGGTTGCTGGTAGACACCAGCAGCACAGAGCAGGCAGGCAGGTTCTGCAGGCAGCAGGGCTGGCAGCAGCCACGGGCTGCCTGCACAGCATCCATAGCCAACCTCCCTGTGGGACCTGGGCTTAACAGCTTTAATTGCAGGAGTGGGGAGAAAGTCACGGCCGCTTGGATACCGACGTGTTTTACTCCAGAGGTGCTTCTATTTATTTGGAGTTTGTCTTTGATACCCAAATTTCTGTGCAGAGGTTTCTTTCTCAAGGTGGAAGAGAGGCAGTGCTTTAATGCAGAATTTCTGACCAGATCCACAAGAATTGAAACCCTCCATAACAGATCAAAGCAGAATGGAGGAAATACTGCAAAGGTTGTATGACAAGGAGTAAGTCTTACTCCATTCTGAGGTCTTGTGCTCCTCCATAAATGCATTGATTTCTTCTTAATAGGTCTTAAAAGGAACCGTGGTGGGGTCGTTCAGGAGGAATTGGGGTGTTATTTCTGTTTATTGCAGCTCATCCTTTTTTCAATCTGTTACTACTATCACATAGACACTTCATTTCTGAGGAGTTAAATTAAACTATGGAAGGATGTGCTTCTCCATGAATTTTAAACCTAAAATGCTGCTTTGTTCCTTGATTCAGTTGTGGGGAAGAATGCACCAGAGCAGTGCGGCTATTTGAACTCTTTATTTGCCACATTTACAATATTAATAACACTGTTTCTAGAAGTTGTCACATCAAGTAAAAGATCTTCATTCCAGACTGTCTTTTGGGGCCAAATTGAGACTGGATGCATGCATTTAATAAATTGTAGTCTCAAGTAGTCATTTTTGTAAATAATTAGCTTCGGTGAAAGAATAAGTTAGCATATTGTATGCATCTAATGTTGCAAATGTACATACAGCAAACTTTCCTATTAATCAACAGTCAAGCACTGTAAGTTGAGTCTCATACATAATGAATTGTTCTTAAACCTCCTGGGTTTCATTGATAGAAAAATAAGAGAAAACACAAGTGTAGTAAGCTTGTGAATAAAATTTAACAAGATTGCTCTGCATCCTGTAATCGTTTTGGAATCATTAGAGACCAGAGAATTCATCTGCAGTTTTGGGGTGGCTTTAGCCTTCATCTATCAAAGACAGACTATTTAAAGGACATTTAGGTGTTGATAAAATACATTTTTATTTAATTCCACAATGAAGGCTTCAGTAGAAATGCCAGCTAGCCCTGTGTTTATTATGCAAAGAATAATGCTGCGTGGCTGGGTCTCATTTTAATGTTAGTTTTTGTGTTCTAATCATTACTGATTCTTCCATTTGAAAAGTAACACACCAGCTATTTCTCTAAGAAAAGAATGATTTGTTAAGGCAAGTGTATGGACTTATGTAGGTGTATGAAAGAGACAAACTTTGCTTTCCAGACAGTGCAACTTTTTATCCAGGCCTGACTTCTGGTGACTTGACACGCAGGCGCGTTGTGTGGAGACTTGTCTTTGGGCATCACTGATAAAATAAGCAAATGTTTAAATTTTCTCTGATTTAGGAACTGCTCACAATTAACTGTAGTAATGATCCCAAGCTGTGGAGATGCTGGATCCACCTGATGTGCCCCAGCTGATCAGTGCCTTAGGCACTCACGGCTGGGAAGCATCCCAAGCCTATATAGGCTGGACTTGATGACCTTAAAGGTCATAATTTCAACCAAATTGAAATAAAGGGGACTCTTCAGTAGCTCAGCACCTGAAGCAGTTTATAAACCTCTTTTTAAGCAAACCAGTGGAGGGTGAGGTGATTATCTGGGGATAAAACACTCAGGTATGTGTGGCTACACAGTGGGAGCGAGTGTTGGATGTTACATTCAACCAGTTGATTGTATTTAATATATACAAATATTTTATAAATATGCAAGTATATATATAAATATTTTGTGGGCACCGATACAACATTCTCATAATATTTACCCTAAGGAAGCTGCCAGCTCTTAGCTTTACCCTCAGGAAGTTGCCAGCAGAGCCATGTGATACATTCCCTTTAATTTTAAACCCCACAACTCAAGGTCCATCGTGCAGTGTTTCTGTTAAGGTTTATCAAGGACCAAATGAGGCAAAAAGTAGCTCAGAAGTAAAATAAATAATTAAAATTTTATCAATTTAGAATATGGCTACCCACAGAGGCTTCTCACAGCATTTCTCTGGTTTTCACAATGGTTGATCTGTTCAGGATGGTACTGCAGCCAATCTGCTGCTTACATGTTTGGTTTGGAAGCACATTAGAAACTTGCAGTCCTTGGCAAGTGCTCTGGAAGGAGCCTGTTAAACTGAAGCAGGTGGTGGTTCTGCTGTTCTCCCCCTCTGCTAAACCCATCTTCTCCTTCATTTCATCCCATGCAAACAGAAAAAGTCACATATGAGAGGTGGCTGGGATGCAGCCTCAGGAAGACACCTCTCAGCTGTAGGGATGTGAGCACCCACTGGCTTCCTTAGCTTGTTTGGTCCTAAAAAAGAGCTGTAGTGGAACTAAAAAAGCAGGATTGCAGTAGGAATGGTGTGGAATAGCTGTCTGGGTAAGCTGGAGCAGCAGGTCTGCACCTGGGCTGTGGTGGATTCCTGTGCTGGGACTGACCTTACGTATCTCTTGGACTTCACCACAGCCAAGAGCTGAATGTGCAGGCTGGAGTTCTGCAGCAGCAGTGGTTGCTTGGCCTGAAAAAAAAGTCTCCTTTTGAGAGACAGACAACTTAAAAGTATTTACTTGTAGATACCTGCTTTTCATAGCTCAAAACAAGTGTGGTTTTGTCCATGTGAGGAGTGTGCCCCTTTCACTCAGCATCACCTCATGAAGCCGTGTGGCTGAGACAGCCACTTGCTGCTGAGTATCCCTGGAACACCACCTCCCTGGTGATGGGCAGGCAGGCAGCTCACCCACTGCACACCTTGCAGGCTGGCTCGTGAGTGCAAGCAAAAACGTTTCAGTAAAAATAAAACCCAAATGCCTAAAAACCCTGCAGTGATGATTTCTTGTTGACCGAGTGAGAACAGAGAACCACATTTTGCATCTTTTGAGATGCCCCCCAGGCAGGGCCCAGCTCTGCTCACCTATGAAAACAAGTGCAGTGACAGTCTCCTACAAAAGTGTAAGTGATTTAAATAAAACTACTGCATTGTAAATAATGGCTGCTCATTATTCTAGCCACACTGCAAAGCAAGGTGTTGGTACTTCTTAAGGAAAGACAGTGAAAGTCTCCAGGGCACAGGTAAAGCAGTCGGATTTCTTACACCTTCTGTTCAGCTTCTTGTATTTTTTAAGCAATATGCTTATTTTATTTTCCTGTATAAAAGTAAAAAAATGTCTTGTTGAGTCACAAACATAAGCTTTCCACGGGTGAAGCACAAAAGAAATCACCTGATGTGCTGGTGGCTCCACAGCCAGTAGCAAGTCCCTCCCTTGGGGATCACCAGGGGCAGGACATGAAGTCCCTTTTTCTTGTTCATGGCTAATTAGGCACAAGTGGTTAATTTGACCCTTAGCTGTTTTTCTCTAATGGTATTCAAGTAACTTTTTTCCTGGCCATCTTGGTCAAAGATCAGTGCATGGAGTAGGGTGATCAGAAACCTGCCAAGAAGCCTAACGTGGAGCAGAGGAGTTTCACATGAGGGGGAATATTTCCCATGGTGGGAAATTCCAATTTTACCTTGCTTTTTGAAACATGCATGTGCTTTAGTTGGGCCAAAACGTGGCTTTGAAGCCTGAGAAAATCCTTTAAAAGGCAGCTGGTGTTTTAAGTTGCAGTTTTAATTCCAGGGTGGTTTGTGGAAGGGGTGCTGCTGTGCAACTTTGGAAAGGGAAAGGGCAGGAGGGAGGGGAGGAGACGAGGGCCAGGAGAAGCCATTCATGCCTAAGTTACATGCGTTGTTTGTTTTATTGAAGCTGTCGCATCCCAGGAATACTTGTTGGCATTTCTAGCCAAGCAAATTAATATGAAGATTTATTATTTTGTTTAACTTTATGCCAATTTGAAGGTCTCAGTATATATGCTGGCAAACAGCTTTGTACCCTACAGGAAAAGAAGTCAGTGCATTCTTCAAAAGTCCTTTTCATCTTGCAAAGCTTTTGCTTTCTTTACCAAGGTGGAGGCGGAAGACTTTGTGAAAGTGTCTGGTGTTGAAGTGGTGGGTGAATGGGTCTCACCCAAATCATCTAGAGATGTTAATCAGTGACAAGGCACTGTTTTTAAAAGTAGTAATTAAAAAATGTAAAATTTAAGCCTTTAATACAAACAGTCCTACCTGGAAAGAGCAGGTGGAAGGGAGGAATGTGTGATGACACAGGAACATATCTGTGTGTTGATGGCTAAGGTTCCTGCAGCAAAGCATGTGCTGTAATTCATGTCTTCTTATGGATTGATGGGCCTTTATTCCATATATTAAATATGGAGCTAATGGCCTGGTGGTTACCTTGAGGCTTCAGGCAAAGCCCTGCACAGCCCATGCACCAGCCTTGGTAGCACTGCACCTGGTTTTGGGGGGAATGGTGATAGTTTGGTGCCTTGCTGGAGCAGGAGGCAGTTTGGGTGCCCATGAGGCAGTTCCAGTCCCATCTGCCAGTGCCAGGCTGGGGCGGTTGGTGGCAGAGCCAGAGCCCATCCTCTTGCTCCTGGAGCAGCCAGGAGACAAAGTCTTTTGGTTTTATATATTACAGTCCAAATCGTTTCCAGACTTCTGAGTATGTGAAACAAGATGATGTGAAAACCATAAGGTTGCTGTAGTTTTGAGTGCTTTCTATGCTCTTCTGGATAAATGGAGCAGAAAAGTCTCCCAACTTCTCTTGGAGGTTTCAGAGGCATTATTATATTCTGTAGTTATTATATTGTTGTAGCTCTAACAATCCACAGTGAAACTGAGCCATATTCTGCTGAGAGTTGTACATGTGCAGAATAACAGATTATCCAGGGTGTTGAGAGCGTCCTTGGAGGTCCATGTTGCAGGTATCCACACAGAAACATTTATGTGCAGATTCTCTTACCTTTTTTTTAGCAAAGATATTATTAAATAGCAAAAGAACATAGACATCAGTTTTATAAAGCAAATCGATCCTACTTCAAACACACAGGCACAAAAAAAGAATCAGAAGCATTAATTTGGTAAAGAGGTGGAAAGAGCAAAATAAAATTGCACTTTTGGGCCAAGTGGATCCAAAGCTGTTTCTCCTTTTTTGTTTTTCCCTGCTCCAAGCCACCAACCCATATTCGTGTGTGACTGGAGTGTTGTAATTGTCCTCCTTGCTGTCTTTCCTCTTCTCTGCCACTTTCTAATCAGTAACTATGTGGCCTGCAGTGCTTAACAATTAAATCAGCAAATGAATTGGGGCTGGGGGAGGCAGCAGGGCTGTTTGATCAGGCAGCAGGTGAGCGAGGGCTCCTCTGCAGGGGGTGACCCCGAGCCAGCTCCCACCTCACCACCCTGAGCCCACCCCGAGGCAGAGCTGGGGCCATCCCACCCACGTCCCAGCGCGTTCGGCTCCACAGGCTGTTGTGGATCAAGCGTGTTGAGGGCATTTGGTCATTTTGCAAAGGTGCCTTGTGGCAACTGCAGACCTGGTGTCTTTGATGCCATTACAGGGACATCACACAGTTCATTTTTCGGGGGTTTCTGCTAGGGGGGAACTGGCAGAGTACTTTGGCTCCCTTGCAGTGTGCTGGAGTTTGGGTTGGTTTGCTCTCTCCCTGAGGTGGCAGAACTGCTGTGGTTTCTCTTCCTTCCGTTGTCTCAGGTTCTCATGTATTTTGATATTTCTACAATTTTTCCCTCCCTTCTACTGCTTTTTGAGAGCTGCAGCCCCTCAGCAGACTGCTGGGGAGTTTTACCAGCACTCTCTGGAGGAGCTTCTTGTTCTGGGCTCTGGCTGCATTTCCAGCTGGGGGGGAGAAGCCACAATAATCAGAAAACCTTAGGATGGCTGGTCATTGGTGCTGTGTCTGAGATTGCTGACAGGCATGCTGGATTGGCAGTCACTCTTGACGTTGTCTCCTTATTGATCTTCCCATCATTTCTCCCCATACATTGGTAGCAGGCTCTGTTTATTGGTACCCTGAGATTGGTCTCTGCAGTTTTAAGAGACACCTGCCCCACCAGCATCTCCTAAAGCACCAGGAGAGCATCACCATCCCCTCACCAGCACTGCTTTGGCTCACTGAAAGCACACAGCTGGAGGTCTGCAAACCCAGTGTTCACATCATCTTTGCTCTCCTACACATGTCGCTCTTCCAGAGGAAAACAATTTAAAAGTAGCAAAGGAAAAAGTACATTTTTGTTGGCAGGTGCTTCTGTTCGCTCGCTGCGCTCTTCAGTGTCCTGCAAACAGGAGCTGCCATTGAAAATCAAATGAATTCTCAATTGCTTCCTTCCAATTCAATAAGTGGAGGAAAGCAGAAACCTGCCACTGTGGCTGGAAGGAAACGGGGCAGAGGAAGGCGCGGGTTCGGCAGTGAAGCTGTTTCCTTTCCTCCCTTCCCCTGGGATGGTCCCTGGGGAGATGGTACTGTGCCCTTGGGGGACGTGGAGGAGGAACCTCACCTCCACCCACCTGGGAGGCACAAGGATGCATTGTCCATGTGGCCTTGGATGATCTTCCTGCTCCCTGACCTTTCCATCCTGTGCTCAGCATTTCCCTCTCCCCAGTCTTGCATGACGTTTTCCTACAGGTGTAAGGAACCTTGCATCACCCTGGGTTTCCTGAGGGGATGAGGACGCACCTTGGTCGTGGCTGTTAGGAACGTTTTCACCTTTGTCAGAGCAGAGAAAAAAGTGGAATCTGACTCGAGACTGAATGCTTCTAAGATGATATGAGGACGCACCTTGGTCGTGGCTGTTAGGAACATTTTCACCTTTGTCAGAGCAGAAAAAAAGTGGAGTCTGACTCGAGACTGAATGCTTCTGAGATGATACGTTTTCCTGCTAGTGCAGGAGGTATGAATGTTCAATTTTATCATGGTTCTCACCGTACAACTCTCTCCCAGCAGGGCAGAGTCCTCGGCCACTTGCCAGGTGCGCGGAGGGGCGGAGGAGCTGCCGGAGCCGCTGCAGCAGAGCACGGCCTGGCTGCACGCCTACTTCTGTGAGCCAGCCAGGACCCCCAGCCTGCCCCTGCCCGCCTTCCACCACCCACTGCTCCTGCAAGGTCAGTGTCCTGGGCACCCTACCCTCTCTGCTCCCTTTGGCCAGGGTGCTGCGGGCTCCAGACTCCCCCTAGTCTTGGTCAACAGGAATGAAAATTATGCG
>NW_009953387.1:194920-200331 GCF_000747805.2 Chaetura pelagica | reverse complement strand
GACAGCTGCTGGTGGGATGTGCTGGGTATGGACACATCTGAGGGGCACTGGCCTTTTCAGTCGGGTTGTTTTTTGCTTAAATTAGCTTTTTGCCAGCAATAGGGGGCTTGAGGCTTAGACAACCATCTACTGTGCTGCATCACCAGCAGCCTGACCAGATTGAGGGAAGGGATTCTCCCCCTCTGCTCCACTCTGGTGAGACCCTTTACAGTGCTGGGTCCAGTTCTGGGGTCCTAAGAACAGGAAGAACATAGAACTGTTGGAGCAAGTCCAAAGTGGGCCACGAAGATGATCAGAGGGCTGGAGCAGCTCTGCTTTGGAGACAGGCTGAGAGAGTTGGGACTGTTCAGCCTGGAGAGGAGAAGGCTCCAGGGAGACCTTAGAGCACCTTCCAGTGCCTGAAGGGGCTCCAGGAAAGCTGGGGAGAGGCTTTTTACACAGGCATGTAGCAATAGGAGAAGGGGGAATGGTTTTTAATTCAAAAAGGGCAGATTTAGACATTCCCGGTGAGGCTGGTGAGACACTGGAGCAGGTTGCCCAGGGAAGCTGTGGCTGCCCCATTCCTGGAAGTGTCCAAGGCCAGGTTGGATGGGGCTTGGAGCAACCTGGTCTAGTGGGAGATGTCCCTGCCCATGCAGGGGGGTTGGAACTAAATAATCTTTAAAGTCCCTTCCAGCCCAAACCAGTCTGGGATTCTATTGGTATGAACACCTGGCCAGTGTGGTAGCAGCAGTCAGTGCTAGGTAGGCTGCATGAGGAAGCTGTGCTTGAGTTCCTCAAGGCTATCACAGATACTGTTGTTGCAGACGAGTTATGCTACTCATGCATTTAGATAAAAACAAGGCCTGAGGAAATTTTCTCCT
This sequence comes from Chaetura pelagica, assembly GCF_000747805.2. Lineage (NCBI taxonomy): Eukaryota > Metazoa > Chordata > Aves > Apodiformes > Apodidae > Chaetura > Chaetura pelagica. Next base: position 199,468 of record NW_009953387.1, on the reverse strand, counting down.
TCTCATTCTCCTTTTACTGGCTGTGTTCCTGAAGACCTCGTAACAGAAGCCAATCACTTAAAATGAAATAGAGCTCATTATTTAAAAAAAAAAAAAAATTAATCTCAGCAGTCTGCTTTTTGCAGTGCCTGCTGCTCTGTCCATGAATGTCATCATTTCCCAGTGAATAAAATCTTCAGTTTAATAGATGTATTTTTTAATTGCATGATATTTCATAATAATAAAGCACCGAAAAGGGGCCAATACTCTCCCCCTTCCATGAGGTAAGATAGCACTATTTTTTGGTATGAAGTCTATAATACGTGTACTATTTTGTGTGCAGTTGAAGGGTGATAGACACCTTTTAAATTCAAGTGCAGATGTTGTTATATCAAGGTGTAAGGACTGCATGTCAGCCCCTGGGCAAAACAAGGGCCAGGTTTACCTGAGGAGAGGCAGGACTGTTTGCAATCAGCATCTACAAGGGCTCAGCTGCCTCTGCTGATAATTGCTGGTTATATTCAAATTCCTATAAATAGTAGGTTTCTTCTGGCTGTTACACTTTCTTCTTAATTAGCTAATGGCAGCTGCAAGTGGGACAAGAAAATCAAAATGCAGTTGTTGTGCAGATAATCAGGCTGTTCCTTTTGAAAGGTGAGAGGCTTAAATTTTGCAAACTTTGCGTAGTACCTTTGTTTTAATGATGAATTTTGGTACTAATTCTTCCATATTATGAAACTTTCTCAGTGCAGCATCTTTAAAAGTCAAATTACAGGCTGGGTGCTGAGTTTTTATTAACCTTAGTTGTGTGTTGCACTGACTGCCTCTAATTTATATACGAACATTATTTAGAAGTTTAGTGAAACCATCCACTTAACTTGTGGGAACATAAGCAGTAGTGACTCTAGGATGTCAAAACTGCTGAAATGCTTCTGAATTATGGCCTTGTGGGTGACTAAATTCTCATTTGAGGATGCTTTTTTGTGAGATGGGATAAAGTAAAGACCCGTGTTACGAAAACTTTAGGGTTGGGGTGAACATGAATGGGCAAATCTGGGTGGGAAATAGTTACTGCTGCTGTTCCTTCCATCTTCGAATGGCATCAGGGGAATTCTGCTTCCCCGATTATCCACCAGAAGATGATAAAGCATTTAAAGTAATGCTTTGACTTTCATTAATTTTTCTAAATGGACTACTGAATTCTTTTTTAGCTTGGCTAATGGATATTTTTTTTATTTATTTATTTTTGGTTTAAGCAATGCTGGTGATGTTTTTAGCTGTTGCTGTGGGCTTCAGCCCTGAGCAGTCTTGCCATGACTTATGGTCAGAGTTGGCTGTGGGGACACTGGTCCTTCTCTGAGCAGGCAACACTGGAAGAAGCTGAAGATAATTTAAAAGAGAAAAATAAGTATATTTTTAAATAGGAAGCTCCTCGAGGGAAAGTTATCATCACTCTCAGATTTGTTAGGGGGTGGAAGGAAAGCTCTTCAGCACCATCCAAGTGCAAAACCCACCTGGGAGGTGTCTGCAGGGACAGGACATGGCTGGTGCCCAAGAGCCCTGGTCTCACCAGGCATCTCTGAAGGATATGGCTGGTGGGCACTGGGCAGCAGTGGTTCTAGTGGGTTTTGACCTTCTGTGTCTCAGGCTCAGTGCTGGTGGGGGGGGGCTGGAGTGTGGTTTCCTTGTTGCAACATGTGCAGGTCCAGGTTTTTTTTAATTTGGTTCCATTATTTGTTCCTGAACTGAGACCAGGTGTGCATGTTCTGTTGAGGGGAGGCACCTACGTCATGGAAATGCTCATGACAACAATGTGGCAGCATCTCTGTTCTTCTCTTACTTTCCCCTAGTCTTTCATAAAATAGAAAAGAGTTATATTGGAAGGAATGTGGAAATACTTGTCAAAATTAGAAGAAACTGTGTTCTAAAGTTATTCAGCAGAAGGCCAAGTTAAAAAAAAATGTATTATAGTGAGTAGGTTGTACATTTCAATCTGTCTGTAAGTCAGAATTGCAATACTGCTAGATTAGGAATTGGGTATTTGTTTACTTTTTCACATTTACATTTGAAGTGCCTACTCATCTATCCAGGCACTTAAAAATGCAGAATATAAGTAAGTGAGAACATGAGGATCTGAAGCCAGGAAGGCTTTTTCCTATCACCCTGTTTTCCTTACAGCAGCTCTTCCAACAAGTCATCAAACCCTTTGGCCCTTCTTTTCTCCCCTTCCCTGTAAATATGGTCACTTCTGGTGTGGTTCTGTGTCACTAGATGATTGGAGTTCTGTCACCAAGCGCTTTTGCCGTGACTGATTATTGGATATACTCTTTCTTAATGCTGTTACAGTTCCTTTTTTTTCCTATGGTAGCATCATCTGAGGACAATAAGGCTTTTGCTTATCTTAATGTCAAACACACTAAGGAGTTTTCTCATTTACCAGAAAGTGTGAAGTGCTTTCAGGATACAGCACTTCTCAGTTCATGATCAGTTCTCTGCAGCCACTTTTTGTGGCATTAAGATGAACCCAGGACTCTCTCTTCCCTTGCTTTAAAATTACAGGTTTAAAAAAAACTGTAAAAATAATGTACTTTGTTGAGAACAGTGCATAGTAAAGCTAGAAAGGTTGAAGGACAGGAGAAAGTGGGAATTAGGGGCAAGAGCAGGTGATCAATGGAAGGATGGTTTTGACCTATGGATGATTTCATGAGCTGTAAGTAATTTAGGTCATTAGTGGAAAAAGTAACCATAAGTATTTTAAGTCCATCTTAAACTTAAGCGTTTTCTGCTCACTCCTAGAATGATGTTGACAGGACAGTAAATACTGAAGTGAACGAAATTTTCACAGTTTTACTGGTTTTATTTATTTGTTGTTCTTAAAGAGGTGACCTATGGATATGACAGATGTATCTATGGATATATGGGTATGTGTCTCTGAGTCCTGTGTAGTTTTAATTTCCTTCACTCCTGTGTATGACTTGTAACTTTATTTACTCTTGTAAAATAATTTGTACTTACTCTTAAATTACTTTTCTACTATGATCCAATGGCCATAAATTCATACATAGTATTTGAAAATACAGTAGGTGACTGGAGCTTGCTGGAATGCTATTGCAGCCAGGTAGGCTGTTAAAGCAGGGCAAGCGGTTTGGGGTTTGTCAGGTCCAAGGATGTATTTTCATATTGTGGGAATTTAAGTCTTCAGGGGCAACACAGTCAGTCCCATGGTGATATTTTTCTCAAGTGTCATGAAGGTGAGGATGTAAATATATGATGTTATCTCAAGGAGTAGTTCCTTTGAGGGTGTGAGTGGCAGGTGTGGTGGAGTTGACAGCCCTACCTCTCCCCAGTGCAGTGACAATGATGTGGTAACCAAGCCCCAGGCCTAGAAGTGCCACTTCATCAATTGCTACAGAGTCAGGCTGGTTTGGGTTGGGAGGGACCTTAAAAATCATCTAGTTCTAATCCCCCACATGGGCAGGGACACCTCCCACCAGCCCAGGTTGCTCCAAGCCCCATCCAACCTGCCCTTCAACACTTCCAGGGATGGGGCAGCCACAGCTTCTCTGGGCAACCTGTTACTCAAAGCATGAACATCCTCAATAGGAGGAGTAGCAAGCTCAGCCTACAGAAACAGCTCCAGGAGCCACCGTGTCCCAGTGTCATCTCTTCATGGTTACTTGCTTTCTAGTACAAATGGAAAATTCGGTCAAGTTCATCTGGGGTACTATAAATACACCAGAATGACCAGTTTATGTCTATATTTTGCAGAATTAAGTTGTGCTGTTGGGTAACCTGCTGAGGAGAAGGCAAAACTTGCCCTTTCCTAGACAAATGGAAAATGTCAGTCTTGCCAGTTCTTTATGTTGCCGGTGGTGAAATCATCTTCATTTTACTGTAGTGATTTGATTCACTAAAGAAAGAAAGCGGGGAAGTGTTTCTGACTTTCCCTTTTTCATTCCTGCAGCTTCATTAGGCATGCAAATACATTTCAACGTAGGCTTTTAGGAAATGTTATTTTAAAGTAACACAAAGTAATCTGCTCAAAAACGTTAGTACTTCACATCTGGACATGGCAGACTCCAGTGCAGAGAGATGACAAATTTTCCTATTTCTGTCTACCAACACAAAATTCAAATTCCAGAGGCTGGTGCCTTCTTTTATTGCCATTTCAAGTGAGAATAGTTTTGATAAGCAAAAAGTCACTGTTTTGCTCGACATTTAATGGATTTTTACAATCCAGTACTTTCCTACAGTTTTTCTTCAAACATAAATCAATCCTCTCCAACCTTCAGAAATAAAAACAACAAAATCCTAAACTAGCCCCATTACCTTTACAACTCAAATTCTTTTTCCAGACTAGTTGGCCCATTAAACTATTTGCATCAAAAGGGGAAAAAAAAAACCAAAAACAACAAAACACAAAGCAAACAAAAAATTCAAGAAGAAATATTTATAAAATTTCTGCCCCCAGTTTGTTTGAATTCAGAGCAAAATTCCTATAATTTTTCTTTGAAAGCTGGTTTGAGTTAATTGGATGTTATGACATACTCCTTATTTGAGTTCACTGTT
>NW_009953387.1:189920-192420 GCF_000747805.2 Chaetura pelagica | reverse complement strand
GTGAAATGCAAAATAATATCAAAAAGATTATTAGTCCAGTGAGGGACTCTTGATTTGTATTTTAATGGAATTTTACATTTCTCTTAATGATTTGCAAATTGTCCTCTGATTATAAGATGCATTAAGCTTTTCATTTTAATGGAGAGACACAGCCATTAGCAGAATTTTTTTTCTGTCTTCTTTTTAGAGTGCTTCCCTGCAGCAGATAAATATTGAAACCATTAACACCTTTTGATGTACTTTATAGTGCTGCAGCTTGGGCCGATACATGAATGAACGTGGCCTTTTATATTTTAGCACTTTGCTTGAAGCTCCTGATTGTTGTTACATGGGTGAGCAAGGACTGGAGCCATACATTTTCAGGCCAGCAATAAAATTATGTGCATTTCCCGGTAATTCATGTTCCAAATGTTTTGGTGAACATCATTCATATTTAATGAAAGGAAAGGAGAAGAAAAAAAAAAAAAAAAAAGGAAAAGAAAAAAAAAAAAAAAGGAAAAGAAAAAAAAAAAAAAAGGAAAAGAAAAAAAAAAAAAAAGGAAAAGAAAAAAAAAAAAAAAGGAAAAGAAAAAAAAAAAAAAAGGAAAAGAAAAAAAAAAAAAAAGGAAAAGAAAAAAAAAAAAAAAGGAAAAGAAAAAAAAAAAAAAAGGAAAAGAAAAAAAAAAAAAAAGGAAAAGAAAAAAAAAAAAAAAGGAAAAGAAAAAAAAAAAAAAAGGAAAAGAAAAAAAAAAAAAAAGGAAAAGAAAAAAAAAAAAAAAGGAAAAGAAAAAAAAAAAAAAAGGAAAAGAAAAAAAAAAAAAAACGGAAAAGGAAAGCCAACAAAAGTCAAGATCTGAAATTCAGATTAAGGGTGCTCTGACCTTAGCTCTGACCATCCTTTAAGGGCGAAGGATTGTGGCTGCTCTTGGAGGAGGGTTTGTTGAGGATTTACAAGCAACTTCTCAGTGGGGAAGCAGACAAATGTATTCTTTATTGCAGACACCAGAATATGTGTGCTCTCCTCATGTGTCAGAGTAAAAGTCACGTTTCTTCTGTGCTTCAGCTTGTGTGAACCCTCAATGTTGTATAAACACAGTTGTGCCTGTTAGGTTACCGTGTATTTATTTACCTCACTAACTTGTTAAAATCCCTTGAATATCCTTTAGGTGCTTTGGATGGGTGAATCATTCTTTGAGAGGTGCAGGACAGGGCTATGTTAAAGAAGCTTTGCTGTGTCCCTGACCCCTCCTGCTTCTTGCACCCTGGGGGTGTCTCTGCCCTCTCTAGCCACATGTTTCTCTCCTGGTAGGTGACCACGGTCTGCAGGAATTTCCCCCAACAAAGTGGTTACTTAAGGGCCACCTAGTCTTGTAGCAAACTTGAGTCTCTGAAAAACCATCCAAGGTCACCAATAGGACTTCTTCCAGGGTGTCTTTTTAAGTTGTGTGAACCTCAGGAATTAAAGTTCATTTAGCCACACACTGGGTACAGTGGCATTGCTACCAGTGAGGAAGCTAAGGGACTTCATGGAATCACACTTCATGTCTCCACAGTTGCTTTGCTGGCTGCCTTAAAATGCACTCAAAAAAAACAAAAAGGAAAGAAAACACCTCTAACTTTGATGCTGAAGGCAGAAAATTCTAGGAATTAATTGCTGCTGCTTTCATATGTGCCTTGAGAAGGTGCTGCATCATTTGTAAATTAGTGTTGGTAAAGTGCTATCTAAGTGTTTGGCTTCATACAGTAGATATTTATAATTCAATAATAAATTATTACAAACTAAAAAGAAAATCAGTACTTTGATACTGACTTAATTTGTATGCAGTAAGCAAATTGTTACATTTTATAACAGGTAAGCACGTTAATATTATTTTTAACTTGCACGTTACAAAGAAACTTAGAGGAATCTAAATAAATTACTGTTCATATTTTAGACAAGTGAAGGTCTTACACTTTGTTCACATTGTGGAGCACATTTGCATTGCATCTTTCAGGTATTAATTTCCTAGGGCAGGTTATCTTTGGTAACATGATCTTCACAAAACAACTGCAGATTTCTTGATCCAGAGTCATTTGGAAGTGGATATTTGGGGCCACATTGAAAAGTGAAACAGTTAAAACACCTCATGGACGTAATTCTGAGTGGAATTATAGAGGAAAAGCAGTTGCATGTGAAGCTGTGAGAGAAGCTGTGAGAGAGATGATGGTGCATCCCAGCCTTCCTCTCCATCATGCCCAGTCCTCTGCCATCAGCCTGCCCAGAAGAGAACAATGGGAATACCTGTGCTGACAAAACCCTGTGATGATCCATCCTAATGAAGGTGTTGTTTCAAAGCAAGAGGTACCCAATTCCTTTCTCCAAATTAACCTGGCTTGGTGTTGGTCATTTCATGGGTGGATGTGGCATTGGTTGGTCAATAGACTTCTTTCCTAGTGAGTCCTCCTGGGCTGTGCTGCAGTACGTGGTGCAGTCACCTGGTAGGGGACATGTGTCTGTGCTTGAAAGGTGATCTAACGAGTC
>NW_009953387.1:174920-184920 GCF_000747805.2 Chaetura pelagica | reverse complement strand
TTCCCTGCCATATTTTGTGGGCTGGGAAGAGACTGCTGTTTTCTCTGTCTTTTCATCCAAAGCATTTGTTCTCCTCTGCTGAAGCAGCTGCAGGCTGGTGTGTTACCTGCAACTCAGAAGGTAATCAAGGACCTTCTTCATTGCCCTGTGCTGCTGCTGCTGCATGAATCACCTGGCAGGGGATGATGCTCTGTCCTGGCACGGGCTGTGCCAGAGCCCGAGGGGCACTTGGCAAGTGCTTGGCCATTCCTCCATCTTAGCAGGCTCCCAAAACCCAGGCCCAGCCTGTTCAGGGATGCCATGGCATTCCAAGTCTGGCATGGCTATATTTAGCTTAGATGAAGTTGCTACGGCTTAAGGAGTCATTAGTCTGCATAAAACTTTGCTTGGATTTGTGTTTGGAAGTGGGAAGCTGGGGAAGTTTGCAACGTGCCACGGAAAGGGTCGGACTCCTCATTTCCATCAGCTCTACAGTTATATCCTGCTCCTGGAAGTGCACAGCAAACTGCTGCTAAGGCTACTCACAAAAAATGGGTCAGAATATCAGTTACTGCTTGAGTAAAAACACCCACTGACTTCCAGGGAGTTTAAGCTGCAGAAATACTGCTGGATGAGGTCCAGGGAGAGTTACTTGCTTCTAAGGATAGAATTTGGCCCCCCAACCCCTTCAGCAGTCTGAAGGGAACTGCATTGAAAACTGTGTTAAACTACAGATCAGGATCCCATTAATTGGGTTTTCACATAGCTTGGCCACTTAATGGGGAGCCAACCTGAATGTGAGATGTATTAGAAGAAAGCACCTTGGTATATTTTTCACAAGCAGGTGTATAGTATGTTTATAAATTACAGTTGTGTTTGTATTTTATTGTATTACATATTGCAGACACAAACATGCAGAGGCGATCCATAAAAGCATTACCAAAGCACTCCCTTAGCCCACATTCCTGTACTGCTCAGAAAGGGGAACATGGTGACCTGTGGGAGAGCACAAGATAACACCTGAGCTACATTATCCAACACTCCAGTGTCCTCTAATGGTTTTACTGTGGGCTGCCTAATATTTATGAACTGATGTTCTGAATTTCATTAAGTATTTACTCATGCAACTGCATCTGTATTCAGAAAATAGTAGAAGAGACAGCACAGGGCTTGTGCTAGGGCACAATTGGGCACTGCAGGGTCTGCAGCAAGGACTTGTGTTCACCAAAGGTGCTGCTTTGGAGGGAGAAGTTGACTCAGCTGTTCTCAGCTTTACTGGATGGGTTGGTTTGGGGTGTTTGAATCTTTGAATGCTTAATTATAGAATCCCAGACTTTGGGTTGTAAAGGACCTTAAAGATCATCTAGTTCCAGCCTCCCTGCCACGGGCAGAGACACCTCCCACTAGACCAGGATACTCTGGTCACCTACTTGAATGGTTGCTAGTCCAAATACTTTGCAGTTGACCTTAATTTATATACAAGTAAATGTAGAATGAATGTATAATGTTTTCACTACTGGGGATACATGAAGTGTATTTTCAAGGCACATCACTTCTTCAGTCATGCCACTGCAGTATGCACAAAAAACACAACTTCACTGTTATGATCTGTGGATTAAGGGTAAGATGGTGAGAAAGAATAATAAAGAAAAACATAGAGAAGCATGGTGTCCTATCCAGGCTGAGCAACTTGGGGTTGTTCAGCCTGGAGAAGAGATGGCTCCAGGGAGACCTTGGAGCACCTTCCGGTGCCTGAAGGGGCTCCAGGAAAGCTGGGGAGGGACTTTGGACAAGGGCAGAGTGGGATGGGATGAGGGGGTAATGGCTTTAAACTGGAATAGGCGAGATGGAGTTTAGACGTTAGGAAGAAATTCTTCCCTGTGAGGGTGGTGAGACATTGGAGCAGGTTTCCCAGAGAACCTGTGGCTGCTCTATACCTGAATGTGTCCAAGGTGGATGGGGCTTGGAGCAGCCTGGTCTAGTGGGAGGTGTCCCAAACCAGTCTGGGATTCTGCAATCCCATGCTGCAGCTTAGAGGACAATTTGGAGTATATTTGAAGCATTATGCTTGAGATTTTGCCGATAGTAGTAACAGTGAAAACTGGTGTCAAAACAAAGAAGTTGTCTATGTAGTAGCCCAGACAGGCTGTGAAAAAGATGGTGAGAAGGGCTGAGTATTTGTAACTGTTTCTTTACATTTGCAAACACCCTTGAGGGAAAACAAACAACCTAAACCAAACAACCAAAACAAAAACAACAACAAAAAAAATCAAACACCATGAACAGGAAGACAAATGTCCCCAGCAATCAGTGTTGAGGAGAAAGCAAAACATGGTCTTTAACCCCTCTTAGTCAAGTCCAGCAGGCTGTCGGAAGACACCTCTGAAGCATTTGGGCAGTAGCAGCAGGCTGAGGGTAAGCCCTTCTTTTTAGGGGCTCATAACTTCCTGTAAATGTTAATTTCAGATCAGTCCCAGCACAGCCACTCTCGACGGGACAGCACGGTGCCAATTTATCACTGAGTTGGCAGGACTGGCCCTAAGGAGCAGTTAGGAGGATTTTGTCCAGCAACTCAAAAATGGTGAAGTAGGAAGAAACCATCCAAGAAGCTCATCACCCATTGCCTGTCATTAAGCAGGGGTTGTTCAGAGAAGAGAAGGCTTTGTGGAGAGCTTCTGGTGGCCTTTCCATAATTAAAGGAGCCTGTAAGAAAGATGGGACAGACTTTATAGCAGGGCCTGTAGTGACAGGACAAGAGGTGATGGTTTTAAACTGAAAGAGGGGAAGTTCAGACTGGGTATAAAGTGAAAGAAACTTTTTTACACTGAGGGTGGTGAGACACTGGCCCAGGCTACCCAGAGAGGTGATAGATGCCCCATCCCTGGAAACATTCCAGATCAGGTTGAACAGGGATCTAAACAACCTGTTCCAGTTGGAGATGTCCTTGCCCATGGCATGGGGGTTGGACTAGATGGCCATTAAAGGTCCCTTTCAACCCAAACCACTGTGTGAATCTATGAAACCCTCCCAACTACCTTTGTGGTCCCTGAGTGCTGTGAACACAGCAGCTGAAGGTGGGAATGGGTCCTCAGGGCTTTGGAGACTTGGAAACCAAACTTGGTCTCTCCCTTCCCCAGCCTTCAGTCCACCTTCACCCCACCTTCCTGATGCAGCTCCAGCTCCCAGCAGGAACTGTTGCAGTGTGCATTTTCATGTAAAATCTGACAGATTGTTGCTTGCTTAAAGGGGAAGCAGCACCAAGCAATGTGAGTTGCTCTGTTTGGCCAAAACTTGTGTTTCTTGGCAAGAGGGCAGTCCAGAGCCCTGCCTCCTGGAGGGAATAGGTGCAGTGTGAGATGTAGATGACTGCAGGGGAAGGGAGAAGACCTCAAACATTTCTGTGCATGTGATGTGAGTCAGTTCAGCTGTTGTTCTGCTGGCATCTGCCTCCCTGGGATGCTCTAGGCATCCTCATCACACAGAGGTAGAGAGGGTTTCTACCTAATGAGAGAATTTGTGTGTGTGTTAATTTTTATGGGTGTATTTTACAGCACTTTATAATGATACGTAACAGCATAAAATGTTGGCACAGGCTGAAAATTGGTGAAAGTTCAGCCATCTAATTTGGGCAGGTTATGCTTACAGGCACTCATACTTGCAGACAGTTTAATAACTGTCTTTGGCACTGTCTCTTAGAGCTGCTTAAACTAATTAATGCGTTTGCTCCCTACAGGATGAAATGGAGTTTTCAGATACTTTTATAAAATGATGTGCATGATTGCTAAATATTTCATTCTTTTGAACTATAACTCTGAGTGTTTTATGTGGGTGCAAGATGTTCTCCCATGAAAAATGTGCAGTGGCTCTGGGAAGAGGGTAATCTCTGCCCCTGCTTGTCAGAGGAGAATAATCTCTGGCCCTCTTTTAGTGGGTTAAAAGGTGCTCAATAACTTGGGCATCACTTGGCACGGTGCTGCCATGGCTTGGGGGGGCTCTGGAGCTGCCCCATCCTCCAGCCCAAGCTGCACCTGCTGCTCCTCTTATTCCTACAGGTTTCAGAAGGTTGCTGGTCTTTCACATCCCATTCCACCACCTCCCTTGCCAAGAATTCGGGCAAAAAAAGAGGATTTTTTGGACTTGGGCCCTGGCAACCTGCAGTCCCCGAGTTCCATTGATCTAAAAGATGACATGGAGCAATAATTCCCCCACACCCCTGAGCCGGAGAGGTTAACACTAATCTTGCCAGCTTAAAAAGAAGGTTAAAAAAAAAATAATAAGTAACAATTTGATTTGAAATAAACCTTTCTGAAGGAATCACAGTAAACAAAATCTGTTTGCCAAAGGAAGCCCTCCTAGCAATCAGCTAGTAACACAACTGCTTGTGCTAATGAACCCAAAGCTGTTAATGTGGTTTCTTCAGTTAAATTGATTCATGAATTTTGAAGAGAACATTATCTAATGAATTTTCTTTGAATAGAAAGCAATTAAAAGGACAAATCAGTCTGATTAACCCCAAAGTCACCCTACTGCCACAAATGGTGTACATTTTGAAATTATATCATAAAAAACTAGAGCAGATTTGCTATCTCTTTGCCCTCTACTAATCCATGTAAATTAATGAACAACAAAGTTAATTTCTTTGATGACCCTTTTCTCGTATCACCTGGATTATGCTGATGTTTAATTTGCTTAATGTTATAATAAAGACTAAACAGATTTTTTCAATGAAGTGATTATCATTCCCTTCAGTTAAGAAGTGATTTTTATTATTTAACACACACATAATGGTGTATGGGTTTCCTTTAAGAACAAAATCACATTTCGCTCTGTTTCTATATAACTTAATCAATGTCTTTTTTGACAAGTAAAGAAAAGAAAATGTTTTTATTTGTTTCTTTGCCAAAGCAGGAGACTGAAGCTCTCTCAGCTGGGGGAAGGGGTGTCTTTTTTTTCCTTTTTTTTCTTTTTTTTCTTCTTTTATTCACCAGCTCACTCCTCTCAGTAAGTTATTCCCTACTTAGATCTTCAAAGCTTTTCCAAGTGCCTTGGAAGAGCAATGGGTGTTCAACCCAACTCAACCCCAAGCATGGCCACCAGTTTCCCTTCTGTCAAGTAATCCTGGGTTGGGAAGGTGAGAAGGAAGCTGGTCCTAATGCATTTGCTTATTCATTATTTCAGCAATTGGAACACTTTGAAGCAATTTGCTGGCGAATTAAAATTAAAATAATGGAAGAGACATTATATTTTTTTTCCCTCAGCCCTGTATCGTTAAGGATGTGCTGTATGTTCAAGGTCACAGCTAGTCCTTAGGTTTTGGAATGTCTGCAGTGCTGAGCAGTAGCTTGGGGGTCTCAGCTATAAAATGCAGTCAGGCAGGATAATACTGAGTCCACTGGCTCTAGGGCTTCTTCTGCCACGTGTCCCAGCTGAAGTTGGAAATTAGCTGGAGATGCGAGGGCTTTGTCAGATAGGTAGAGCCGGTTATTTCTTCCCTTTTTAATTTGACTCTATGCTAATTTATACTCTGCCAGTTTAATGGAAAAACCACATTGTATGAGTTAACAGGATAATTGTACTTGGAGCAAATTAAAAATATAGGAAAATCAAAGCCTTAAATCCTTTTTTATAGCGATCGGTTACTTGAAGCGCCCTTTCTAATAATCATGTCTTTAAATGCAGTAGCACAGGCTGCAGTGGTGGGGCTGCTGCCTTCTGAATGAGAAACCTGCTGCTGAGCCTCTGCCTTGCCTTGGGTTTTTTTGAACACTTCATCTTCTTCAGCCATGCATACCAACCCTATTTGCTTTGCCCCTCTCGGCAGATTCCTTCACCAAGCAAGTGTTGTGGACCCTGTTGAGAGACGTGAAGTTTGGAGAGGCTGTTTCCTACAAGCAATTAGCTGACCTGGCAGGCAATGGCAGAGCAGCCAGAGCAGTGGGAGGAGCCATGAGGAGCAACCCTGTAAGTTCACGTCAACTTCTCAACAAAGTTGGTGGAAGGTGGTGCATTTAGAGAGCTTTGCAGGCTAAATGTCATTAGATTAAATTTATCTGCTGTGAAAACTGGTCTACCATGAGTAATAAGGTCAGTAAGTGTTTTTAATCAGCAATAATGCACAACCCAGTTTAATGTGATTTATTCCCCACCATTTCTGGCAGTGGATTTGAAAAGGAAACATGGTTTAATTCATTGGCCTCTGCCCGTTTGTTGTTCTTGAACTTTCTTATGGATCCTTAGGTGAGGGAAGTCTTTTATTCCCCCCCACAGACCTCAGTTTTGACAGGGTCTGAGTAGCTTTGCTTATTAATAGCAGTGCATCCTCTCTGGCATGGATATGTTTCTGAAAATGTGGAAGAGGAGGGGTGTTAAATCCTGCAGGTACACATTTGAATCAAATTGTCACTTTTTCCATGTGCTCTAGACCAGCTGCAAGTGACATTTCTCCGTTAGATAGAGGTGAGTCATCTGAGTTTGAACCAGCTGGAGGGAGCAGAGCTCTAGGTTAGGCCCATGGATTTTGGAAAAAACAATATTTTTACAATACTTGGGGTCTTTGTCTGTCTTCCCAATAATTCTCTCTCTCTTTTAGTTGTCCAGGTTTAGATTTCAGGATGTATTTATGCACCTGGAGCACATGGGCTGGTGTGGGACCAGTCCCTGGGCAAAGGAAGGGAAGAGCTGTTAGAGAACACCACTATATCATTCCCTTGCCACTTGCCTTTAAAAAAAATTAAAAATGCTTTGATTTATATTAATATCATTGTGGCCTTTCTGGCCATTCTTCAGCATATTTCCCCTCATTACCACTTGCCCCGAGCAACATGTGTCTTTCCATACCCAAATTCCTCTCCTTTTCTCCAGCATTATTTCTGCAGTCATCTTTGACCTCCTCTGCTGTTTTTACATTTTCAGTCCTCTCAGTATTTTTTTTTAATAAGATACATATGAGGCTGCAATGTGGAGTTGCAAAGTGAGCTAGAAAATCTGTTTTCCCAGGAGCCAGTGTCTTTACAGATAAAAATAATAAAGGTGAGGGGTTTTTTTTGCAATGCCAGGTATTATCTATATTTCACCTCATTCAGAAAATCAACCTGCATGTTGCAGCTCATGAGTCTGAAGGGCTAAATAAAGATTTCTGTGAGAAGTATGAGAAACAGAGTGGTGAGGTGCTCACATGAAGTACAAAGGGACTATGTGTGTGTTTACAGGTGGAATATGCATGAAATTACAGGTGAACTACAGGAGATGTGTAGGGATAAAAATGTGGTTTGGAGCAGGTAGAGCTTTCATAACAGCACTGGTTATTTTTTTTTTTAATCTTTCTAATAAGAAACATTGGGGTAGTATTACATTAATATAGCTCTTTTTCCCTAAAGCTATACATTATCATCTGTAAGAGGCTTTAACATTTTCTGCTGGGGACAGAAGACACTGCAGCCATAGTATGGGAAATAATAATAAGATAGGACCCTATTTAAAAAAAAAAAAAATGCAGTAGCTTTGCTGTATATTTTCAGAACTATTTTCATCCTCCCTCAGAGGGGAAAAAGCAGGAATTTTCACACCACAACCTGCTGTTACTGCTACTTTGGATGCTGCTGCTCCACTGCAGCCTGAGGGCAAAGCTGGGTACATTTCTAGGCGACAGCAATTACATCTCCTTTTGCACAACACTATATTGTTATTCTTTGAGAACTGTTTCCTGCAGGTTTGCATTGTATTGCCTTATCTTAATGTACACCATATTATATTGGAAAGCATTCCATCATATTAAAATAGTTGCTATTGTCAAGTGCAGTGCAGGGTATTGACAAAACGCAGCTCTGTGCTGCTCAAATGAACTGTTTCATAGGGAAATCTGATACACTTAAAATACCAGGGTGTCCTTTATTGAGCTGAGAAGCTTAAACCCATTAGACATGATGATGAGAGGTTCTCTGGGAGTGTGCAACCTGCGAGGAGCTGTAGGATACCTGTGTAGGTGTATAAACACACTTGCAGTCTGTTTATCAGATGAGATATTGAGCTTTGGATCTAACTAAACAGCTCATTGAACTCAACACATCGTGTCAACTGCAGCATTGGTAACGGATCAGCACACAATGCTACACCTGCAACCCAAGCTTCAGGATATAAAAACTGGGTTTGAGGAGCAATTCCTTCAAAATTGTTGCAGAAATGGGATGTTTTGTGAAGCAGCAGATGAGTGGTTTCTGTTCGCAGGAGCGAAGCTGAAACTGGGGAATGCTTTCATTGGGAATGTGAAATAAAAGTGGATGCTTCTAGTCATGATAGCTGCAGAAGCTGTGCAGAACAGCAAAATCATGACATGTTTGCACCTTGAGATGCTTCCTAAAAATGACTAAATGATAAGCACGATGGATGAATCATAAACATGATTTAATGAAGGTAGTAGTAACAGTGAAACTGAGCTTTCGAAATAACCCCGAGCCTGGCATTGCTCTGGTGCTCAAACGTGTTGAGAAAATTGCTTATCTCACCTTTTTCCACAAAACACCAGGACACTTCTCCCTTCTACAAATCAGGGGTCAGTCTTTAGTTTTGGTAGCACATGTCCTGCAGGTTCCCCTTTCTAGTTGGATTCTTCACATAATTCATACAATGACCTTCAACTTTATGAGAAGGTGGAGGAGGTGCCAGCAGCAGCTGAAAGATGTGACATCTTTCCCTCAGTTTATGCCAAGGACATGGTGGGGCTGTCTCACCTTTCGTGAGAGAAACTTCCAATAGTTTACTGCACTTCAGATTGACTACGAGGTCTGTGGTCCTCAAAGGGAGCCCATAAAGTTCAATTAAAAATCTCATTAGACAAGTAGAGGAGGATCAAAAAGAAATCACAGGGACTCATGGGAGATGGCGACTGTTGGGCTGATTAGTCCAAGGCCATCCTAAATGACTGTTCTTTGCCTTAAATAAGACATCTTCAGCAGCCTGTTAGCAGCAGTTGGGTTTTATATTCCCTCCCATTGTGTTACTATTGAAGCTACAGCCCAGATAAGTGGGCAACTCAGTGCTGAGATCAGCCTGTCCCAAGTCAGGGATGTTACTCAGCCAAAAGGTTTTAAACACCAGGGCTTGGGAGGAGTAATCATGCATTTCTGAGAGGATTGGGAAGTATGGATTTGAAACATGGACACACAAAACTACTCGGGCATTAATTCCTTCATTGGCTGGTGATAACAAGGAAGCCATGCTGGGCACATCATGCCATTTGGTTCTGTCAGGGAAGAGGGGCAGAAAAAGCAAGTGGACGTGAGCAAATGTGAGGCTCTGGCCCAGGTTGCCCAGGGAGGTTGTGGCTGTCCCCTCCCTGGAGGTGTCCAAGGCCAGGTTGGATGGAGCGTAGAGCAGCCTGGGCTGGTGGGAGGTGTCCCTGCCCATGCAGGGGGGTTGGAACTAGATGATCTTTCAGGTCCCTTCCAGCCCAAACCATTCTACGTTTCTATGTTTATCTTTTGTTAAGTGTGACTCTTGTACATTGTAAGATGATGTTTCAGGTCTGGTGGAGCTTCCTCAGGCCTGGTGGAGCCAGGTTTGGCAGGTTCTGGAGGTCTCCAGCCCAGCACCAGTTGAACATGATGGTCAGGTTCTTGCTGCCTCAAACTGAAAGCCCTTCCAGGAGCAGAGGGCCACAGCAGAGCACTGCTCCACTCCCTCCACAGACGGGATTTGCTAAATGCAGTTCAAAGACGATCGATCCCTTGTGCAGGGAGTTTTTTCCCCCACCTTTTTTTCTAAACAAACGTGTTACCGAGGAGTTAGTTTATTCACAGATTGCCACGAGCGTTAATGACCGCCCGAGTCTTGTTCTGCCAGTCACCCAGATGGCTGTTGATAAAGATTTAGCATCATGTTCTGAGTGTCAGGGCTGTCAGTAGCGCTGAACCATTTGACCAGAAGAAAAAAACGCACAGGGAGCTATTGATTACAGCTTCTCAGTGTCACTTGTTCACCAGGATTTAGGTATTGATGAGGCTGCGAGTGAAAACAAGCTCTTTCC
>NW_009953387.1:165574-174479 GCF_000747805.2 Chaetura pelagica | reverse complement strand
TTGTGGGCCTCGACACAGAAGAACAAAAGCAAAGTTGGAGAAAATATTCAGCTGGTGCCCGAATCAGAGGGACTCCGTTATCGATCCCGGGGCCCCTTCATGTTATTATTTTGTTGGAGACAAATCTATGGGTTTGGAAGTTTTATAGTGTTTGAGGTAGGGTCTGTGTAAGTGATGGATTCATCTATTAGATGAATTAGATTTCACAGCATGAAGATTTCAGCAGAGCTGTAATATTATGAGCTGCTTGGTTATTGATAAAAATTACATTAAATGTAGCTGAGGCATTAAAGCTCCAGACTAGGGTAGTACTCCCTCTAAAATGTCCTTAGGGCCCTAATAAATTTTAGCAGGTTTAATTATTTTAGTAGTCTCAAAGTTGTCACCACAATTAAGCCAAACTGAAGTAATATTCAATATTTTAAAATTATAGCTCTGATGCAGCCTTTGTACCACACTTTCTTTCCCACCTGGTGCTACAGAGGGTGATATATGGGCTCTTGTGTGTGTTAGGACAAATTTGGTATGAAATCCTTTATTTGGGACATGGAAAAAGCTACATTTCTTTCATACCCTCCTCTTCTTGCTCAATGGGAGGAGGCTCAGCTGCATGTCCCTGTGTTTGTGAGCAGGTCCTGCACCTGGGGAGCATCCGGGACCCCAAGCAGTATGTCAGCTCACACCACCTGAAGATAAAGTCCTTTTTTTTACTGCACTTGGGCACACTGTCCATCTTCTTGCACAATTCAGCAGAAGTCCTTAACCTACCTCCCTGACAACATTCCCAGGTACATGGAACATGGACCCCCCTTCCAGTTCAAGTCTTTGCACAATCTGAGCGGCAGCAGGGAACTGGCTCAGAAGGAGGTTTTAGCCCATGTCAGCAGCAAGATTTATAGCTTTACCATCAAAATATGCTCATTTACTCTTGATATTTTTTAAAGAATTGGAAATTAACCTTGGACATTTTTTACAGTGTGTTATTATGGCCTTGTGGCTTTGCCACGTAACAAAATCTGCTTGTGGTAACTTGCGCACATGGATTGGAAATGGGGAGAAATCCCAAACCAGGAAAACACTTGGAAAAAAATAACTTCTTTGAAGAAGTAACAAACCAGGCATGAGATGGCACAGTGTGGAGTTGAGAATTTGCTGGTGCTCAGCTGGAGTTGTAACTCACTCGTTGCCATTGCCACCTCCAGATAAAGCAGCTAGTAGAAGCATTTTTAATTAAACCAAGATGAAGAGTGAGCACCTTGGTGTGTTCCCACTCAGTGCCATAGCCTGTGGGCTGAGATTGAGATTTTCAGTTTCAGCCACTGAAATCACCTAACAAAAAGAAAATAATCCCTCAAAATCCCTCAAATTTAGAAAGCTCTGGCCAGTAGTTCTCCAGCTACCTTGGGGTTCTTGTGCCCCAAACTCACCTGTGAGCATAGCTTGAGCTGTACTGAAATAACTATTCAATAGGATGAAAATAAATCAGTATACAGTACATAATTTAGTTGTCTATATAAACTTAAAATATCTAAATCTGTGAAAACTGCACTTTTTAGTGAGTTACTTTTTTCACAGCTGTCATTGCCGTCGAATTACGATGCAAATACCAAAACAGGGTGTGATTAGAGATGATGTGTTGCATTTATTATGGTGTATACCTCAACTATGATAATCACTTGTAATAATAAATAAATAAATAAACCCACATTAATGTACTTCACCCCATGATCGGTCTATTTTGTAACTTCTTGCATTGATTTTTTAGAATCTGTGACATTTGGGCTGTGAATGATACAAAGTAGAAGGCGGGAGGAGAAAAAGTTCTTTAAATTGGTTAGGTGTGAATTAAATCTCTCCTGTTGTAGGTTTTAAAAATTCACAACCCATTTTGGATTGACTTGCTGTTAAATAATAAATAGCACCGTGTTCTCATATGGAATTTTTCAGCAGGGCCTGGAGCAGGAGAAGGATCTGCTGAGGAAGCTCCCCCGTGAGTGTACTCGTCTCAGTGGCCTGTTCTTTTTCCAGAAATATAGAATCATAGAATGCCAGGTTGGAAGAGACCTCAAGAGTCATCTGGTCCAACCTTTATAGGTACTACTGTAGTAGCACTACTACACTATATGGCCTCTTCTAGTCCTGGGAGGGTGATTAACAATCATCCTGGACTCTGTGATCTCCTCGTGTGCATTTTGGTCTGTGAGGCCTCATCACCCACCCTGGGCACTGAGGTCCCAGCTGCCTGATGGGGCTGGCACAGGGCAGGAAAATTTTCTTTAGGGAAAAAAGTTTTCTTTATGGAAAAGTTTTTCTTTATGGAGCTTTGTATTTGGGATTTTAGAGATGGGACTTATCCTTTAAAGGCTTTACATCTCATTTGTGTGCTAAAGTTTCTGTCCGTGTTTACTTTTCCTTAGGTGCTGGGCCAGTTTCCTGAGCCCATGGTCGGGGCTGCTTGTGCACCTTAGCTCTGCCAGGAGCTGGCCCTGATGCCACCACTTCCCCATCCTCCTCAGGCACAGCCTGATGCCACCAGCATCATCTCTGACATGGACACTTCCCTCCCTGTCCCTGCCAGCCCAGTGGCAGTTTTTCGGTTCAGCGGTGGCTTCATGGCCACATTGCCCAGCTCCTCTCTGCTGGGCCTCAGCCTTCTCTCCCTTCCTCCTTCATTTTTGGTTGGGTCTTCTTATTTTCCAGATCCCAATCATCATCCCCTGCCACAGGGTGATCCGCAGCAGCGGGCAGACGGGCAACTACGGAGGAGGAAACCTGATGAAAGAGTGGCTGTTGTCACACGAGAGGCTGCAGAAGGAGAAGTGGGCAAATTGATGGGGCCCAGCCCAGCTTCAACTTAACAAGCCTCTCAGGGCACCCAGCAGAACTCAGCAACATGGTAAATATCTGAGTGACATATAAATATCATGCAACGTCCCAAGTGGAATGTGAGGTGGCACCGCTGTGTTAAAAAAGTGGGATGTGTCCTGAGGGATGCAGCTCACCTGCCCTTGCTTCTCTCTGCATTTTACAGCAGAGTGAGTACAGCAGGCCAGTTGTGCACTGATTTTTGTTCCCATCTCTTCTCCTGTTTTATTCTACTTTAAATGTTCATTAAAGCACAGGTAAGGCAAACAGGAGGTGCTGCCTCCCCCTAAGGAAGAACCTCCTTGGTGCCTGGAATGGGGTTTTATGGCAACAAGGAGGTGTGCAAGTGGCTGTTGAATTGCTTCTTCCCAGCTTTTCTTTGCAGATTGCAGGAGGTGGGAATAAATGTTTTGCTTTTGTGAATGGTGGAAGCAAAGCAGTTGACAAATTCTGTGTGGGAAGCATCTTTTAAATAAGCAGTTTGATTAGCACAACTGGGGCAGAATGTTGGAAAGCTCATCGTCGTTGCATCTTTATCAGCAGCACATTTCCTTTTATAATTTCATTTTTTTGCCTTCAGATTCTTGCATTTCTCTGGTATGTGAAGCTTTCTTTCCTGTAGCCTCTCAGTGGAAAATATTCAAGTATTCAAGATACATTAAACCTTAAGTTTGAGGTGGTTTAAGCAGGGTTCTCTGCAAGTACCAGCTACCAGAAGCTGAAATTTTCAGTATGGGAATCATAAATTCTAATGTGGAAATACTGATTATTTTTTTAATGTCTTTTATCATGTTTTCAGAGATGTTTCTTTAGAAAGGCCATTGCCAACCAAGAAATTATTTTGTTACAATGGGTTAGTTAATATAGTATTATTGATACCTTAGAATTACTTGAATAAAAAGAACTACTTTGCATGTCCAAGTGTCTCTGTGTATGTTTATAAATAAAACACAGTGCATGATAGATGGAGAAAATAAACTATACCCAACTGTACCATATAAAGCTGTATTTTTATCAAGGGTTTCTAGTGCCAATATAAACCACGAAAGCAAAGCTCAGGTGGTTTGGACGTGTCACCAGAACCCCAAGATAAAAATATAGCCTTATAATATGTACAGTTTGGGTGTATTTTATATATATATGTTTTATAATGCATTGCTACCAATGGTTGCAATAGCAAACTTTAACCTTTCTCACGTTTACATCTCGTGCTGGTTTTAAGGTGGTTGTCTTTATTTCTGCAGGGAGGATGGAGAGGGGTTGGGTAGAGGGCTGGAGGGTGTCCTTTTTGGTGTTTTTTTTTGCCTGGAATTGGGTTCTTCCAACCTCTTGAGTTTCCTCCCCCCTCAGCTTCGCCGTGCTTTGAACTGCTGACATTGAGACACTGTGCAGCCAGGCACGACAGCTGGCCCTGCAAGCATCTAATACCAACACATGCTGGTTTAGCCCATTTCCAGAGCAAGGAAGATAATGAAAGATTCAAAAAAATAATATTTGTTTTGGCGGAGCTACATTTATAATGAAATAGATGCCCTTGACCATGGAAGAAACTGAATTTTGCAGCGGGTTATTCTTCCTTCCCTCCTCCCTTTCCCCCCCCACTCCCTCTAAGGCCAACAGAAATATTTTTGAAGGACTGTGTTGTATTTCCTGCTACAGCAGCACTGCAGCTACACTGGCTGTACTGTTTTACACCAGAATGAAAAATGCAGACTACATCCTATGTATCAATACCAAATGGAAAAGAGCCCCAGGGCCTGAGGATTGTTACAGATCACTTTCATGAGCTCATCCTGGAAGCATCTTAAAACAGAAAACCAATTCATTGTAGGGACATTTTCAGATCTGTGCCCAAATTTTCTTCCCTCATGCTGCCTGGTTTGTTTGGAAATAGAGGAAATTAGTCATCTGATCAGGGCAAGAAAGATTTGGCCCATTTAGTTCCCATATAGTTCCCATTTAATTTCCCTAAGCCGTTCTCAAGCTTTGTCAGTGGTACTTGATGTGGTGTAGCAGCTGAGTAAGGAACATTGACACAGTTGATAGGACAGTGCTGTCACCCTACAAACAATACTAAGTTATTGACTAGGAGCAGTAATTTCAAACTGCTGTTTCTGGTAACATCACGGGTCATTATTCCTTGTAGAAATCTCACAGCTTGTTACATTGAATTATTTTTCCCAATGTTTCACCAGATTTCAAGATCATCATCTTTATGGTAAGTATTGCACCCTGGTCAAAAGAGATAGACTTGGTATTAAAATGTTTATTTATGGTGAAAGGTGGTGCTGAAGACCTGCTTCATGAAAGAAAATGCAAGAAAAGAATAAGAAATACAGAAGGATTGCTTAAAAACTTAAAGCACGGTAATCCAAGGGGAGCACTGTAAGATTTATGTGCTATTTCAAGAGTAATTTCTCAGTAAGAATCTTACAGGAAAGTGAAAATCCTCCAAGAATTGCATTTACAGATTTAATTGTAATTCCTTTTATATTCTTACAGGAATTGAATAGAAACATTGTTCAAAGGCCTCTCTGTAAAGTTGCCCTGCTCGGTGGAGCGGCCGGGCGCTCCGGGCTGCTACGACCGGCTGGAAAACCTATGGAAAATGGGCCTGGCAGTGTCCTTGCTGGGCAGGAGCCCCAGTGGGGCATTCCAGGAACACCCCTGCTGCAAATAGAGCTCAGCAGAGGCCGTGGGCACTGGGGGCTGGTTTTGTTTCACATTGCATGTGTGGGAGATGAGTAACAAATAAATACTCCTTGAAAAAGGAGTGGGGTTCCCAGCTTTTCCGTCTTCCCCACCCCCCTTCTTCACCCTTCCCTCTCCTTCACCCCATTCCCTTTCTTCCTTTTCCCCCTCTTTATTCCCCTTGCCCCCCTTTTCCTCACTTTTCTCCCTCTTTTTCTCCTTTTCCCCCCATTTTCCCCTCCAGGTGATTGGCTTTTAATATCACTTTTTTCCCCTCATTTTCCTTTTCCTCTTCCTCTAGCTCCTTTGTTTCTTCCCTTCATTTTTTTCTTTTTTTCCCCTTTCCTTTTTTTCCCTTTTCCTTTTTTCTCCTTTTCCTTCTCCAGAAGACCTACCCCAGCATAACTTTTAATATCTCCCTGTCCTTAATTCTGGGATTTCCAGGTGATTGGCTTTTAATATCACTGACTTCTGTTGCGCACCATTTTTAGAGAGGAGCAAATCCAGTATTTCTTACCACCCCCCGTATTCAAAACCCCTTTTTCCCCCATTATAGGAGGGAAGGTGAGAAGGGGCTCCCTTGTCCCCACTGCTGCAGCCACCTCCTTTTCACTTCTTCCCAGTTCTGGGGGCTGCAGTGATGGAGACCTTGATCCAGACCAGCCCCTGGCCCGTGTGAGGTAACATGTGGGTGGCAGCTGGCAGCAGGGCTGGGGGCTGGAGGAGCCTTCCCAGAGCCAGAGGAGCCTTCCTGGAGCCAGAGGATCCTGCCTGGAGCGGGTGGCAGCAGCAGATGATGGGTCTGGGCTCCATCAGCCACGGCCGGCAGGGTGGGATGCGGTAGCTGGACCCCAAGGTGACAATTGACATGAGCTCGGGGCACTGGCAGCACCTTGGGCTGATGAAAGGATGTTGTTAACGAGCCTTCAACGTTTCTCATTAGTGGCTGGCGTGGGTGGGTGGGTTCTTTTCACTGAAAAAAGCCAGAAGACAGAAAGTCCACCTGGGCAGTAATTAAGATCGATCCCATACAGTATGTTATCAATTTTTTAAAACCTCTTAAAGTGCTTTATTTAGTTATTTTAAACAGGGCTTTTTATTTGTTGCAGTGAGTAGTTCTTGAGCATGGCAGAGAACTGAGGAGCCTGGAAGACTCTTCCTGGGCTCTCCTCCTTCTCCAGTCTTCATCTAACCAGCAGAAATGGGGGCTCTGGTCCATCACCACCACCACGGGTGCTGCGAGGAGGCACAGCAGGACATGGAGCCCATTGATCTGGACCCGTGCTGCTGTCACCCAGGATCTGTTTTCTGAGGTGTCATTGCTCTTCTTTGGCTGAAATGATTGCTGCAAACTGCATGAAGGTACCAAGGAGGTAAAAAGCAGAGCCTTTGCTCACTAGTTTGGTGTGGGCTCAACCAGCAGGGAGGCTGGAGCGAGGGGCTCTGCCCAGCCAGGCCCCCGAGAGGCCTCAAGGATGGGGGTCACCCAAGGCAGGCACCAGCCGGGGTTAGGCAGGCTGGAAGAAGTGGTGTTTAATTAAAATAACCCTCAGCACGACCCCAAGTGCAGGGCTGATGGGAGTTAGCTGGGAAAAACAGCTGCAACCCTTTTATCTAAGGAAGAGAACCTTCCGATTACATCATTTTTACATCCCTGTGAACACTGAGAGGATGAAGTTCCACATAGAAAACCTGGCTCAGTTCACAGTGAGCCATCAGAGTGGTTTGGGTCTGAGCCTGCCTGAGCAACACAGCTCAGCTCCCTCTTAAAACCATGGCCAGAATAGGCAGGACACCAGGAGTAGGAGTCCTAAGTGGTTTTTGATCCAGACTTGACTTAAATCTTTAAAACTCTGTCAATCACAAGGAAAAAATAATCACGTTTCTGTTGGTGCCTGCTGTGATGTTTTGAAAAATTTTGAAACTGTACATGGTTCAGTGGTGGATTTGGCAGTGGTGGGTCAATGTTGGACTCAGTGATCTTAAAGGTCTTTCTAGCCCAAATGATTCTGTGATTAACCCCCTGGTAACACCAGGGGAGCAGCTGGTGTGAGTACAGACCTCACTGTGGGAGTGGTGAAAGTGAAGTGTCCACTCCCATGTCAGAAACTTCCCGTGCAGCCACTGAATTCTGTGGAGAGCTGTATTTATTGTGGTCAGTGGGAAGGAAAAGCAAAAATTGAAATGAAACTGGTGTGTTGTTTTTGAAAAGTTCACCAGAGGTGACTGTGGAAATGCAGTTGAGTGCAAGAAGGTGGCACTGGAGTGAAGGTTGAACCTCCCAGTATCACTTGAACTGGAGGTCACTGGAGGTCACCTCTGTGGCTGCAGAAGCAGCAGTGGGAGTCTGCAAACTCAAGTGATGTTTGTAAATTCCAGCTACTGCTTTACAGCACGTTTGTCCTCTAAAAAAGAGCAGACTAAACCCATCCTGAGTTATTGAAGAAATCACTGTTTGAGAACGAGCAGAGCGTTAATTGACCGGTTTCTTGTCCCCAGCTCAGTAATCAGTCTTCCTGTACTGCAGCTCCTGATGACCAGCAAACTGTCTCCAACCTTCTGGTTGTCAAGAAAATTGTGACAAGGCGAATGTCAGATCATGTGGAGCCTTCTGAATTTTTTGACCCCTTCAATCTGTTTTCCAACCTGGGTAGGGGGAAGAAGCTGTGTTGGACTAATTGGTTGTCTCTCTTCAGGCAGTGGATTAAGTCCAGGTACATCATCTGGCTGTTTTAGATGAGCAGCATCCTGTCTTTCACAGTCTTGTGTCCTTATGTCAGCCACTGTAGGATTGTGCTGGAAAAGTTCCTTTTGCCAAAGCTGGAGCAGAAGATGTTGAGGTCCTACAGTGGTTTATCTGCTGGGGTTCCTCTGCAGCAGGTTCCAGCGGTGGCAGCAGCATGGGGGTGACTCTTGGAGAAAGAAAGAGAAGTTAGATTCATCTTCACCAAAACCTAAAATTCTGCAGCTGCTGGGAGGAGATTATAGCCTGAAGATGTTGCACTTTCAGTTTCTGTTCCTACCCCACAGTTTAAGGTGGAATACTCTGCATGTGGAAGGAGCTGGTCTTGATTGGTTGGTCTTGATCTCAGTGAGTTGTCCTGCTCTGAGCTCGAGGGCTGTTACCCTGGAGAGTTGTTATTTGGGAGTTCTCTGAAATTGTTTCTTGCCACTGGCAGTGAAACCAAATGAGAAAGGTGCTAGGTGTGCTCTTGAAACTGTAGGGACCCTTTTCCTGGTTGGGAGCCATAGGGAAGAAATCTGTGGAAATTTAGATTCCTCTCCTCTTTCCAGTCACAGAACTCATTCCTTTTGGAAGGCAAAAGCAGGTTAATAGCATTAATTTCAG